>NW_027492195.1:0-563905 GCF_021521415.1 Bidens hawaiensis
AAATTTACGAAAAATATCCAAAATTGACTCCAACCCTCAACCGCTGGATCAAAATAACACCCGAAAAAAAGCCCTAATTCTTGGTTGTGTGAATTAGATAGTGTGTCTGTACTGTGTGATTGCCGCCGTGTAAACAGCACCGGCGAGTATGTGAGTGTGTGTGTGAGAGATATAGGGGGGGGGGGGGGGGGGGGGAGTTATTTTCTTGTTCGGTGTTGGTTTTGGAATTGATGATGTCTTTAGCGTGAGGGCTTGTTTTTGTTAAAATTTCACGGAAATTTGTGTTTTGTGTGTTTGTTTTTCTTGTTTTTCTAAGCCTAATTGTTTGTTATTATCATATGAGTTGTTTAAAACAAAATAAACAAGTTTGCATAGGAACATGTTATGTGTAACTTTTTAATTTTCTTTTCTGATGAAAGTAGGTAACATGTAACTTGGTAACGTGTAATTGATGATTATGATCTAGTTTGGATAACATGCACTTTACACGTGAATGGATAGGCCTGTTAACGAACTTAATGTTCAGTGAATTGTTCGTGAACTGTTTGACAGAAAGTTCGTTTATATCTATTTATTTATGTATTAATATAAAATAATTAAATATTATCTAGATGAGTCATCTACTTAAATGTTTTATATTTGTTAATTTGTGTTCATTTATGCGTTGGCACTGTTGTTTGTTTATGTTCATTTACATTTGTTCATATATGTTCGTTTATCTTTATTCAATTATGTTCGTTTCGATTTTAGACAAACAAACATAAACGAACACATGTGTTCATTTTTTAAATAAACGAACATGACATAAATATATGTTCTATTAAGTGTTCGCGTTTGTTTAAAGTTAAATGAACTAACACGAACATGCCCTTGTTCGTGTCCGTTCAATACGCTTACATGCTTTCATTATTCACATAGATGAACACATCAGTCTCACTCTATAGGTTCTGCTGGTTTTATTTGTGTTCGTAAACCGTCGATGAACACATTGATTTCCTTAATGAACGAACATGAACATAAAATCATCAATTTCGGTAAATGTTCGTGAACACATTATATCCTTTCACACACGAACACAAACAAGATTTTGTTCGTGTTTGTCCGGTTCATTTACAACTCTATCTAACTGAGCTAATATATTTTGCTTATGATAAAGTATTGTTTATAGCTAAGTTAGATAACAAATCCAAAGTTTTTAACAAATCCAAAGTTTCAACATATAAATTGAAGGGATGGTGACGTGGCCATGTATTTGACCATATAAATACAGTTAACATGTATTTAAGGTAAACAGTTAACAGTTAGCCACCACTTGGTAAGTTTTATAATCTTCATCATTGACTTAGATTTTTCACACGACAACACAAGTCAACCCCAAAATGGACGTCTCATCTCATTTCCAGCAGTCTCTTCTGACCACTCACATTTCACACAACCATCCTCCATTGCACACATAAACCTTCACCTTCACCTTCACCTTCACCTTCACCTTCATACATACATACATGCAACCACACTAACAATAACAACATGTCTTCAAGTTCCAGGCATAAACGATCAGTGGCGAAGCTTGACCGAAAAAACGCAGCCAAGAACATCGGATATGATGCCTCTGTATCATCATCACACAGAACTCGTTCACTTGATAGCTCTCTGATATCTGATCAAACCAGTTTCAGAATTGAAGGTAATATTGATGGAGAATTTGACTTGATTTGCCGCTCTTTAGGACTTTCTGGACCCGAAGCTTTTGCGATTCCAGCGGCCGACTGGGAAGCTCGTAAATCTTACTCTCCTACGAATAATAATAATGTTTTAAGGTCAGTAAGATCAGAAGAGGTTAAGGTTAAGAAAAGTGATGATGAGGCTAGCTTATGTGGAGTTAGTGGGAAGAGTTATGTGACTTGTCAAAGTGGGATCAAGGGTGTTCGGCCTCCGGTGCTTGCTACTCCACCGGTTGTCTTACCCGTGGTGGTGGATGATACTATCGGTTCGAATTGGGGATTTGCTAGTATGGTGGAAGAAGTTACTGTTTTATCTGGACCGGATGCGAATTTAAGTGAAGATGTGGTTGAGGATGATGAGGATAAGTTGTCTTCAAATGCGCCAACTGAAGTTGGTTCGCTTTCGCCTAATGGACCGTTGAAGTGTAGTATTACGAACTGGCAGAAGGGGGACTTTCTTGGAAGGGGGTCGTATGGAACGGTTTATGAAGGCTTCACCGGGTAAGTTATTTGATTTTTCGTTGCGGTTGTAGATCTTATGCAATTGTTGTTAAACTTCCTTGAAGCTGCATATGCATTTGTCTTACATGAAGAAACTTTTAACTAGTAGAATGATCAAAAAGCTTTTAACTTTATAACTTTAAGAGAGAAAAGAAAGTCATTCACATTCAGACATTCAGTTGTTACATATTGTTAGGTGGTTATTAATACTACTGTAAGAAGGTTTTTAGGATGTGACTTGTCGACCATCTCTTTCGGTTCGACTTGTTGAAATACTTAAATAAATGTGGTGCTTTCTTATATGTAAACTAAGAATCAATTCTGTTTTCATGCTGCACTGTTCTACAACATGCCAAGGAGATCAAGAACTGTTGATATGGGAATTGTTTGTTGCATATGACATAGATGTTTGTTTGCAGACACGGGTTGTTCTTTGCTGTTAAGGAGGTTTCTCTGCTCGAGGAAGGAAGCCAAGGAAAGCAGAGCATTGTTCAACTTGAACATGTGTTTTATGGACTGTTATTTTGATCAAGTTGTTGCTGCATACTAATGTATTCTTGTTTTTTATTTACTGTTTTAGGAGATTTCACTATTAAGCCAATTCCAACACGAGAACATAGTTCGGCATCTTGGCACTGATACAGTATGTATTTGGACTTTGTCAGCAAAACAAGTGTCCACTTGCTTATTTTCTTTATCTACGATACGTGCTGACTTTTGTTTAAGATATGGTGTTTTACTGTTTTAGGGTGATGGCAAACTATACATTTTCCTTGAGCTAGTAACTAAAGGTTCACTAGCAAGTCTTTATCATAAGTATCACCTTGGAGATTCCCGAGTGTCTGTATACACTAGGCAGATTCTAGGCGGCTTAAATTACCTTCATGAGCGTAATGTCGTTCATAGGTAAATGTTGTACTTTGAAGTTTGAACATAACTATAAATTTATTATTTAACAGTTTTGATTTGTATTCTCATTTGAGCATTTCATAATCATCCTAGAGATATTAAATGTGCAAATATATTGGTTGATGCAAGCGGATCGGTGAAGCTTGCAGATTTTGGGCTGGCAAAGGTAACAGACGCACATTTTTTTCCTCATTTGTTCAACTGATTAATTATTTTAGTTTATGATCGCAGGCGACAAAATTGAATGATATTAAATCTTGCAAAGGAACTCCATATTGGATGGCACCAGAGGTTTCTTTAATATCTCAGTTTTATAATTTATCAGAAGGGATTATGTTCGATAATATTATCGCTTGACAATCTATTATTGGGCCATCAGGTTGTTAATCGAAAGAATAACGGGTAAGGACTTGCAGCTGATATATGGAGCCTCGGATGCACGGTTTTGGAGATGCTAACAAGCAAAATTCCATATTCTCACTTGGAAGGGGTTTGTTCTTAATTTATATTTAAAAATCTTTAATATTTTATGTCATTAGGTTATATTGTTGTTGTAATGAAAACATGAATGATGTTTTGATTTGACAGATGCAAGCTTTGTTCAGAATTGGTAGGGGTGAACTCCCGCCTATTCCTGAAACATTATCGTTAGAGGCACAGGATTTTATTCGCAAGTGTTTACAAGTCAGCCAAAACAATAGACCGACCGCTGCTGAACTATTGATGCACCCTTTTGTCAAGGACCAAAGTTTATAAATCAAACAATAAAAGCACAAATTGTTGATAACATTTTGTTTGTATCAAACTGACAAACGCGCTGGAGTTGAAGATTGATTGTATTCAGATTGTAGCGGTTTGCTGGTTTGCAGGTGTGAGAACTGTGAAGACTTGTATTACTTGAGTTAAGAGCTGGCCCGTGTCGTCCATTCACGCGTCGACTGGTTTGCAGGTGTTGGATAATGTGTTGAAATCGGTGTTTGTAGAGTGAAGTTTCATACATCGGCACAAGTTCTAAAACATGCTATCTAGTATTACTTGAATTCAAAGTCGATATCAGGATTCGTGTATTGTTCAAATATCAGGATTTGAGTTTACAGCTGATGTATTGTTTAATGATTTTAATGAAATAGCCTTTTTCCAGGTTGATTCTGTTTTCGTGTAGCTGAGCCAAACGCATAGCGTCCTCCAAGGCCGTCGGCTGATGAACAAGTACCGATTGCTTTATGTCATCCCTAAGTCCGGATATGAAGCATCGGACAAGGAAAGCCGGTGGCAAAATCATTGCACGATTAGACACTTGTTCGAACCGACCTCTGTATTCTGCCACCGTCGATGTTTGTTGCAGTTTAGCGAGGATCCCTTCCGGTTCTTCCAATTCACGAGCCATAAATCGTTGGATTAGGGATTCCGTAAAATTTTCCCACCCTGCAAGTTTATAATTCCTCTGCATCCAATCATACCAATCGCACGCACCACCGTCGAAATAGAACGAGGCTATTGTGAGTCTATCGGAGTCAGGTATGGAGTAAAAATCAAAGTAACGATTCGCTTGTGCAACCCAACGCTCCGGATGCTCGCCTGCAAAACGAGAAAGGTAAATGGGAGCAGGCTTATGGCGAGAACCACCAGAAGAAGATTCAGTGTTGAACGACGGTGTGCGAGGACCCATGTTAGCTAAAACCATATTCAACATCTTCTTTTGTTCTTCCAGGGAAGTTGATATCGAATCCAAATCCGATCGTAGGCTCGCTTGATTCGCCTGCATCTGTTGTTGAGACTCATGCAGGGATTTCAGGCTTTCATCAATGATTTTCGAGCGAGTTCCATCAGCCATCGTATCGTTGCGGATGGACAATGCAAGCACCAATGTAATGATCAGAGATAATAATCTTATTAGAACCAAATTTGATGACAAGAGAAAACACAATTTACATAACAGAATTCATCATGACCTCACACACACACCCAATGAAAATTTTAACTTCAACCCACAAACCCATTCAGATATTCATTACCACCCATTTAAATAAACACAAGTTTCACAAGTGTGCATGCATTACAACCAACCGATATGAATGATAATGCAATCTCAATCCTCTAATCTAGGGGGTTGCAAATGGCCCGAGCTGGTTCGTGAGTTACTTGAGATTGGCTTGTTAAAAGTTTGATTTTGACCGAGCTTCAATGAGCTTGATTCTTAAAATAAGCTTGTTTAGGCTTGCGAACATAAATAAGCCTATTATATAATTAGACATGAATAAGTATATAACTTCAACCCTCTAACCTGGGGGTGAAAACGAGCCGAGCTAATTTGTAAGCTACTCAAGATTAGCTCGTTAAAAGCTTGAATCAAGCCGAGCCAAAACAAGCTTGAGCCCGAGCTCGAACCTTAAAAATAAACTTGTTTATGCTCGCGAATCTAAACATTAAACAAGCGTATTATTTATATAAATTTTATTTAATATATCAAATATATGTTTTTATATAATAATATATATTATATGTAAAATTATCATAAAAATAATATAATTATGTATTATGTTTAATATTAAAAAAATATAATTAAAAACTGTATAAATATAACTAAAAGTGTATCTAAATTAACTGCTAAACAATAAACGAGGGAAGCTTGCGAGCTTGAAAAAACATAGCCAACCTTGAGCTTTAGAAAAGAAGCTTAAAACGAAGCCAGCTTACGCTCAAGCTCTAGCAGGTCAAAACGAATCGAACTTGATCCTAGTTGAGCTCAGACTTGTTTACACAAAAACTAGTTTTACAAATTGATTGAAAAACAATAAAGTAAAGGGACATTATGTGTAAAAGCCAAAAAGATAACTATCTGCTCAATAAAACGTTATCTTCAGTTACGGTATATGCATAAACAACAGAACAGGTGTGTGAGATAAGCACAGCAACGATGTCATCAATTTCGGTATCATTTCTACACAGCACTTGCTCCTACTCAAACCTTCATCAGCACCATAAGCTGTTGGTTCAACCGCCGTTGATTTCATCATCACCGTTGTCTCACCGGAGAACAACCTCTGTGGTGGTACAAGCGTCCGCCAAAACTCGTCAAGATAACAGGAAAGCTCGTCACGCTCGTATTCGTAAGAAGGTGATTCTTATCAACTATCTAACCCTAGCTCTCTTCACTGTTTACACTTTCCCCAATTTTATGCGGTTTAATTTATATACTAATTACCTGATATCTAGCAATTGAAGCATTTTATTTGTATGAATTTTGCACACTGAATTTTCTTCTACCGTTTATGGTATTGTTCAATCACATTACAGGATGGAGTAATTCAAGGGAGTTTATGGATCATGATTTACTGAATTGGCTCGAACTTAAACGAGCTGAGCTCGAGCTTAGCTTGTTAAAAGCGCGAGCCATCTTGTGGCTTGTCGAGCCGACTTGTTAATTTTTTTTGTGGTTTTTTTTTAACAAATATTGATTGATGTATAAATTGCAAAAAAGTAATTTTTTTAACATATATTTGATGCAAAATTAATAAAAAAGAGAGTTTGTAACATTATATATGTATTATCGCCGTTAAAAACATCGTATGTCTTATTTATTATTTTCAATGTTGAGAGGCATACTATGTTTTATTTTTTATACTTTTATTTATTGTTATTATTATAAATATTAATTTATGATATGGGTGTGTATATATATATATATTATAATTATATTTATTTTTTATACTTCTGTTTGTTGTTGTATATATATGTATATATATCAAAATGTGGAGTTAAATCCCACCGAGCCACAAGCCAAGCCAACCCTGGCTTGGGCTCGGGCTAAGCTTGTTTAGATACAGGCTTTTTTCTAGCTGAACTTTTTCGATTCGAGTTTTTTTACAAGCGAGTCGTGAACTTTTTGAACAATCCTAATTTACCCTCAAGTCTTAGCCTAATTACTCATTGTGCAGTACCATATGTAAATTAGTGTTGTATAAAGTTTTGTGGATTCATATGTTGTAGGTTGAGGGGACACCAGAAAGGCCAAGATTGTGTGTCTTTCGGTCCAACAAGCATCTGTATGTCCAGGTGATTGATGATACTAAAATGCATACTCTTGCATCAGCTTCCACGATGCAGAAACCGCTCTCTGAGGAGTTTGATTTCACCTCTGGTCCCACAATTGTAAGTAGCCTTTCAAATGTTTGATCAATTTGCGGAGAATATAAACTAGTAATATTAATAATAGGTGCATGCATAAGGTATAACTTTATGACGAGTTTTTGGTGTCAGGATGTAGCTAAGAAAATTGGGGAAGCGATTGCGAAGTCATGCATAGAAAAAGGGATCACAGCCGTGGCCTTTGATCGAGGTGGTTATCCTTATCATGGACGGATTCAGGCACTTGCTGATTCAGCTCGAGAACATGGTCTTCAGTTCTAGTAATCTTTTCTTCTTTTTCTTGTATTTCAAGAATATTTGTTTCCTAACAAGATTTATTACTGAAATATGCCAAAGCTGCATATTTTTGTTAGTTTCCCAATTTGTGTTTTGTGTACTGAAACATGCCCTGATCAATGATTGATTGGATCCTGGTTATGTTATGTTATTATATAACCCTTTACGAGTAAAAGTTATTAAAACAATTATTTCTTTCTCAAATGACTCATTTAACCGAAACCCACTTTAGTAAAAACCTGTTTAGACACCAACTGGTTTTTTCGACCCACCCAGTCATCCTACCTTCACCTATTTTAATCAGAACTTGTTTTAATCCCAACCTATTTTGCCAATTTTAAAGGCCAAAAAGGAAACATTGGAGGTGTTACGTGCACCCGATGTATTCTCTATACTAATATATATCATCACTAGTTGTGTCAACAAGCCGATTACTAGCTCGAGCTCGGCTTGTTTAACTTACAATAGAGCAAACTCGAGTTCAGTGCGTGAGTCGTTTTTCAAGCTTGAATTGGCTCGTTTATTATATACTAATAATTTATGTATGATTATAATTACTTTTAATGTAATTTAATTATAATTTTATAACATTAGTATATGTTATTTAGTTATTTTTATCATAAGTGTATACGTAATACTATTTGTTATATGAATATATAATTAAGATATTCAATAAAAATTATATAATTAATAGGCTCATTTAGCATTGCGAGCCATCTTGAGCTCGATAAATGAAAGTTCGGGTTTGTTTATTAAGCAAGCTTGTTCTTAGGCTCAAGCTCAGACTCGAACTCGTTTAAGCATGGCTTAATATGAGATTTTAGCGAGCCAGTCTCAAGTAGCTTACGTGTCGCTTGGCTCGTTTACACCCCTCATCATCATCAACTTTGGCATTAGAGTTGCTTACGAGTTGGTATTAGAGTTCCCCGTTTAAGTCAAACCCTGTTCATTCATGAAACTTCTTCACTTATAACAATAACATCGTAAGATATTTTTGTTATGTAAGATGATACTCTAATACCTTTTGGTACAATAATTATGTATTTAATCATCATCTATTATTCGTCCATGTCATCGTTCACATGATAAGATCAAATTTACAATCATCTAAAACTATCAAAGTACTTTGTCTAAAAAAGTGGGGGCTAGAAACTACACATTCTCTAGTGTTGCCTCAAAGATATAGGTATTAGTGAACAAACATTTGCCAAATGGACAGATGATTCACGAAGTGGCATGTGTGCATTCACTGGGTTTGGCGCAAGTGCACTTGCGCCTGTAGAAATATAAGTTACGTTGTTACATATTACACTAAAGAGAGAACGAATCGAAAACGAATAACCAAACAATTTACATATTATTGAGAATGTGAAATGATTACAAGAAACAAATACGAAATTGACTGAAATTAAGAACTAACCTGATCATACAAAGTTTCATATTCAGTCCCTCATGCTTCACTAACTGATCATTAGCATCCAAAACATTTGTTTAACTAAACGCCTCCTCCCATACTTGTAGCATATAAACTTCCATGATTGTAGACCTCCGTAAATGATTTAAGACATTCGTAAATGCTCAAGTTTCACTTTGACTTTTATAGTTTTATCAATTGACTATTGTTGACCGATGCATTCTACTATTATAATGGTCATGATGCACAATTGTAATTGCATAATTCATTTTTACATTAAACCATATAAAATAAGACGTTCATTGTCATGGCAGATGTATTGTTGCATCAACATTTTAAAAATCCCATCATAGTTTGAAAAAATAAATTAATTAACAATGTTATACACGTATTAAAGAGAATAAAATTCTTGATTTTATGATATGACTAAAAGTATTAATACGAACAAATAGATCCACTAAACTCCCACATGTATCATATAAGGTATGGGAGGTGGTACGAGTACAAAACCTTACCCATGGGCCATGTCCCATGAGATATATGAGATATAGTGACTCTTCCCAATACAACGAGACGAAAAAAGACCATTTTGTTTGCATACAACATCACCATTTTCAAAGCTATTAACTCCAGTCATTTTGCGACTAGATCTTAATTAATAAAGGACATGTTTAATAAAAAGTAAAAAGGAAAAAAACATCTTTCATGAGAATTCAACAATAATTCTTGTTTGAAAGGATAACGGTACAAAGTTGCGTCAACTTATGCAAATTTATGAATGTAAACAAACCGAACGTTCAGCGAACCGTTCGTGGGAAGTTCGTTTACGACCGTTCGTTTAATAAATGAACGAACACAAAGAAATTTTGTTTGTATAGTTAAATGAACGAACATGAACAGAAGTTGCGTTCGTTCATTTGTATTCGTGAACACTCGGTAATGTATTCATTTATGTGCGAAAGCCGAAAGGCGAACGATAAGAACTGTAAACACACAAAATAACAAACCGCCGCAATGCGCTATTAGCAAAACTTGTTACAATATAAAATGAAATCTCGGAAACAAGTGAATGATTACAACCCGAATCTACCAATATTTATCAAAGAGTGAATTGCAATTATGGTCTCTGTGGTGAAACTCAAAACGCATGTTTCAATCTCGTGGTGGCATTTTCAATCCCTTGGTAATTAGGTAGACCACGTCTAGTTGTGTCAATTTGTCAGGTTAAGTTATGTGAATCATCATAACAAAACTAATATGTCAAGTAATTATTTATCAAAATTAGTTAATGAACTACGTCTTTGTCGTTATCCATGAATTACAAGTTATAATTATACAGTTCATTGCATTACATGAACTTGAAGTATAGTCACACTTTTCTCATATTGATTTTACAAGTTACAATTAAACTGTTTTCAAAAAATATTTTCACAATCAAATCTTTTAAACTGTTTGACATTGTTTGTCCGCCTTTGTATAATTAGATAAAATAAAACATGAGTTTGAATGACACTTTCCATTTCCATTAATTCCTTATGGAGATGACCTTACTTACCCGTACTAGTTATAAATATTTATGCTTTCTAAATACTTGTTTTTTATTAGAAATCAATACAAAAGTTAGTATGATGCTAATATAATAAAAATGAAAAAGGAAGTTGTATGCATGCATTGACTTTCACCTCGAAAGGCATTCAATTCGTCTAATGCGATAGCATTTTTGTAATTATGATAACTAGTTAGACTATTCAGCTTCAGCAAATCTACACTATAACAAAATTGTACTAGAGTAATAATCATCATGCTTTGATTTTTTTCTTTTAAATACGGCCGCAACATCTACGTTCTGAATTTATAAAATAAAGGCATCACAAACTCATATACATTTTCTAAATCTATAGAATGAAGAGTTGAAAACTGGATATATTTTATAATTTGTATTTTATATTATTTAGATGATGAGTTGGGGAAGAAATGAACCACCAACGACTTTTCGGTGGTTTCTTCAGCGAAGATTCGAAATTCCATTAAACCGTAAAGTTGACTTTTTTCGAAGGTTGAAATCACGATTATGAAGGTGCAGATCGGTTAATATATATAGCTATGGCACTCGATCTTATCTAAAGACACAACCTTCTTCATCAATGGCTACTGGTTTCAGTTATGATGTTTTCTTAAGTTTTCGAGGTGAAGATACCCGTACCGACCACCTCTACGCGGCCCTAAAGCAAGCAGGAGTCCGCACTTTCAGGGATGACGATGCCATGGACCGAGGAAGACTGCTAGGCCCAGAGCTCTAAAAGGCTATCCATCAGTCCGCAATTTCTGTCATCGTCTTCTCAAGAAACTACGCATCTTCCAAGTGGTGCCTGGACGAGGTCTTGACGATCATTCAAGAACAGGAGAGGATGTCCTCTAAACATGAAGTCGTTCCTGTGTTCTACAAAGTGGATCCATCTGATGATATGATTGAGGCGGAAACAGATCATCAGAAGAAGATTGAATGGGTATAAAAGGCGAAGGCGTGGAGGGATGCTCTTAAAAAAGCGGGTAGCTTGACAGGAATGGTACAAACAGCAAACGGGTATGCGTGCTTCCTCTTATTAGGTCTGTCAAAATAGACGGGTCAGGTCATGAGTCAGGAACCTTTGTGTTTTTGTAATAGATTCGGGTCAAAAACGAGGTCCGGTCAAAACAGGTTCATGTCAAACAGGTTTTGACCAAAATAGATTCGGGTCAACATTTGTGGATTTAATAAAATCATCAAAAATATAATCAGAGTGTTTTTTTTTTTTTTTTAAATAAAACTTCTATGAAGAATCTGGATTAGTTGAGTCTAATTTGGAAATTCAGCAGTTTATCCAATTATCCAAACTCATATTTGAAGAAATTATAACTTTAAACTTTTAGCAACAAGAAAGTCAAGTATTGAGCATGGTTTGACTGTTTAATTTCAAAGGAGCCATTATAGTTGTACACTTTTCTGAAATTTCAAAGCAACTGTTGCCCTATATGTTTCATTCAGAAACCTCTATACCAAAGGTATCCAATTTTATCATTTTCATCTAAGCTGCAACAAAGTTTTAAGCATTCTGTATATTTGTTGTTTTGAAAACCACCATGATAAGTCGAACCTAGCTACTAACCAGCTCGAGTCCATTTTCTATAAAGTCAAAGAAATACAAAAATAAAATCCTCTCATTAGGATGTTGTTGGATTACAAAAAATTTAATTAATAACAAGAACAAATGTCAGTGCTATAAGAAAGAAAAAACTGTTGAGCATAATTGTGTGAATCGAATTAAACAACTGAAAGAATATCGTGTATATGCAAAGCAAATTTTATAAGACACACTGGAACTTGATCTTTGCAGACACGAGGCCAAATTCATAGCTAATATAGTAAGTGCTATAAGAAAGAAACTCAACTACAAGCTTTTGTACATTGAGGACAAGCTAGTTGGACTTAAGGACAATGTTGCCGAGATCGAATCATGGATACAGGATCCATCACCTGATTCAGTTTTCCTCCTTATTCACGGGATGGGAGGCATTGGGAAAACGACCGTATCGAAATGCATCTATAACTCAAACTACCACGAGTATGATGGCGTTTGTTTTCTCGCAAACGTTCAGGAAACATCAAATCAGCCCAATGGATTAGTACATTTGCAAAGTCAGCTTCTCTCCACGATATTAAGAAGTGACAAAGAAGTAATATGGAATATTGATGAGGGAATAGTTAAGGTTACAAAAGCCTTACGCAATAAAAAGGTACTTCTCGTCCTAGATGATATCTCAACAAGGCAACAAATAACAGCACTACTTGGGTCACAACAATTTTATCACGGAAGTAAAGTGATCATTACATCAAGGAACAAAGGACTGTTAACTGAACTTAAAATGCAACCAAAGGCCATACTATAGAAGTGTTAGGTCCCAATGCCTCTAATAAGCTCTTTAGTTTGTATGCCTTTCATAGAGATCACCCTGTTGAACCCTACATTGCCCATTCAGAGATTGTAGTTGATCGTTGTGGAGGACATCCTTTGGCTCTTAAAGTATTGGGTTCTTCTCTAAATGGAAAGACCATCGATGTGTGGGAAGATTCAATGCGCAAACTAGAAGCAATTCCTAATCCTGAGATGCAAAACCTTTTGCAATTGAGCTATAACACGCTTGAAGATACCAACGATAAAGATTTGTTCCTACACATTGCTTGTTTTTTTACGGGTCAGAAAAAAGAATTCATTGTGAAGTTGTTAGCCGAATGCGATCTGTACCCTGTAGTTGGGATCCAGAATCTAAAGGATCGTTGTCTACTATACATTGAAAATGACAGAGTGATGATGCATCAGTTAATCAAGGAGATGGGTCAAGAAATTGTTCGCCAAGAATCACCTAAGTATCCCGGGAAACGAAGTAGATTGTGGCACCATTAAGATTCTTTTAATGTGCTGAAAGAAAATGCAGTAAGCATTCAAATCCAATTTCTTATATTCTTATAACTATACTTAATTTTTTGTGCATGTTAATCCCTAACTTACCTTTTTAAATATTTTAATTAGGGTACAAACAAGGTAGAGGGACTTGCCCTTGATATGAGAAGGATTAATGGAATTAATTTAACTTCAATTGTAAAGATGGACAATGGAAGAAAACACAGTTATGAAGATTTTAGTGGTCTAAAGAAAGAAAACTTCAATGTGGGAGCAATAGAAAAGATGAAGAATCTAATGCTACTACAACTCGACTATGCCACCTTTTCTGGAAGCTACAAGAAGTTGCCTAAAAATTTACGATTTCTCCGTTGGCATGGGTTTACTTTAAAATCATACCACGTGATGTACCTTTGCACAAGTTGGTAGTTCTTGACTTAAGTTATAGCAAACTAAAACAAGTCTGGGACGGGTTCAAGGTATAAATTTCCAGTTCCATATTTTAATTTCCCAGTTGATTGCTAGTTATGAATGTTATTTTGTCACATGGATCAATATAAAAGTTATTAATATATCTTGTTCTTCATGTGACATGTCACAGGAGATTGGATCCTTAAAAATCCTTAATCTGAGTTTCTCTGTGGAGCTTATTAAAACCCCTAATTTTGGTGGAATCCCTAGCTTGGAGAATTTGCTCCTTGAAGGATCCTTAAGTTTGACTCAAGTTTGTGAATCCATAGGGTACCTTCAAAGACTAGTGCTGTTGGATGTAAGTGGCTGCAGAAGTTTGAAAGACATCCCATGCTTACCAAGATCTCTCGAAACACTTCAAATGTATGGGTGCTCAAACCTTGGAGGTCTAGGACAAGTTGCATGCTTGGGTTCATGTTCTCTTTTAGTAGATATTGACGTTTCAGATTGCAATCTCTTTGATAATTCTTTCCCAAAGGATTTGAGTAACCTCTTCTCATTGAAGTACTTACATATAAGCAGAAATAAAATAACTTCATTACAATGGTGTGTTAAAAGTTTACCAAGTCTTGAAAAACTCAAAGCCTGGGGGTGTTCACATCTTCAATCAGCTCTAGATCTCCCAAAATCCGTAACATACCTAGATACCTCTAAGAATATGTCCTTGGAAATAGTGCAACCACCACCAAATCCCTTAAGCTTAATGTCCATTAGACATTGCAAAAAATTGTGTGCGGTGGACGGTTGTTTTAAGCTTGAGTCAATAAAAAAGGTTGACAAGAAAGTTATAAGATATCTTGGCTTAGAATCAATTTTAAAAAATGTATATACAGAAGATGAGTCCATCAAGGTCCTCTTTCTCAATCTCTTAGTCTTTGTTTGTTGTGTTCTTTTAGGTGCTAATGTTAAGAAATGGCATGTACAGGTATCATATGAGTTTGGTATATTTAGTACCTACGTTTTAAGGAAAACACTTCCATGTTTTAGTTATAAAGAAATTGGATCAAGGATATCATTTAGAGTCCCTTCACATCCTAATGGTTCAAGAATAAGGGGTCTGAATGTGTGTTTCATGTCAACTTCACACTTTGGAAGTTCAGAAATTAACTATGTTGAGGTTAATAATAAGACCAAGGTCTTGGTATGGAAATACGCTCCTACAATATATAATGTAAGATGTGTTTGGTTAAGTCTTTGGCGAACCGGCAATCTACTGGATGTTGGGGACGAAATTGCTATAAGCATCAAGATGTTGGAGAGTGATAGTGATGATGTAGTAGTAGTAGAGGAGTGTTGTGTGAACCTGGTGTACGACGACGACAACAACAACGACGACGACGATGATGACGACGACGATGACGGCGACGATGATGATGATGAAATGGATGACACCCCTGTTGTCTTATTCAATCACATTTCATGGAGTGACAGAATGCGAATAGAGGTATCAAATTACGTTCATAGTGGGAAAACATATTGCTTTACGGTTTATCATCAACCTTATGGTAAGCTTTTAAGTTCTCTTTAGCCAATTTTAGCAGGATTGCCGAGATAACCCTACTAATTCTTCGTATGTGAAAATGTTTGTTGTTAGGATTAGCATCAATTGTGGACTGGTGGGGCCTAAAGGAGGACTGGACGGACAGAAGTATATATGCAGGGTATGTTTTGTTACAATTCCCTTCATAAATCTACACGATTATATTTGTTTGTTTACCTTGTTTCGATGTGCAAATGCAGCTATTCAGTTGAGATATGAAGAATACAACATTAACCATTGTTGATTGGTATCTTATAACCTCGATAACTGATTCTTGATTAGATTCTTGTATTTTAATCATTTAAGTGTTTGTTTAGGAATTATGGTACTTCTTGCATGCTTATGATTTCAGGTTCTAGCATGTTAAAGTCTTAATTTGGAGCTAATATGGTGATGTTTAAGTAAGGCCCGAGAAGTGGGAAGCATAAAGATGTATGGTGTAGAAGGATTTCGGAAGAGCTAGCTTGGATGAAAAACCTGATGCCATAGAAAAAACTGAAGAAAGACGGGCCGGCAGGAAAGAGTTCATATATAAAACGAACATATCTCGGGATAGAAATAAGTCATGGGAACATAATATATGAATTTTGGGTGTTTTGGCAAGAGGAATCCAGATGCGGACTTTTGAAATGTAAAAAGCAAATTTTGGCATAGCCGACACCACACCGTATGGCGTGTATGGACGTTCTCTTTTCGCTTTGGACAGTTAGATGTGGCGTCTCACACCAGAAGTGGCGTCCTCGACGCAAAAACTAGCATCCCCAACGCCGGATGTAGCTTTGGTGAACGGATCTAGCCGCTTAAATAAAGGATAAGTAAGGTTTCGCCTCCTTTCGGTTCATATTTGGTTTTAGGTTGATCTTGGAGCTTGGGATACCATTGGAGACTATTTTGTTGAGCTTAATTGAAGATCCAGAACTAAAACCAATGACTTGGAAGATGATCAACCATGAGAGGCTAATCCACCCCAGGTGTAGAGTCTAAGATTTTAGTAATTTTATTAATGTCAACTATTTGTACTAGTACTTATTTGTAATCATTTGACTATCTTCACTTGATGTTTCGTATTGTCATTTAATCATTAGGTTGAAGGTTAATTTGCACCATCGGTGTTTGTTTAAATGCTACAAGAATACTTGTTTGCGTAGGGTTTAGTATTTTGTTCTAAGGCTATTTTAGTATTTTGTTCTAAGGCTATTTTATATACAATTGTTAATTAGTGTGTGAAGAAATTTCTCTGTCAGCTGCGGTTGATTGATTGTTGATCAATTTATATATATATATAGAATGAAGAGTTGAAAACTGGTTATATTTTATAATTTGGATTTGATATTATTTAGATGATGAGTTGGGGAATAGACAAACCACCAACGACTTTTCTTCCGCAAAGATTCATATTCCATTAAACCTTAATGTTGACTTTTTCCAATTAAGGTTGAAATCACGATTATGAAGGTGCCGATCGGTTAATATATATAGCTATGGTACTCGATCTTATCTAAAGACACAACCTTCTTCATCAATGGCTACTGGTTTCAGTTATGATGTTTTCTTAAGTTTTCGAGGTGAAGATACCCGTACCACTTTTACCGCCCACCTCTGTGCGGCCCTAAAGCAAGCAGGAGTCAGAACTTTTAGAGACGATGATGCCATGGACCGAGGAAGACTGCTAGGCCCAGAGCTCTAAAAGGCTATCCGTGAGTCCGCAATTTCTGTCATCGTCTTCTCAAGAAACTACGCATCTTCCAAGTGGTGTCTGGACGAGGTCTTGACGATCATTCAAGAACAGGAGAGGATGTCCTCTATAAACATGAAGTCGTTCCTGTGTTCTACAACGTGGATCCATCTGATGTCCGGAATCAAAACCGGAAGCTTTGAAGAAGCATTTGGTAGGTATGATGATATGATTGAGACGGAAACAGATGATGAGAAGAAGATTGAATGGGTGGAGAAGGTGAATGCATGGAGGGATGCTCTTCAAAAAGCTAGAAGCTTGACGGGAATGGTGCTAACAGCTAATGGGTATGCGTGCTTCCTCTTATTAGATCTGTCAAACGGAACATTCGGATTTAAAACAGATCTAACTTGGTTCATGTTAATATGGGTTATGATCAAAATAGGTCCGCGTCAAATTGGTTTTGATCATAGTAGATTTGTGACAAAATTTGTGGGTTTAATTAAAAAATTGACCAAAATCATCAAAAATAAATCAGAAACTGTCAAAAAAAATGTTATCTGGTTACTAAAAAACCTCCATGAAGAATCTGAATTAGTGAAGTCCACATTTCTCTGTCTATAAAATCGAACCAGTAAAAAATAACTTTCTTTTCGGGGCAGCAAGAAAGGCCTTGATCTTCATAAATATCATATCTCCGGAGCAAATACACAGTCAACCTGATTAAGCTTTTGTGCATACAGACACAGTTGTGTATTTTATATAAGATTTTGAGCTAAATATTACAGTGGATTTAGCAGCTAAAGGATTACGGATCATTCGGTTGGTCGGTCTTCCTCTTTATTCACGGGATTTAGCACCTGATGCAGTTTTCCTCTTTATTCACGGGATGGGAGGCATTGGAAAAACAACCATATCCAAATGCATCTATAACTCAAACTACCATGCGTATGATGTTGGTTGTTTTCTCGCAAACATTCAGGAGACATCAAATCAGCCCAATGGATTGGTGCCTTTGCAGCGTCAACTTCTCTCCACAATATTAAGAAGTGACAAAGAAGAAGTTATATGGAATCTTGATGAGGGGGTAGTTAAGGTTACAAACGCCTTATGGAATAAAAAGGTACTTCTCATCCTAGATGATATCGCAACAAGCCAACAATTAACAGCACTACTTGGGTCACAACAGTTTTATCCAGGAAGCAAAGTGATCATTACAACAAGGAACAAAGGGTTGTTAACTGAATTTAAAATGCATCCAAAGGTCCGTGCTATCGAAGAATTAGGTCCCGGCGACTCAAATAAGCTCTTTAGTTTGTACGCCTTTGATAGAGATCACCCCGTTGAACCCTACATTGCCCAATCTAAAATTGTAGCTGATCGTTGTAGAGGGCATCCTTTGGCTCTTAAAGTATTGGGTTCTTCTCTGAAAGGAAAGACCATCGACGTATGGGAAGATGCAATGCGCAAACTAGAAGTAATTCCTAATCCCGATATTCAGAAAGTTCTACAACTGAGCTATGATACTCTTGAAGACACCACAGATAAAGATTTATTCTTACATATTGCTTGTTTCTTTGTGGGTGGGGATATCGAGTTCATTGTGAAACTGTTATCTGAATGCAATATGTACCCAAGAGTTGGGATCCATAACTTAATGCATAGATGTCTACTCTCCATTGAAGATGGGATTGTGATGATGCATCAATTAATCAAGGAGATGGGTCGAGAGGTTGTTCGCCAAGAATCACCAAAGGATCCCGGGAAACGAAGTAGATTGTGGGACCATCAAGATTCCTTTAATGTATTGAAAGATAACGAAGTAAGTAATGCATGTCCAGTTTCTTATATCTCTACTTAGTTTATTGTATATGCTCATCTTTTTAAATTTCTTAATTAGGGTTCAAGTAAGGTAGAGGGACTTGCCCTTGATATGCAAAGGATTTATAAGGAAATTAATTTAACTTCAATTTTAAAGATAGTGTTACAAGCCAAACAGAAGAACTCAACCCAAAAGACTAGTCTGATAGGTGAGGGAACCCATTTGGCTTATAAACCTCACATCAGTTGCCCATACAACCGATGTGGGACAAATCCTGTACCTTGCAATGGTTTCAGTCCATAACAGATAGACAATGGAAGAAAAAGTAGTTATGGAGATTTTAATGGTCTAAATAAAGAAAACTTCCAGGTGAGAGCAATAGAGAAGATGAAGAATCTAATGCTACTACAACTCGATTATGCAACATTTTCCGGGAGCTACAAGAATTTGCCCAAAAAGTTACGATTGCTCCGTTGGCATGGGTTTCCTCTAAAATCCATACCAAGTGATGTATCTTTGCACAAGTTGGTAGTTCTTGACTTAAGTTATAGCAAACTAAAACAAGTCTGGGACGGGTTCAAGGTATACATTTTTAGTTCCATATTCTAATTTCCCAGCTGATTACTAATTATGAATGTTATTTTGACACGTGCATCCATACAAAAGTTAATTATTTATCTTGTTTTACATTTGACATGTCACAGGTGGTTGGATCCTTGAAAATCCTAAATCCCAGTTTCTCTGTGGAGCTTATTAAAACCCCTAATTTTGGTGGACTTCCTAGCTTGGAGAATTTGCTCCTTGAAGGTTGCTTAAGTTTGAGAGAGGTTTGTGAATCCATAGGGAACCTTGAAAGACTGATCTTGTTAGACATAAGTGGTTGCAGAAATTTGAAAGATTTTCCATCCTTACCAAGATCTCTTGAATCACTTCAAATGAACGGTTGCCCAAAGATATTCCGTGGAGGTCCCAGACAAGTTCAATGCTTGGATTCATGTTCTCTTTTGGTGAAACTAAATGTCTCAGGATGCAATCTGTATGATAATTCTTTCCCAGAGGATTGGAGTAACCACTTCTCTTTGAAGTACTTAAATATCGGCAATAATCATATAACTTTTCATTACCAGGTTGTGTCAAAAGTTTACCAGGTCTTGATGATTTGGACGCTAATTTCTGTCCACATCTTCAGTCAATTCTAGATCTCCCAAAATCTGTAACAAGGCTAGGTATCTACTTTAACATGTCCTTGGAAACAGTGCAACTAACACCAAATCCTTAACCTGCATGTCCGTTGTTAATAGCGAAAAACTGTGTGAGGTGGAGGGTTGTTTTAAGGTTGAATCGATAAAAAATGTTGATAGGAAGGTTAGAAGATATCTTGGGTTAGAAAATGCATACATAGAAGATGAGTCCATCAAGCCATCAAGGTCCTCTTTCTCAATCTATCTCTTACTCTTTATTGTCTGTGTTTTTATTTTACCTATTAAGAACAATAAACTAACAAATGCTGTGTGCTACAGTACAGGTGTCATATGAGTATGGTATATACAGTGCCTTTGTTCCGGGGAAAACAAGACTTGCATGTTATAGGTATAAAGAAATTGGATCAAAGATATCATTTAGAGTCCCTTAACATCCTAAGGGTTCAAGAATTATAAGTGGTCTCAATGTGTCTTTCATGGCTACAACTTTTAGAAGATCAGAAATTGGGAAGGTTAAAGTCAAGAATAAGACCAAGGTCTTGGTATGGGAATACACTCCCACAATACATGAAGTAACATCATGTAAAAAAGAGGGTTCTTTTAATTATGTTTGGTCAAGTCTTTGGCGGACGGACAATCTACTAGATGATGGGGACGAAATTGATGTAAGCATCCGCCTGTTCTTCAAGGATGAAGTAGTAGAGGAATGTTGTGTGAACCTAGTGTACGATGACGATGAAGAAGAAGAAGAAGTAGAAGAAATGGATGTTGCCTTATCCAATGGCAGGAGGATTTCATGGAGCGACAGAATGTGGGTAGAGGTATCAGATTACGTTCATATCGGGAAAACATATCGTTTTCTGTGTAATAATCCATTTTATGGTAAGCTCTCAAGTTCTTTAACCATTTTTAGGAGGATTGGATTACCGAGGTAACCCTACTAATCCTATGTGTATATATATGAAAATTGAAAATGTTTGCTGTTAGTTTCAGAACCAAATGTGGATTGGTGGGGCCAAAAGGAGGGCAGAAGTATATTTGCCGAGTATGTTTTGTTACAGTTCCCTTGCATAAATCCACGAAATGATGTTTATTTTTATTTGTTTTGTTGTTTAATTGCAGTGTCCCACTGAGATTGGAAGAATAAAACATTAACCATTGCCAATTGGAATCTTATCAACCATCGGATTTACCTTCAATTACCCATCACAGCGATGGTGATAGCTTTGTACCAATAGATATATGTAAGCAATTTCAATAAACAAAACACTGTTATTTTAGTGCTTATTCATATTTATAACTCTTGTTAACATAACGAATCTTGGTTCTTCCTAGTATAATAACACTTAATTTCCAGACTTAAGATACATTTACATTACCCCTACACTATAATAATACATACAATAATAACAATTGTTTAGTTTACCTATTTCTAATATATACTGTTAGACTAGTGTTATTGTTTCGAATGCAAGGGACTACATATGTACTTATTTACGCAATTAGGTCTTAGTAGAAGTGTTGTGATTGGTGCTTAATAGCATATATGACAGTGTTAACAACCTCTTACCCATCCGTATTTGTTACATGTTTTATCATATTGGATGGACAAACATAACACTATCCCTCTAGTTGCTTTGCTTAACTCGTTTATGGTGGTTTAATGTTCCGGTTTATAATTTGTGTATCCTTTCTTTCTTGTTCTCCACCAGTGAAGCAGTGCTCACGCTTTTTCCCTTAAATAAATTACTGTTTGAAAAGAATCCTACAAATAACCAAAGACATAAGAATCCCAGTTGTAATCACTTAGTATTGTAGGCCAAAACTCTAAGCATTCCAACGAGAGCTCAAAGCCTCAAACAATGAGCCTAAAACAAAAAAATTCCAGCTAAATTAGTAAATTACTAAACATATAGAATGACATACTTTAAAACATTTTGATTACAGTGTGTATACATACAGATCTCAGTCTACATTCTATTACTCATGCAGACTCAAGAATACACAAACCAATTTAATTAATTTCATATCAAACCTAACTCCTACAGAAACAAACTCATAATCATGAATCTTTCTTCCGAATGCCTGTTGGCACGCCATAGCAAACAGGTGCAGCTCCAATCAGAAACGGTAGTGTACATGCTCCACGGGCCTGGCCCATAAACGATCCGATCTTTGGTTGGTGTTTACAACCAACTGTTACTTTACAGTCTTCTACAGATTTACTTCTTGCCGGTTTCTTTTTTCCCCTTTTGGTTCCCCCATCAGTGATACTCATGTCTTTAAACTTATCCGAAAGCTGAGTGCATTGTGCACAATCTACTGAGGTGTTCGACCTTGCTTTCATCCACCCATCCAACACTGTTTTACAAAACCGATCAATATCCTTGTCCGTCACATCCCATAAATTTGCTATAATTACAGGTGAGCCCGCAAACAGATAGTACAGTGGGGCCCCTTTTGGGGTGTAGGACCCGTTTAATGATAAAGACCCGCTACTGCATCCCATTAGAAGTGTAGCTGCACACCGCTCTAGTTTTTGAATCTCACCACCAGGTATATATTGTACCCCTAAAATTACATTTATATAACAAGAAAAAATTAAAACGTTAAAACCAAAGAAACATATAAAGATGGATAGAAAGTTGAAGCATGCATACCACTTCCGTGTCCAAGATAAATAAAAAGGTCGTGATTTTTTAACGCGGTACTCAACTCATCCACACTGGGTGAGGTCCCAGCTGTCCCCTGTCATAAAAGTTAAGGTAATAAAAAAATGTAGGGTTTGGATCAAATACATATTAAATTAGCGTGCTAAACGTGAGAATCAAGTAGAGTAATTATATATACAAGTAGAGTAATTATGTAATTACTCTATGATAATTACTCTATAATGCAATTACATATTTACTCTACTTGTATATATAATTAATCTATTTGATTTTCACGTTTAGCACGTTAATTTTATTTGTACGTTAACCTTCCCCAATAAATGTATAACACATAATATTTTCCTTTAATGACAAAATAATATTGAACCCTCGTACCTCTAAATTTTGATCTTTAAACCAATTACCAAATGCAGCTTCTGTATTGCTAAGATCGCCACCTGGATTCAATAAATAGTACGCGTCCAATGGATCGATCATAGGAAAAGGTGAAGAATCTTTCCCAACTTTTTCCTCAAATTGACAGCATCTGTTATAAGTGCACAAGATACTAGCAACTGAAGGCATCCGATATACCTCTTGGTTTCTTAGTACAGGTAGGCTTTCCCATGGTAACATCTGCAGACCAAACAAAAAAAAAACATGTTCATATTCAAGACAATAATATGCAAGAAACATAACAAGATTTCCTACCTGAATGTCAAAGTCTAGCACCAATATTACAGGTTCTCTATCTACATAATCTTCTCCAATTTCATGTATTGTGTTTAATACTAAATCAGAAATACTTTCATCGTTAATGCATTCTCTTCCACCAACGTAGCATCCTTTATTCATTATCAACTCTGATAAACATTCTTCTTGTCGCAAACCACCTTTAATTATAGCTTTTATAATGTTTTCATGTGCATCAATTTTACACTTGGATTTAAGATCTTTCTTTAGTTTCTTTAGTAGAAAATCAATGTGTTTGTGGTTTGACAGTCCTCCCAACAGCAGGTGTTTCCACAGGCCAAACCATAAATCTTCTATATCTCTGAAACAAAAGTATCACAAAAAAAATGTTCATTACTATTTGTTATAAATGCACAGCTAGTTTAATAGTACATCAAGATAAACAGTTGTTCATTCTTTTACATGTAAACTAAAACTATGTTATTGTAATACTTATCCATTCTTTCAAACAAAAACCATTCTTAAAACTGCTACCATAAAAAAATTAAAAAAAATCACATTGCCAAGTTTGGGTTGGGTTCAGTGTTTCGGTTTTACTATATGGAGTTACAATTTTTGGGCCGAAAAAGTGTTGGCCTAAAATAACAAGTTTGGGTCCAAATCATTTTGTTAATTATCAATTAACTGACTATTATACATTCGAGCAAAAATATTTGGGTTACACTATTTATTATCAATCAATCATACCCAGTGAAATCCCACCAATAGCATAGCTATAAGTAGGGTCTGGGGAGGGTGGGATGTAAGCACACCGTACCTCTATCCACATGGATAAAGAGGTGGCTTCCAGAGAGACCCTCAGCTCTAAAGTACATATGTATGAAGCAATACAAAGGAAATCAGAATTCAACAGTAATAATAATAATAATAATGATAATAATAATAATAATAATAATAACAATAATAATATTAATACTATTTATGTAGAGAAAATATTATTATGGTGTGTGACTAAAATAAGGTAAATAAAAGCCCTAAGATATTCCTTTCTTCCTAAAAATCCTTAACTTTAATTCTACTTCTCCAATAATTCCTATCCTCAACCATGTCCTCGGAGAGATTTAGGTCTATCAAATCATGCTTAATCCTTTCATCCCAAGTCAATTTAGGTCGTCCTCTACCCCTTCTCCCCTCTATAGTAATGTTTTCTATGGATCTAACAGGACTCGTCGTTTGTCTTCTCTTCACATGTCCAAACCATCTCAATCTCCACTCTCTTATCTTGTCTGCTATGTTCGCTATCCCTAATCTCTCCCGAAACAAGATGTTTCTTATTCGGTCTAACCTTGTGTGCCCACACATCCAACGTAGCATTCTCATTTCTGCTACCTCCATCTTCTGCACTTGTGCCTTCTTGATGGCCTAACAATCTGTTTCATATAGCATTGCAGATCTAACTGCAACCCTATAAAATTTTCCCTTTAGTTTAGTTGGGAAACTCTTGTCGCACAATATACCTGTGGCTGCTTTCTATCTACCCCATCCTACCTGAACTCGATGGGTCACATCACTGTCTAATTCCCCATCGCTCTGAACAAATGATCCTAGATACTTGAACTTCGTTACCTGTGGAACCACCTGCCCTTCAATGGTAACCTGTGCGTCCTCATTGTCATTTACCCCTCCAAAAGCACAGTGGAGGTACTCCGTCTTAGATCGACTAATCCTTAAACCTTTTGTCTCTAAGGTTGTTCTACTCTCCTCAAGTCTCATGTTTAGATCTTGTTTTCTCTCAGCAAGTAACACAATATCGTCTGCGAACATCATGCACCATGGGAGCGTCCCCTGAATCGACTTTGACAACTCATCCAAGACTACTGCAAAAAGAAACGGACTCAGCGCTGACCCCTGGTGAAGACCTACCTCTACAGGGAAGAAATCAGTATCACCCACTATCACCCACTGGCGCACGGACACTTGTTGCACTCCTAGTATACATATCAATAATTATCTCTATGTATTTCCTGGGTACTTCTCTACCCTCCAAGCACTCCCAAAGCACCTGTCGTGGCACACTGTCTTAAGCCTTTTCTAGGTCAATAAACACCATATGCAGGTCACGCTTCTTCTCCCTATATTTTTCCATCAATCTTCTTATAAGGTGTATTGCCTCTGTGGTGGAACGCCCCGGCATGAATCCAAATTGGTTCACCGTAACATGAGTTTCTCGTCTAAGTCTAACCTCAATCACTCTTTCCCATAGCTTCATAGTATGACTTAGTAGTTTGATTCCTCGGTAGTTACCACAACATTGGGCGTCTCCTTTGTTCTTATAGATAGGAACCACAACATTGGTTACACTATTTATTAAATTCTTATAAATTTATTCAGATTCAAGATAAATATCCATAAAATCGATTTGGTTCAGTTTTAAATACGTGCAAAACTAAACCAAAAGTTCAGTTTTCACAAAAACATAAAACCAAACTGTCAGTTTTCGTTTGGGTACGGTTTTGCTAATTAGGTTTGAAATTTTTGGGCCGAAAAAAAAACATTGGCCTAGAATAATGAATTTGGGTCCAAATGTTTTTGTTAATCATCAACTATATGATTATTATACATTCAAGCAAATATATTTGGGTTACACTATTGACTCAATCAATCAATCAATCAATCATACACAGTAAAATCCCACCGACAGCAGAGCTATAGGTAGGGTCTGGGGAGGGTGGGATGTAGGCACACCGTACCTCTATCCAAAGGAATAAAGAGGTGGCTTCCAGAGAGACCCTCGGCTCTAAGAACATGTGTATGAAGCAAAAAAAAGAAATCAAAGTTTAACAGTTATATAAAAAACTACTACTAATTATAATAATATTAATAAAAAGGTCACAGTTTAACCGCAATATAAAAGCTAATAATAATAATAATAAAATATGTAAGGGAAATACCATTATGGTATGTGACCTAAATAAGTTAAGTCTAAGCCCTAAGGTATTCAATTCTCTCTAAAAATCCTTAACTTTAATTTTACTTCTCCACGAATTCCTATCCTCAACCATGTCCTCGGAAAGGTTTAGGTCTATCAAATCATGCCTAATCCTCTCATCCCAAGTCAATTTCGGTCGTCCTCTACCCCTCCTCCCCTCTATAGTAATGTTTTCTACGGATCTAACAGGATTCGTCGTCTGTCTTCTCTTTACATGTCCAAACCATCTCAATCTCCACTCTCTTATCTTGTCTGCTATGTTCGCCACCCCTAATCTCTCGCGAAGCACAACGTTTCTTATTCTGTCTAGCCTTGTGTGCCCACACATCCAACGTAGCATTCTCATTTCTGCTACCTCCATCTTCCGCACTTGTGCCTTCTTGATGGCCCAACAATCTGTTCCATATAGCATTGCAGGTCTAACTGCCACCCTATAGAATTTTCCCTTCAGATTAGTCGGGAAACTCTTGTCCCTTCAGATGGGTTACACTATTGACTATTTACTAAATTCTTAAAAAAATCTTCAAATTCAAAATAAAAAATCCATAAATTCGATTTGGTTCAGTTTTAAATACGTGCAAAACCGAAACTGAACCAAAAGCTCAGTTTTCAAGAAAACATAAAACCAAACCGTCAGTTTTTGTTTGGGTATGGTTATTTCGGTTTTTCTAAATGGACTTAGAATTTTTGGGCCGAGAAAAGAAATTGACCCATTGTTAATTATCGACTAAATGATTATTATACATTCTAGCAAAAATATTTAGCTTAACCTATTTTTACCTTTTAAGCTAGTTTTTATTAGATTCATTTAACCCATTAAGAATAAATCATAAGCCAATTCTAGACATTGACTAATAAGTGGGTCAAATCAACATTTAATACAAAAAATAACAGGACCCTCACCTCAAAAGATCACTGAGCCATTGATCAAGTTTTCTTCTTTGATTCCACCATTTGAACCTATTTTGATTGGTATCCTCCAAAGTGGTGTATCCATATGACGATGTGTAACTTTCCTCTAAAATTGTTCTGAACAATGGTGCAATTTCATCAACAGCAGTGTGGCCCCACGGACAATGCCATGGTTTATCAGAACTCTTTTTTTCTAATAAGATATCAGAACTTGAATCTTCATCATCTGGACTTGCTAAAGGTTTTAAGCAGGTGTCAAATTTAGTTTTAATGTAAGTTGATGTACAAATGTAAACATGGGTAGTTAGTTTGTGGTAGTTACCTGCTAAGACTGAAACAATGGGCAGGATAATGACTATAGGTGCACAATCTGAATTCAGACGTGATAACATTATGCATGAATGTGTAGGTCTATCAGGTGATAAATTACTCAGCCAACTGGTGTAATCATCACCAAGTATGCTGATACAGATAATGGTTGCTAGAGGAAGACCTTGAAAGAAATT
Source organism: Bidens hawaiensis (assembly GCF_021521415.1). NCBI lineage: Eukaryota > Viridiplantae > Streptophyta > Magnoliopsida > Asterales > Asteraceae > Bidens > Bidens hawaiensis. Next base: position 27,874 of record NW_027492195.1, read on the forward strand.
TAATATGAATTCTTCAAGATCCGAAACAGATTCAGGTGCCAGCCTGCATAAATAAGGGTCAAAGAATCAAGTTGCTTGCATGCATAAACTCAAATAACAAAATCTACCCAACCCACTAACATTGCCATCCTTAGTGAAGAGACAAGACACATACCTATGTAAACTGAGAGAAGTTGAGCTGGATGGAAAAGAACCCTGAAAATAAGTTTTATTGCCACAATTAGATGCAAGGTATAAAATGTACAAATCAATAAAAAGTGGTTAACAGTTTGTGAATAAAATCTATAAATAAACACAAATTGTGGGTTCACTTAAAATTTCTGTAAAATTTTGCATACATACACATAAATGAGGAAAACATTTAATGTTGCATCTGAAGTTAAGCTAAAGGTATTACTAGGGAAAGGACAAAAGAAATAAACAAAAAAATGCATCAACATGTAAAGACGTGTCAAGAATCGTTCCTAAAGAAAAACAAGAAAATTATTCAATTTTTTTCCAACTACTTACATCAATATCCATTGTATCCTGATCCTTTTGCTTCCCAAGACGAGAAAACAACTGATAATTAACATGTGCTCCTAGTGACGCTTGATGAAAATAAGCCGCCCATCGACTCTCAGATAAAGAATTCTTGGGAGTCAACATAGAAAAAGTTTTGTTTGAAGAAGAGAGCGTATACAAAACTGCTAACAACCGTGAAACCTGTGACATCATCATCAATGACCAAAGTCAAGTGCAAACATGATTGAAATGTGAAATATTATCAAATTAAACTCTTTAAAAACTCATGCATAAAAATACCAAAGAGATAAATATGATGGTTGGGTGAAACTATAGTAAAGATTACTTTCTGAAACTAAAATTATAATTACCTTTTGAAAAAGCTCAGGAACCTCACGGCATGCTATGAAAGATAGCTTTAATCCAGAAACAATTGTCGATATGGGCATGAACGACATGTCACAAGAATCGTTCCTATAGAAAACAAATTAAAAAAAAAAAAGAAACATCAGTAATATCAAAAAGCAGGTTCAAATCTTTAGTTATTATAATAAAGTGATTGATGTAACTAGAAAAGGCTGTTGACTAGTCAAACTGTGAAGAGACTATTTTCCAGGACAAGTTCAATAAGAAAAGTAGAATACCAAGGATATCAGAGCATTTCTCGAAAATCATGAGTTATAAGAGGTGCATACTTCTAAACTTAAGTTACATAACATGTTTTCTAGAATGATGCAACTTATGAGCATATCGCAATTTCTTTTAAGTGCGTAAGCAATGCCACATAGCCACGATAACATTTAAAACATGTAGACATTTATGGTATACTGCATACACACCAACAAAATATCAAATATATAGACCTTTATGAATTAGAAACAAAATAGCATGAGAACAAGTTAATAATACCTTGTACAATCATCATAAGAGCTTCTTAATGAAAACCAGCACATGTTGTAGAATAAGGCTGCATACTCAATTGCAAACACGTCTCCAGTTACATTGCTTTTAACTAACTCGCCCAGAAAAGTGAATGAAAACTTGAACTTTGATTGGTGAAATGAGCTCCTGCTGACCAGAACAGATAAGCTCTCCAAGAATACTTCATGTGCTCTTTGAGTTTCACCTTGGGCCCACAAACATTTTCCTGTAAATGTAAATGATTAAACATTATAAACATAAAAAAGTCATTGTCTAACTTCAAGTTAGTTTTACAATACCTATCCCAATGAGAAGTTTGACCAAGAGTCGTCTGCGTGCACACTCCCATTTCATTTGTGCAACGCTTGTCAATGATGATGACTTCATAACTCCAAAAGGAACACAATGCCAACAGTTTTCTTCATCACAAACACATGTAACTTCACATCCACAAGAAACAATGTGGGAACCCTTAGACTTTTGTGCCACCTTCAACTCTCTTTGAGCATTTTCACTCTTTTGCTTAGAAGATCTAGTGACTCTAGAAGTCAACCTCTGCTCTTGTGGTATAGTTATAGCAGTTTTCTTACCCCTTCTAGTTACTTTGGGTTGAACAACTTCTTGTTCTTCGTGATTCCCACAATCAGATGAAATGTTGACGTTATTCCCACCAATTAAAACTTTATCACAAAGCATAGTGTTGCTTGAAATTGTTTCCTTCGGGTTACTAACACAGTTTTTCCAATGTGAAAGCTTCAGCTTTTCCATAGCAGATCTGTAAAAGATTTCAGCTTTTGATAACCCATCAAGTTTATTATCATATGTGCTACTGCAACGACTTCTGTATAGATCGCCTTGTTGTTTGCCGACTGTAACTTCCATGATTAACTTGCAGTTAATGCAAGAAATAAGACAGAGGCTATCAACCAATATATGATTGGCACTTTCTAGCTCTTTATCAGCTAAATGCCAACATTTTTGTTTACAGTGCAGTTTTCCTGGAACAATACAAATCAAAATTCAGTTAATCCTTACTTGTTTTATGTCGTACAAAAAATTACCATTTTGCCCCTTTACTATTTATGGTCAAAGAAATAACAGCATTATCATTTCTATACAATATATACAAAACATTTGTAGATATTTGTGCTTCTTAAGTGAGCATGTGATGTTATTGAATAAATAGCATATGTAGGTTAAACAGACACTAAAACAAAAAAAAATACAAAATTACATACCTAGGGCAGTAGAAAAATTAACTAAAAAGATCGGCAAGTCTTGAAATAAAGAAATGTTCTTTCCCCACAAAAACAGAGCTTCAGCCTCTGATCCATTTCCAATGATCTCTTGAATGGTTCCTACCTAATTTACGAATAAAAAATTAATAAAAGTTTGATAATTTAAAGTAAAAGAAAATTGAAAAACCATTTGAAGCTAAATTTGGTAACTTTACCTGAAGGGTGCTTTCAAGGTAACAACGAAGTACATTCCATGAGGTCAAAATAAATTCAAAGTCGCTTGAACTATCATTTGACCAAGCTCCTATAGCTACTGAAGAATGTATGTGAAAACTCTTAAGTTCATATCCACGTTCTCGAATTATTTCCCCATTATCACCAATGATATCATTGTGTTGCTCAATTGTGTATATGAAATTCTTTTGAAAAAGTTTGGTGCGCATTCGATGGGCTTCTTTGGCATAAAAAAGAGCCTACAAATAGGATAATTCATATCAAGTACAAGATGCATACATAATATTGACTAGGACTATAAAAGTACAAAACAATTGAGGTACCTCAATCATTAATCCCTTTAAAATCATTCTTTCACTCAAATCATAATACAAGTTTGAGGCAAGAAACAATGATTTGCTTGACACAGGAACCTACAATATCAAGCGAATGTGTATAAAAGATCAGCATAAGTATAACAATTCTAAAATGTAATCACAGAAACTACAGATGACAAGTTTGACCAACTTACTTATAAATAGATCAATTCTGGTTTATGTTTTAACTAAACGAGTCAAATGTGCTAAGCCCAAAAGATTTAACCAAAAAAGTTGGTCAAAGTTCAAAGTGTGTATCAATGCACAAACCCCCATCAATCGTTTTCGTATTTAAGAAGTAGATTACTGTTATAATACCATAGTTTTCGTAATCATATTTAGTAGATTAATTAGCTTCAAAATTATAAAAAGTAAAAAAGAAAGTGTTTACAAAAACCATATTATGAGAATCATACCCTGTTACTGAGATCAAAAGCAGTCTTCTTGATATCAACCGTTAAACGTGCATATTCGGTGGCGTTATCATGATTATAAGAGCTTGAAGAAAGTGTAGAGATTACTGAAAAACATTGTTGGAAACCAACTTCTAGCGGTTTTGATTTCTCCATACAACTTTTCCAAAACTCCACTGACTTTGACAGCTGACAGTGCTTAGAAAATGTCAAAATGAATGCTTCATTCACATGTGAAGTGCAAAGGGCATGACTGAGGCTTTTAGTTTGCCAGAGCATGGCCAAACACTCCTTTAAAGAAATATTCTTGTGGGTACAAAATCTAATCATCAGCTCATATATGTCAGAATGAAGGTCCATGTAGCCCTACAACAAGAAGCAATATAAACAGCGAGGCCCACCATACAAGATATGAATGAACAAGAAAGACAACAAGAAAACGAACCTTAAGTAATAACAAATCACCAACATGGTACAGCAAGATAAGAGTATTATTACACACTGTATCAATTCGTTCAACAGATTTGGAATGTTCTTGGCTCAACCACAGCTTTGTAGCTTTGCCAATATCTTCAACAAAAAACTGTTTGCACCACAAAAAACTGCCACCTCATTAATATAATATATGGGTATATGAATACACTACAACACTCAAAACATAAAGATTTACTCGAGTACCTTCGAGTTTGGTTCTGCCTCTTGGGTGCACAATGCACGTAAGCAATAAGCCTCGGCTAAAAGATTACAAACCGGACCACAGGCTTCCTTGTTTTTATCGTAAATGTCACTCTGGATTAATAGCTAAGTCGTTTCATATTGGTAAACTTATATATATATATATGAAAAGATAAGAAAATGGGATTGAAAACGAAGATAACTCACCATAGTAGATATTGCTTCAGACAAAAAGTCAATGCACTCCTTCAGACTTTCAACTCCACAGGCTCTTGATTGCCTTCCTTTCGCAATCAAAATTTTGGATTTGTGTAAAAAGCTATCCTTTGTACTGTAGATATCTTCTAAAAGGATGTTGGAGATGGTCTTTTGCATTATTTTAGATAATTCTGGATTAAGAGACTGTATTTCCCTATAAGCTTCAAGCTCCTGAACAAAAGAAACATATAATGGGAATGTATGAAAACTATATAGGAGATGCAAACGTGAGTGTGTGCACATACACATATGAGGGAGAGAAAGAGACCTGCTCTAATAGAAAACCTAGAGTTTCCTTTGACATTTTCAAAGAAAATGGCATCAGTGAATATATGGTTCGAACCCTACGCCCATCTTCAGGATCTTTAGTTTCTTTACATAATATCTGCAGGCAAAGAAAATCAGATAGCAAAGATAACGCAAGATCAATGATTTGTGATACCTAATTTCCTTCCTTTCTGAAAATTAAAGGTGTTGTTGCAACCCATTTACTAAAGGACAGGCCAATTCATGTTACATGTTATGTCTAACATGCCAAACAGCTAAAATAAAACAGGTCAAAAGAGTTAAAACTTGCCTAGAGTGTATATTTAATGTGCAAAACCTCTGAAATATTTTTATACACATAAGTTAAATTATCACTGAAAAAATAACTTTAGTAATCACATCTGACACGAATTATCTAAAAAACTGGAAAAAAAACTTTTAAAATAGTAATTTGAGTCGGCTCAACCAAACCCATTTTGGCCTGTTGTCCGATCCAGCCAACCTCATTTTGCCACCTCTAATGTATGCGTGTATATCATATAAAGGCATTGTTTTGTTACCTTCACCCATTGTTTAACCAGAGCAACTGGAATTGGAATCTTGTCAAACCAGTTTTGAGCAGTAGACCAACTTTCAAAATAATCAGTTAAAATCATACTTATCTCCTCACTACCGATACCACATTGGTAAAGTAAAACCAGCGAAAAAGCACTTTTTGCACATGTTTCTGTGACAAAAGCAGTTATGGCATCCTCTGAGAGGTCACTTGAAGACTCGTCTTTACTTGAAACAAACATCTTACAAAAAAGTATTACACATTTCCATGCTGCTTGGCAAGACAAGTTAAATGCTTCTGTTGCCTATAAACACAATGCATCATAACACAGAATAAAATATAGTGTGCACACAAAGATCATATATAGATGGTTGTAGTATCAAGTATGCAACGGTAAATGTAACTTACCTCTTTCAATCTATTAGCTCTGTGCAAAACTATCCCTACATTGTGCAAAGATGCATAGAGGGATTGCAACCGGTTAGCTTGAACCCATTTGGCTGAAACTAACTCCTTAAGAAAACTAGTACATTCCTGCAATGAAAGAAAAAATATAAGCACGGTAAACAGTTTAGACAGCAGATATTTAAACATCAAAAACACTAACAAAACATGTAATTTAACTTGTCATAAAACCTTAAAATTTTGATTTGTACTAAACGAGAGTATGAAAGCAGCAGTAGCTACAGCAAGTACAGCTCGGCTATTGTCCTCATAAACATATTTCTCTTTTTCAAATTTACTGCATCCATAAATCGAAGAAAAAGATAATGTCAAAAAACATTTAACTTAAAAGATATTAAAACAAACTTTAGACTTACCAATAATCATCAAAAACAAGTCTAAACAGTTGAAAAACATCTTCAATATTAAATAGCTTGATAGGATCTGACATGTCATCAAATCCACAAAGTATGCCTTTACGCTCAGACTGTATCAACTCAGAAAGAGGCTCACACAAATACTTTAGCGCGTTAAAATAAAAAGATATGTAAGTCCCAGTATGTGCAGTGATAGAGGTGCTTAAACTTTGAAGTTGTTTATCCACATCCAGCAAAAGTATGGAGACAGAAATGCCATTCTCAGCTTTTGGCCTATTAGAGTTACCACCTCTTGAATAATAATTCAAATCACCCGTAGAAAATGTGATGGCATAAAGCCTCATGATCAAATCAATCATCGGTAAATTGACCTGCAAAATAGATGTTGCTATAACTAGACTCCTTGACAAATACCAGAAATACATTAAAAGAAAAAAGAAAAACACTCACGAGCGAATACGCATACCTGAGAAAAGTAATTTGCTAGTATCTTAAAGTGAGATGCAATTGCAACACAAAAATCTGCGGTTGCATTTCGACATTTTGTGGCAAAATAAACGATAAGTTCTAGAAATTCTACATTAGCCTTTTCCTTGCCAACCTGACAAGCATATAGATAAACTTTCTGTAATCATAGTTGACAAAAGAAATTTATGCAATGCTAAAATATTGTATTTGGTTAAAATTGTAGCTTTACTTTCAAATGAATTTAAACAAACACATAGAGTGAATGTTTGCCAAGAAATAGTTTTGTATTTCATAATAAGTTAAGTATTCATTTGTATGTGATTCGTCCCATTCTTACTTTCATTTTTCTATCCAAACTTCATCATAAAGTTTAGGTTAACCTGTTTTGATTTATTTAATCTGTTCTTATATATCAACATGATGTGTCTTTATCATCCAATAACCATCTATTAACTCAACCTGACTTTTTATCAACTTAAGTATCATGTATTGTGTGCAATGTTTTGGCCATTAAGAGTGAAGTATAAATATTTTGTCATTATATTAAAGTTACTTAATTTTCAATGAAAACCCGAGTAGATACTTTGTTTCTCTTGTAGATTAGATTATATCTTATTTAAGAATATACTTTTTCCACATTAAAGTATAAAGGAGAAATTAAGAATGTATGGCTTTACTTAAGCATTACAATTGAGAAATGAGGTTAGATGATTACCCCGCAATCCTTAGCCATTGTATCTAACACCAAAGCTAGTACTTTTTCACTGCACAAAATGACATCGTCCAGCTGTGTAAATACCGAACTGCATATCCTGTGAGCAAACTGCATAAAAAACTTCATGTCAATCTTATTATACTTTGTTAAAGCAACCGTAAGATGAATTGCTCAACAACAACTCACCTTTTCTATTTGATCACTCATAGACGATCTTTTATACTCGGTAAATGTTTCTACACAAAACTTACAGATCAACTTCACATCAAAAGTTGCAAGCTCCCCAACCATAAAAAGAGCACATTTGCTCATATACGACAAAAGCATTCTATGTAACTTATCATATCCTTCTGCACCAATAACCCTGTCATGTAAACTCACAACTTTTAATAAAAATTACCAATGTCAATGCACTGTTAATTAAATTACAACAAAAATTGTCCGTGTCTCCTAGAGATCCTACGGTCCTACCATAGCTTCTAAGCAAAGTATCATTTACTACATTAATTATGACATAATCCTAATAGACCAAAAATATGCTGCAGGTTACTGATAAATCAAATCATAAACTGCAAAAGCATCCTATGGAACTTATCATATCCATCCACACCAGTAACCTTGTTGTGTAAATTCACAGTTTTTAATAAAATCACTATTGTCGATGCACTGTTAATAAAATTTCAAGAATTGGTTCATCTGTCTCCTAGAATTCCTACCATAGCTTCAAATCAAAGTATCATTTACTAACTACTAAGCATCAATTACATTAAGAATTGATTTCAACCTTACAACAAACTGCTACATTATTTATGATAATCCTTAAAACCGCAAAATACATGAATGTAACAGACTAACAGTATACCTCAACCACGGCTGAATTTCATCAACCATCGTAAGCACTCTATAATAATCATCCTCCTTTTTGCTTTGCACATTCGCAACACACTTAACGAGCGACACAACCACCTCCAACACGACCAACGCAATCTCCTTATCTTCAATCTCCCGCCTTACTTCCGGAACAATCCTTCCACCTATTCCTTTACCAGCCGAACTCAAACTCGCAATAAATTCCAACACCGAAGCCCCTTCGACTTGTGCATCATCATACCTCCCCCAATTCGCATAACAAACCATCAACCTCACCCGCTGATACTGCAGACTATGCGGCTTACACGACAGCTGCGACGAAACAGCGTCCAAGCAATCGAGACAAAGGCGATACGTATCGAAGAGTTCCGAGGCGTATCGGGCATCGATTTTGGGGGTTTGGTTGAGGCGTTTGGGGAGGAGAGTTAGGGATTTGTTAATAAACGATAAGAACTTCTTGGCGAGTGACCGGAGAGTAGTCGGGTCGGGTTTGTTATTGTTAGGTTTTGGTGGTTTGAGGACTGGGGAGAATGGTTTGAGGTAAGTGGTGTATAGTTGGTGGATATTTGATAGATCTGTAGAGGACTCGAGCTTTGTGAGGAGTGAGGTGTCGGTTACGACGGTGCCGGAATCCGCCATTGACGGTGGTTGCGTGTGACGGAAGAGTGAAGGTGTTGAAATGAGCGGGAAATGAGAGGGGTTTTGAGTGTTTGTGTTTCGACGGCGAATGAGATCAAAGTTATTTGGGGGTTTACAAAACTAGTCCTTGTATTATTGTGTATGTTTTTTTATATATACATGAAAGTATTAAGACTTAAAGTTATCAAGATAAGTTGATTACACTACTTCATGTGATTTGCACGGATTTCACGTTTGGTTTCTAATTTTGAAAAATTACTTGCATGCTCCTTGATATTTTGATGCAGGTAACACCGATACTCCTTAGTGTGAATGGTCGTTAGTTTTATCAGTTAAATGTGTATGGAATTAATAAACAAATAAAACATTAAATAATAAAGGGATATTGGTTTTTAATACTCTCAATTTTTCCTCATTGGTAGATAACACTCCCAACTTTCGATTTGTCACCCCCCACTCCCAACTTTCACCCTATTTTTCTGTACCACTCCCCGTCTAAATGAACACTAACCTCGTTAATGTTTTGGACTAAAAATGTCATTCAAATTAGTTGAGGGGGTAAAACAGAAAATTTATTTTTAACAGACAACCTCCATTTCCGGTGACCTCGTTTTTCCGGCGACCTCTTTTTTTCCGGCGAATTTGAGTTTTCCGACTATCTCGTCTTTCAGAAAATGGAGATGGTTCAGAGGTGTAAAAAGGTGATGGAGATCATGAAGATTGTGCACCGGTGGAGATATGATGAAGATGGTGCTCGCCAGAAACCTGCAACTCGATATTCTGGCACGCAGGCGATCCCGGAAAGTGGCTGGGTGAGACACTGGTGGGGGGGGGTGTTGCGGTTTTGGGGCGGTGGGCGGTGAAATGATGGATATGGTGTTCGCCGGAAATCTGCAACTCGCCGGAAAACTCAAATTCATATGTGAAGCTCGGTGAAATGATGGATATGGTGTTCTGAAAGACGAGATAGCCGTACAACTCAAATTCTCCGGAAAAAATGAGGTCGTCGGAAAAACGAGGTAACCGGAAATGGAGGTTGTGTGTTAAAAATAAAATTTCTGTTTTATCCCCTCAACTAATTTGAATGACATTTTTAGTCCAAAACATTAACGAGGTTAGTGTTCATTTAGACGGGAGTGGTACTGGAAAATAGGGTGAAAGTTGGGAGTGGCGGGTGACAAATCGAAAGTTGGGAGTGTTATCTACAAATGAGGGAAAGTTGGGAGTATTAAAAACCAATATCCCAATAATAAAATATATTTTGGCCCCAACAACTCAGCGGTTTACACTTTCGGTAACCAAAACCGTCGGCGACCATCTATGTAACGTAAACTCTTTACAATTTAGAGTAATTTAATTAGGATTCACAATCATAGTCATTGTTAACACACACAATACACTCACAAAGTTCTGTTACAACATCTCTATAAATGTAGGTCATGTATTTAACATAAAAAAACGAAAACTTGGGCGAAAACCAGAAACCTGCAGTTAGTTGGATATCTATCAATATCCTAATTTACAAACTCAAATTTAAAAGACTGATGTACATATAATTCAAGATCTTCATCTTTATTATATTTATATATGGGTATGGGTATGGGTATTTTAGTAATTTCATCATACACTTAATTGAAAAACTTAATATCATCCGGTTAAGTGACCATGAGTGTTACCCGCATCAAAATATCAGGGAGTATGCATGTAATTTTTCAAAGTTAAATTACCACGAGGGACCAAACGTGAAATCCATGCAAACCACAATGAACATCCGTGTCATTAGCTCTATAAAGATTTTTTTAAATCTTCTGCCTAGTGTTTAATATAGTGTCTTTTACTAGCATTTGATTTAGGTTTCAGCGTTGGATGTTGTACTTGTATAAATTGTAGTCTTGTTGTTCAATGAAATTCAAGTTTATCATAACATTTATAGTAGTAACGATTATTTCGTACTGAATGCATATGGTGAAGTACGATAAATCTTTTTAATCGTTTATAATGAAGTATGACAAATCCTTTTTGCAGTTTATTTTAGTGAAGTATGATAAGGTGACTTATCGGCAAGTTGTGTAGGAGAACGCTTTTTGTGTGATTTTCTCGCAATTCACAGGCTGAAGATGAACCCAATTTTGCTAAGCAGTTAATGCAAAATACCGAACACTTTATTTATAAAATATGTTATTGCGGTTTTATGAATATTATATCAGTGTTGTTTGACTATTATTTAAATTTATGTGCTGAATGACTTTTTTTATTTAAATTTCAGCTTATTTAAAATTTTATGTTTTATTTTAGCAGTCTGCAGACGTTAAAACCAAACAGTCTTTTTCTTGTAGACTGCAGAGGTTTGGTCCACCTCTTTTGCTACAGATGTCTGCAGATGTGGTTCGCAGACTGCAGACATTTTACCTCTTAAAAAACAAACATCACCTAAACCTTTATAACCTATTAAAAACCGTTACTACGTGCGTCATGAATGTCTTGTCGGTAACAACACTCATGTTTTAATCGTGACTACAAAGAATACGGGACAAGACGATTGGTTGATACTTCACTAGAAAATCAAATCATATTAGCAAACAACTAACTGACAAAACACATAATGTTCAAAAACAAACAGTCACTCTTTGTTACAATAAATTCAACTTCAACATCAAAACTATGTTGCATTCTTTTCTCTCTGTGTCCAAAGTAGAGGATGCTACCTTGTTTTTTGGGATAAATTCTGTACAGAAGCTTGCAATGGCTGCTTTTGTTTACAACAAATGAATACAATTTAGCGGACTATTCTCTCTTGCCTTCTGCATCATCTTCATCATCATCTAAGTCAAAGTCATCTGTGTTATGACCGTTTTTCTCTCGCCTTTCCTGCTTGACTAAGCTGATGTCGCCTTTGGGGGATCCGCTGTTAAGTGCTTCGGTTTCTTCATCAGAATCTTCATCTCTCTCTTCTGAATATGCGTACCTGTTTCATAGTGTGTAAGCAATGTTTTCAGAACCTGACCGGACCGATAGGATCACGAACCAGATACATAATCGGTCCGCTTGATTCTATTTGAGCCGCCTCCATTTGAACCAGCTGGTTAGCGGTCAGACCATATTTTAAATTTTCTTACTCTTCAACTTATTTTTGTTAACTTAAGGCTCTATATTTCATTAATGCTTGCAAATCCATACCAAAAGATACATAATTTCATATTTTGATGTAAATTAGTTATATATTTTCAAAGTTTTCAAATTATTTATGACGTCATCCTACCTGTGTACTGGTAGATGATAGGTCTGGTTATAAAAACATTGTGTGCAAGTCAAAAATCGGTCAAACTGCGCTTGTCTATCTATTTGAGTTTTGAGAAACTATTATATCAGTATTATTGAAAGTACTCTTCTATTTAAAGTAACCGTATTGTATCTTTTAGATAAACGACTTAAGACAATGAAAGCAATTAAACACATGTTAATGACACATGTTCAACAAACTTGACACATTTTAACATTTCATTTTTAGCTACTGTTTACTTTATATCTCACTGTTTAACAATCAAATTGACCAATTAAAAATAACTGGGCTACGTTTATCATTTTCCAAATAATAATAACTCAACTTACCTTTGAGAACTCTGTGAAGGGGTCCACAAATAGCAGATGACACAAAGCAAAGCAAATGCAAGAATATCCCAGAATGAGGTGATAATCCACCCACTCTGCCACCTCTCATTGAAAGGATCCGTTGCTTTGAAATACACCTGCATGAAGAAACCACTTATATTTGAAACTTTTCATCTTATAAGTATTGCAAATAGTATATACTAAATCTAACAATAAAAGAGCTGATTTAGCTCCTAGAAGTGTTTAAATGTATATAAATTAAAGCATATATGAAATGCATACCTCATATCCAATCCAAACAACCGAAAGAACAACTGTGATTAATAATGCATTTGAAAACTTCCTGTAAGTAGCCAACTTAACAGAACTCCTTTTTGCCTGCACAAATCAAACCTTAATATTAATATTTAATTCACTGTATTAAGACAGTTGAAATGATGTAATAGATCAAAGCTTAACCTGCAGCTGTGTAAGTGTCTTTGAAAGAGAAGTAAAAATCCACATGATCAAAAATGCATCCAACAATGCATTAGGAAGTACAAGAATAACCCTTGCTCTTCCTGCTATGTCACTTATGGTCCCTACATTCTCAGTAATGTTCAACAGTTCGGTTGATAAAAAGTAAGTTACTCCAATAAGCATAACTTTTGTAGTAAGTCCACCAAGTGTAGGATGCACGACACCATAACCCATAGATACACACAATATAAGTAACCGTGAAACAGTTTTCCTTACAGCTCCAACAGTCACAACCCATGTTGTAACTGCAACGGGCCTTACTCCCGTGTTGTTAAAATATGCATAGTCAAAATACCAAAGTATCATTTCAAACAACCCGATAGCAACTACAAAACTTATGCAATGTTGAAGCTGCAAAATATCATCCCAAAACTTCACATATTGTGAAAACCAAGCAATACAAAGCAGTGCGTATGCAATCGACATAATTACATAAAACTTCTTTAAAGGGGCCATTCTTCCAGGTAAGTAACCATCAGGGTTCTTCCATACAGTTTGCCCGCTCAAAGTCATCTCTTTGAGGTTTGGATCACATGATATGAAGAACAAATTGTACATCCCTGTTTTCGCGATGTAAGCCTCTGTGGATTTTAACTGCGCAGTTAAAGATTTTCCACGAAAATAGACATTGACAGTGACAGGCCAGTTAGGATCCCTTGCAGAAGGTATTCTAATAACTTCACCTTGTTTACAACCTTCCACTTTAGCTAAATCAGGGGTGCAACAAATGGATCTCTGCCCCCCATAAGGGGACCCGCCAATGTTATCACGGTCAGCAGCCTCGAAAATGATAACTTGTACTAATCCAGTGCGCCGTTCTGTTTTCGAATATTTAGATGCGGCTGCTTCAGTCCTCCTAAATGTGATGTTCTGAAACCTACACATGTTTGCAATTACACAGAAACAGATATTTAAAGGGTTGTAACACATAAAAATGTCTTGTGAGCAAAATAAACAGCTTCGGCCTTTACAAAGTTAAACTCAAGCTTAGTGACCTTAATCTATCAGTAACTTAATTTTGTCTTTCAGATTAGATATATTTCTATATGAATGTTTTGAAACTCTCTTCAGATAGTTTAAGCTTCAAACATCCCAAATCATAAGAGAACAATGATCATATGCTTTAGGTTCAAAATCTGACATTATTTTCTTTGCACTAATCTATAAAGTAGATAGATTTACTTAAAAGGATCTAAGAAAGCTGCAAGTCTGCAACTATGGACTAGAAAAAAAACAATACACTTTTAATACTATTACACTCTCCATCTACACTACCGGTAGCGTAGGGGTGGCAATCTTGACCCAATCCCTTTCAAATGAGTCAATTTGAGTTGTTTTAAAAGTTAAATGAGTTGGTTTGGGTAAAAGGTTTTAAATAAATGGGTCAAAATGAGTAATTTGAAATTCCATCCTTTTATTTTCGAGTCAAAATGGGTCGACAAGTTCAAAGAAATGGGTCGATGTGGGTTAGTGTCCTAAGGAAATGTGACAGGTTTCGGATCGGAACGGGTTTTCGTACAAGACAGGTTTCGGCACGAAACGGGTTTCAGATCGGAACGGGTTCGGTTCAGGTTTCAAGTCAATACGAGTTTTCACCCGTGACGTGTTGGGTTTTGGTTTCTTTTTGGTCGATTCCGGACTCGTTTTTGTTCGTTTTTTCAGTTTTATTTTTGTTCGGTTTGAATTCTTTTAGTTTTGTTTTGATTGATTTTTCGATTTCGATTGATGTGGTCCGGTTTTGGCTTTTTGTTTCATTTTCGTCGATTCTTTCGATTTCGGTTCGATTTTAGATGGTTTTTTTTTGTTTTTTTATTTATAAAACGAGGAGAACGTATGAAACATTTCAGTGCTTTTACTTTTTTTTGTTTATGATTTATATTTTGAGTTATAATTTTTTTATTATTATTTTTGAATATTTTTTTGAGGGTTTTTGATCTTAATAGAAAACCCCTAATAAAAATTCAAAAAAAATAATTAAAAAAATCATAACTTAAAATATAAGTAAAAAACGAAAAATCTTAAAAAACTAAAATGTTTCCGCCGTTATTCTCGTTCACAAAAAAAAAAAAAAAAACCCGGTTTGACTCTAACTTATTTTGACCCAAACCAAAA
The DNA here is from genome assembly GCF_021521415.1 of Bidens hawaiensis. Taxonomy (NCBI): domain Eukaryota; kingdom Viridiplantae; phylum Streptophyta; class Magnoliopsida; order Asterales; family Asteraceae; genus Bidens; species Bidens hawaiensis. The sequence goes on from NW_027492195.1 coordinate 43,049, forward strand.
CAACCCTTTTTTTAATTGACTCGTTTTGACCCAAACTCATTTTGACTCATACTCGTTTTGACCCATGACTCATTTCAACCCATGACTCGTTCGACCCAACCCAACCCATTTGCCACCTCTACGGTAGCACCACATAAGTTTGCATTAACACTATTCAAAAACCAGTACAATATAGATTTCACATTCTCAAAGGATCACATCATTCTGAATAGGTCAAAGTAGCTAACTTTAAGCAACTTGAATTCAAATTTCAGCGCGATGTATAGTGTATACTAAAAGTGTGCGGAACCAACATGTAATTAAACAATGAAAACCAAATACAAGAAGAAAGAACAATCCAAATTATAAGAGATCAATGATCATATGAGAAACTATTATTTTGCACTGATCTACAAAACAGATAGTAATAATTAAAGGATCTAAGAGAGGTGCAACCATGGACTGACTAGAAAAGACAATTTATTAGGTCATTTTATCAATATAAGAATATCATACTCCCCTGTGCTAATCCTAGTTAATATTAAGCTAATTAAATTAAAATTCAGTGTAATAAGTATATACAAAAAGTACATGTAATTAAACAATGAAAACATAAGTGACACCAGATCTGGATGTGTTGTAACAATTAATTACCCGATAAAGGAACGGCCGTCATTGGCGGTGGCGGAGGGAGAATGGTGAGGAAGCGGAGTAGTGGCGCGAGATGCGGCGAGACCTTCGCTGCCGCCGGAGACAAGGTAAGCGTTTCCGACTTCTCGGAAGGGATCTCGATCGTACACGTGGACGGAGGCGTCGGTGGAGTGAATGAATAATAATAATAATAATAAAGATAGTGAAATGGTAGTGAACCAGATATTTGAAATGCGTGCGGGATTCATGGAAGTGTGGAGAGAGGAATACGGGATCGAGAGATTTGGTCGGAGATGTATGTGCGTGTGATATGGTGGGTGGATGGGGTTGGAGTGAAAACGAAGCTATAACAGCAATGAGTGTTAAAGAGTAGGAGTCGACGGTGGTTTGACAAGGAAGTATGGGCTAGATTGGCTACTTGACAAGGTTAACCCGAACCCGTAGTAACACCATGCTTGAAAGCTTTCCTGTTACGGGTGTAAACAGGCCGAGTCGTCATAACTTAATCTAGATCAGCTTCACAACTTAATTTGAACAGAGTCTAAACAAGCTCGAGCTTTTATTGAGGACTTACTTGTTTAATAAACGGTTTCAAGCCCATAACTAATGTTTTGTCTTTAAATTTGTTATCTTTCTTTATTTACGCACTAGGTTAGTTACCCGTGTATCACACGGGTTAGAATAAGTAAATTTTTTTAATAATAACATAATTTGAACTACAAAAAAAAAATGTATCACGTATATAAAGATATATTATTATACATTAAAAAAATTACGCATTACGTAATTTGGAAATAAAAAATTGTTAGAAAATTCATAAATCATAAATTATTTCTTTGTTATTTTCTATATCAAAACTTAGTTGTAAATGGCAACTTTTTTAAATCAACACGTGGACCAAAACTCATTCCAATCTTAAACTGTTTTGACATGAACAATGTTTGATACTTTAATCGCTTAAAGAAACACACCCGTTTCGTATTGGTTACTTATAAAAATCGAATATTAATAACTAATGCAATACATTTTATATTAAACAAATTAACATATTTATGATGGTATTGATTTTTATAAATTAGAATGGAATTATTAAAAATTGAAAATGAAATATTAAAAAGATAAATGTAGTTAATATGAGAGAGACGAGGGAAAATTTTGTAAGGATCAATATAGTCAATATGAGAGAAATGAGGGAAAACTATTGAACTAAAATCGCAGAATTCGAGAAACCATAGAGACAAAAAGCATAGTTCACTCAATAATAATAGATTGAAAAGAAAAAAAAAGAATAAAATATAAAACTATTAATAAGAAAAAGAAATGTATGTTTAACATGAGAAATGGGAAAATTTTGTAAGGATCACTCATGTGTAATGGTATATAACATTAAGACCCATGTAAAACACGAGTTAGAATAAATAAATTTGCTTAGATAATAACAAATGTAAATATGTTCAAATGATATAAAGATATAATATATGATAGAATCTATATATCATATATTAAGAACTTTAGAAAATAATTGATTAAAAAAGAAAACAAAAGTTAAATATAAAAGTATTAATAAAAAAATAAATGTATTTATCAAGAGAGAGAGAGGTGAGAAAATTTTATAAGTACTATCTTGTGTAATGACATGTGACATTAAAAACATTTATTTATTATATAGTATAGATAATCATAAGTCAAAATTGGTCTCTTTCGCTTTCAAATTGAAGTGTTTCATATTAACAAAATCAATAATAATAAGATAAGGTAGAAAGTGTTTTCTCTAATAACAATAATTGTTCTCAATGAAACTCAAAGTGTTAATTAAGTCTATGAAATCAGACCAGATGATTTTTTTTATACAGGCATCGAATCAACATAATAATTGGGGTGAAACGTCGCATTTCATAAATAGCTATGGTATGAGGTGTAGCCACTGCAATGTGCGTTTACAATTGTCGTAAGAAACCATATGGTCGCACAACTTCAATCAATCCAAGTTGTTAGTGCTTGGTCTGTTGCTACAAATAATCATTGCAACTGACAATTGAGTCATAGAAGATGTGCAACTGTCATTGATCATATGTAACCGCTATTGAACAGCTTTTATTGTCGTTAATCGATTGCAAATTTAATTAAACCATTGCTATTGTTTTGCTAGTGTTGATTTGTTCTAATTGATCATCAGTTTCCATGATATTTACCACTAACCAAGCCAATCCAATGCAATTTCTGAGAGTAGCCCTTGAACCATGTAAGTTGCCCCAATACCTACCAAGGGGCGATGACTGTTGGAGCTATAAAGAGGCCAATTTGACTGTTGGACCAATGTGTTTTGTGTTTTCTCATTTAGTTTATAAGTAAATCCGATTACCCAAAATAGCTTGATGACACTAAAATCGTCAACATTTTCGCAACTGTTACAAAAAAAAAAAGTTTGATTAGTCTGGTTATTGGGAAAGGTGTCCTCGGTTGATTTGGTTACGATTAATAAATCCACACTAAAAATTGGTGATATATAAAGGAGTGTTGACAAGAAATTTATAGTTATACTTGATGAATCATGTCCCAACTTAAATGTAGATCAAGCCTAACTGTTTCTTCTTAACGTAGCATGCCCACAAGAAAATCTAATACATTATTTTTGTTTATTTTTAGTTTTTATCTCTGAATCGAAGAGATGCCAGGCGGAGTAGTAATAAATCAATAGAATATAAAAAGAGAAAGTAGCTTTATTAAGATGTTGTTGCCTTGTTGGTTACTTCAGTGTGTACCTAATCTAATTGTTTTGGAAAAAATATAGATTAAATATGCATCTATTTTCTAAAGTATTAACTTATTTCGTTTATATATTTTTATTAAAAATCTTTTGTAATTCCATATTTCTCTCATAAAAATATGGCATACTAACCCGTTCAAACCGGGTGTGTTTTAATGACCCCCCCCCCCCAAACACACCCACACCCACCATCTCCCACGTGGGGAAACTCTTGATCCGTGACCGTCAATGGTTGTAGTCTAGGAGGAAGAGAGGCATTCATTTGCATCGCTCATGTTAATACTGGAGCCAGCTAATTGGATATTCGCCCATAACCTTTTCAAATCTCTTGACGGTGCTCAAAAGACTTATCACATGTAGTTCAACCAGAAAAGGACCACTTATTACCAATTAGACGGCCATAACCGTTCATTGAGTTTTTGGGCTATACGGCTATACGCCAAGAGATCATAAATTTAGTTCACTTGCAGCATCAATACCAAAAGAGAGCAATAAGTGACCAAGTCACAAAAATTTCAGTACCATCAAACATATCCTAAATCATAACCAAAGGCATAAAATAGAAAAGCAATCATGAAAATTTTATTAATACCTTAACTCTTTTCTGTGGTGTACATTATTTTGTACAACAACTCTTGTTGTCTAAGTTACAATCAGAATCCTTTCTCCTTATTCTTTTTAGCATAATTCTTAAAATGAAAGTTAACAAAAAGAGCCAAAAGAGAAGCATTAAAAACGGCATTAAAGCACCAACCCCCAAACCCGGAGCAACCCGACCCGGTAAAATGGTAATACAGCATCAAACCCGACACCAAGAAGCTAAACACAAACTGAACAATCTGACAGTTAGTGACCAACACCTTCCACCAGGGCCTCCACCCAAGCGCACACAACAAATAATAAGCGTACATTAGCACATGAATAGAGGCATTGGTAACAAGCGCCACAGGTAACAAAGACTGCGAAGTAGACAACCAGAAATAGCACATGACCACCACTACAGAGTGATGGTACACGTGGAGGAACGACAGCCGTCGGCTACTCCCACTCAAAATGATCAAAAGGGTGTCGATGAATTCGATGAGTTTGGAGAAGTAGAAGACGTGGGCCCAGAAGAAGACAGGGCCACGTGGAGGGGTGGGGTTAGGGAAGCAGAAGATCCAACGGTGGGTGGGCATTTGGGAGATGGTGGCAAGAGAGCATCCGACGGCCATGGTTAAAGAGAGGGTTAAGAGGATGAGGTTGTGGAGGGCTGAGATGAGGCGGAGGATGATGGGTGTGATGGTGGGGATGGTGACGTGGCGGAGGGTGAAGGTGAGTGAGAGGTAGGTGAAGAGAGTGGTGGTGAGGAAGAGAGGTGAGGCACCCCATGTGTGGTTGGGCTTCCACTCGAAGGTGGTGATTGTTGGGTGGGTGACTAGGTAGTAGTGGAGTTTGGAGTGGAAGGTGTCCATCACGCGCCGCCCTGGGTGAAGGATTAAGCGGTGGTGGTTAGTTGAGTGGAAGGAAAGAGGATGCTTCGGTGTTGACGTTTTAAGTTATATACCTACTCACCATACCGGACTGAAAAATTATTATCTTGGTTATAATTTATATAAGTTTATTTTTATAATAATCACGATTATTTTTTCTTTGAACGGCTAATTTAAATTAGTAATTACTAATGCCAACTGGCCTATCGAATTTCTTGAGTACCACTTAAAATAGGGTTGTTTGATGATTTTCAATTTTAATAAGTACATATTACTTTGTACATATTACTTTGTAGAAATCAATTTTAATAAGTACATATTACTTTGTACATATTACACTTGAGTATGGTAATCAATTACCAAAAACCTACATATTTACTAGCTTAGATGTTTTTAATATATGTTGAATATTGTAATGGCTAAAAGTGGTAGAGTTAATAGTTTATACTGGATATTACAGATTGTAAATACATTTTGAACAAAAATGTCGTCTTTATTTTAATGAGGGTTAAATAATTAAGAAAAAACGAATACATTTATATAATAATATTTTATTGTAAAATAGTTAAAAGAAAATATATGCATTAAATTAAATGTGACATTAAAGTATGTAACCTATAACAATTTACAATTTTTATGATGACTTGCATTACCATAATATTATAAATATGAAAATACTGTACATGTCATTAGAACTTATAACTACTTACCTTGAACTCAATTGGTAAGACTCCACTAATTTAGTTTCGAGGCCAGAGGAAATTAGGTTTGATTTACAATTGTGATAATATTTGAATGAGTTTATCTTCTGGGATAGCAGATGGATAATTAGGTTTGATTTACGATTGTGATAATATTTGAATGAGTTTATCTTCTGGGATAGCAGATGGATAATTAGGTTTGATTTACAATTGTGATAATATTTGAATGAGTTTATCTTCTGGGATAGCAGATGGATACCTAGTGCTAATAACCTTTTTAGAAACAGGCAATAATCAGTTCGAACCCGAGTTTGACTACGATGCTTTATCGCGCATGAATGCAGCCAACGCGCTACATGCCTAAAAAGTAAAAAGAGTTAACGATGTGTTCCTGAGTTCATTTATAAAAAGAAAGTTTTCTCATCTTCTATTTTCTTTTGACATCTCTTCTTTCTCTTTAGTTTTTTTTCCTTTCAAATCTTTCCAATTTGAAAAGATACAAATTCTTTTATTTTACTCTTATCTCCTCTCCTTTTCTTTTCTTTAATGAAACTCAGAAACACCCCTTTTATGTTTTCATTCATTTTCCTTTTTAAATAAAACTCGAGAACGCAATAATTTTTTTACATCCCTTATTTCTTTCCTCTTCTTCCTCATTTAAACGAAACTCGGAAAACACAGCGTAAATGTTTTACAAATCAGTTCATGTGGATCCATATAAAAATGACAGTAAAAAAATTTAATAATAATAATAAATAAATCTAGAACCATAAAAAGGAGGTTTGAGTACTGGTTAAGAACTCCCCGAGTTTTCACCGTCGTCGGTAGTATAATATTTCACCGGAGTGTTAAATTTCAAAACCTGTAATCAGACAAACGAAATCTTATTCCACAGCGATGGTCGGTTCATTTGCACCTCAACCGCCGGAGTTCTCCGTTTCCGGCCACAAACCTTTCCATCTCATCACCAACGCCGCCGCCCTCCGCCTTGGCCATCTCCTCCGCCACAGTTTCGTCACCAATCGCCACCGATTCCGGTCGATTATCCAGTCACCTTTACAGGCAAATTAACCTTTTCCTCTCTTCGTATTTGATTAATTAGAGAACCGGTTCATCTACTTTCATGAATATTAAATGAATTTGTGCTTTCTAGGGTTCCAAATCGATAGAAACTGAATTTTACCTGACACCATATTTTGGCAGGTGTTTCAGTTATTGTAATCAGTGTTATGCAAATTGAATAATCTGTCACAAATTGATGTAGAACATTTAATCTGAATAATGTAGCTGTTTTTGTTCGTTGGTAATGTGATTATTATTTTTATGAGGAATTGGGGATTTTATACTCAGCTGAATGTCTGAATCAATAAGACTATAAGACTATAGTTAAATTAATAAATAATAGATGAGCCTAGCCCAAGCTGAGCTCAAGTTTGAAAGACTACTCACGAGCCAAGCTCGAGCGCAACCCCTCTTAAGTTATAACTTACTTGAGCTCGAGACTTAACGAGCTCGGGCTCGGCTTGGCTTGTTTACATCTCTATTACTATGGACTAATTTGGGTTGAGTTCTATCCCAAACAGGTCTAAAATAAAAACAAATTAGCCAAAATGCAAAAAACGGGTGAAATGGGTTGAAAGTAAGCCAAAGTTCATTTTGAAAGCACAAAACCTCCAAAGGGGTTTTATTCAAAGATTTAGAGTATATATATAATATCATTGCTCTTTCATTTGCAAAAAACGCCTTGATTTAACCAGTGTCCGTTTTGAGCTAGTAAGCGAACCCAAAATTATTAGCACCATGATTTATTCTCTTGTGATTATAAAAAGTTACACCAATTTGACGTTTCTTGTGAAATAGATTCCTCATCTACATGTTCTTCATTTAAATGTTGTGCCTCATGAAGGATCACACCAATTTAAATGGTTTAATCTTGGTCAACTGCCTCATGATGTGTGGGCCACCACTTTCTCTAGATGCTTATTGTTATTTAGTGGAGAAGGAAACAAAACCAACTTTGGAGACCAAGAAAATGCATACTTAAAGGCTTCCGCAAGAGGCCCGGTTAATAACAGGAGATTAACAAATATGTTACTTGCCATTAATGTATTGTAAGTACATACCTTTATTACATTTCAATATCGGAGAAAAGTATTCAAATCGGTAGTTTTTATTTTCAGGGTATATGTTGCACAAATAGCATCACGAGGGCAGGTGTTAATGTGGGGAGCAAAGGTTAGATCTTTCAAATAATATTTGATTGTTGATTATAGGTGGTTTATATAATACTATGTTATGAAACTTTTGTAACTTATAGATAAATATTTGTTGTTAGATTAATAGTTTGATTGACAAAGGGCAGCTGTGGAGGCTGGTCACGTCTGCCTTTCTACATGCAAATGTCGGGCACCTTATGGTCAGGTTTGAGTTTTTCTATCAAGTATTTTATTTTCAATGATATATAATTTTAAATACAACTAAATAAATTTTACCTTATTTCAGATTAATTGTTATTCTTTAAACTCCATTGGTCCGACCATGGAGCATTTGAGTGGGCCAAGAAGATTCCTTGCGATATATTTGACCTCTGCAGTCACAAGTGATAACCTTAATCTGTTATGTATATATTATTATTGTACGTATATATAATTTAACATTATATGTATATATCTGGTGTTTTATAACTATAGGTTCTACAATGAGTTATTGGTTCAGTAAAGCACCAGCAGTTGGCGCTTCTGGGGCAATTTTCGGATTGGTCAGGTTTTAACTGTTAAATCAACATGTGTTTTAATGTCTATATTATACTAATGATTATATTTGCAGCCGATATCTTTATTTTATTTTATTTTCTCATAATTGTATTACAAGTTTAGTTATGTATCAGGTTGGATCTTTTGCCATTTTTGTGTTGAGACACAACAAGATGGTTAAAGGTGGCGTTGGAGACTTGAATCATGTTGCTCGTGTGATCGCCTTAAATATGGTACAAATCTCTACCTTTTGTGTTTGACTTTGAAGATCATATTATTTGATAGAATGTGATCTTATATTGATTAAATTTTTTAACCTATATTCATAATTCATCCTCTTGCAGGCTATCGGGCTGTTATCACAGGGTATTGACAACTGGGGACATGTGAGTCTTTTATCGCTTTATTAAACAATAACATAACTTATTTGGTTTTCTGTCATTAACAAATATAATCATTGATTGGATTCACAGCTTGGAGGGTTAATAGGTGGGGTTGCTACATCGTGGCTTATTGGGCCCGCATGGGAGTTGAAGTCAACAACTCGTCTTGGAAGAAAAGTACTTGTTGATAAAGCACCTATATTCTCTCTTCCAGGCACGAAACGAGCATCTCAGTAATTAATCAAGACAGATCATTTTGGCACATTATTTGCACGTACTACAAACTATCTTTATGTATTTATCCAATTAAACAACGGTATAGTTCATCTTTACGGATCGTGTTGGGAGTTTTATTCGTGTACTAAATATTAACTTGATGTTTTTGTATAGTCCAATGTAAGGATGTTGCATTCATAGTTCATACTAAACAAAAGATTCGACTTTTATGTCAATTCAGCCCGTCTTTTTCCTGCGGCTTAATTATTATTTTTTATTTATTGTTTAAGAAATGAAGTAAAAACCTATCAATCCACTTTTGTTTGTTTGGTGTAGCTGATTTTTGTATTTTTTTTCAACATCATTAGTTTGTATTAAATGTTTTAAAATGATAAAAAGAGTTCATGGATATAATACATATTAGTAACTACATATTCCAAAAATAAATAATAAAGGTTGAACAAGTTCGGTATGCACAACTAGTTTCAAGTTCCAAATTGTTCGTATCGTTAAACTGGCCAATTGTCATTATGAAGTGAACAATAGCTGACTTGCTTCGATTGAGGTGGTTTCAATGGTTTATTAACACCCTATTGGCTTATGTAAGCAAAGATTATGAATCTACAGTATCCATTTTAAGAGGAAACAAAGATCATGAGTCTACAATGTATGTGTTAGTCTGTGGGCGGACGACCAGAACATGATGAAATCAAGAACTGTTACTATTATACATTGAAAGAAGTAAAAGAAGGATTCTAATGGTATAAAAAATCTTTGATTTATCATATAATTGACAAAAGAAAAACAAGTGAATACTGATTTCTAGATTAGTTTCTTCTTTTGGAACAAGCGAGTCAAGTACCAAAGTTGTGCAACAGAAGCAGCAATGCAAATGCCTAATGACAATATACTGTACAATGCCACTCTATAATTTGTTGTTTCACTCACATCTCTTATTTCTGCCTCTCTGCATAATCAAACCACAATTCATTATTACAAACAAACAACCGTTTAAATTATTAAAAAAAAACAAGCACCTGCTCTTGAGGTAGAGAAGATTATCATGAATGGCCTCCACAGCTGCTTCAAGCTTTCTCAACTCAAGCTCAACTCCCTATCAAGCAACTCGAACTTTATGCGATTACAAGTATGCAAAATAATATTACAAAAGACTACAAATGTGTTTGTATATCTGACCTCAATCTTTTCTTTTCTTGCAACTGACTCCCAATCTTTAGCTGCAATTCCAGTTCTCCAGTCAATGTTAACACTTAGCGCACCACCTTGGTTAGGGTCATCTGCCCAGAAACACACCAGATACTGCCCGGCCTCACTCGTAGTGAATGCAAATTGACCGTGAGTTGCGTTTTCCTTTTGGTGAAGGATTCTTCCGTAAGGTGACGTCAACTGAAAGTGTAACAAAAATCACCATTTACATAACTAAAGCAAACTTGAAATGTTGTTATGGATCTAATATAGGCATATTTCGCCTGTTTGATTGCAAATTAGTAGGAAAAGCTCATAAGTAAATTAAAGTCAAGTCTTGTCTGAACTACTCTTGTATCATCAAGTTCTTATCATATAGCCCAACCAAATTGTATGACATATTGACATGATTTATAAGACTGATACTGTATTCTTTGAATTTAAACGTATCACGTCCGTCGCTAACATGAAGTTTAATCATGTTGCAGAAGTAGAACATTCACCGGGTAGAGTAGTTGGAGTACAAAATCATAAAGTCAGACAAGCCATCCCTCTAAACTAAAACAATTGCATATTTCCCTATGTCATGCTTGAGAGCATTGTACATTATGCGTTAAAAACTTGAATTTTCATTTTAATTAATTGCTTAAGTCTAGGATATACGTAATTATTTCATTTTTTAATTAATAAATTTCTATAAGTCATCAATATTGGATATATGCATGATTACAAAATATAAACACACCATTTTACGTGATTCACTAAAGTGAAAACCAAAGGGCTTTTAGCCTAGTGATATCAAGATGTGTATACAGTAGTGTTCCTCTCAAGTAGTGTTCCTCTCAAGTGGTTAATAATTTGAGTTCCATGGTGAACATGAATTTAGATTTGGGAGTAAGATTGGTGAGCGTGTGAGTTACCTCTTTCAAAAAGAAGCAGCATAAACCATAGTTCGACCACTAGATTTGTAGGAAAAAAGTATCTATATGCGAGAGACCAACTCTCTAACGACTATACTAACATAAGTCATGCTTAAACGTTTGTGTTTTTTGGTTACTCCTGCATATTCCTTAGGAGTGTTTTAACAATTAAACATGTATACAACAAGTGCTCGCGTTTCACGTATCCCACTAGTCCGGAGTTGGGGCCACTCCTCAAATGAGTCCATGACAAGACAAAACCAGTGGCCCATATCCAACAATTTGACATGTAAAACTACAACAAGATCATGATGATTGACACTCGTCTAAACCCGGCTCTTGTTGTTTTAGAATTCCGATTTGGCCAATATTAATTCCAAATTTGTTAAGACTCGTAATAATTACGAATATTGGATGATTTGATAAGGTTATATGCATGCACATGCATCGCGAAACACATGATATATATATATATAAGAAATTAATTACGTACCTTGGTGGTGATGGAAGGAGTGGGGTGAATATGAACATCGGATATGACAACGTAATCAGCCAAAACGACAACATTGTTATGGATTTCTTCGGTCACACATTTCCTTCCGGATTTGGGTAGATTCAGCCATATGCAATCACCATTTTGGACCAAGATTATTAACATCAACAACAGGATCACCTGCAGCAACACTAACCTAGTTTTCTTCGCCATTGTGTTAATTCGTTTCTTTCAGAAGCTGAGATCGAACAAGTGTCGAGGTTTGGATCTTTCGGAAGTTTTTGTGCGACTTTTCTGCCTTATCAAAATACTACGTGTTTTATTTATTTTATACGAAAAAATAAATAAAAGAAACAAGTTTTTTATAATCAAACTGAGACGGATTTTCATGATAATTTTCCCCTCTATATCTTTATTTATCAATTATCATAAAAAATACATAAATTACGGCTATAGTTCGGTTCTTACCTTTTATCAAAAGGGCCGGCTCAACGAATATGGAGGCCTAAATCAAAATAAAATATTTGGGCCTTTTTAATACAACTGTTAAGAAAAAAAAATTAGTTACTATAAGATTTTAACTCATGGCCTAAATTGTGGTAACAACCAAGCCTACCATAACATCAATACATTACTTTAAACTTATTTTACCCATTATAATATATCTATATATAATGTTTTTCTTGGACTTGAAGACATTAGTTAGATATGGGCTCAAAGTCCTAACTTGTTTCCGCTGATTCACGGGTCAGCCCATTTCACCAAGCATAGTTGGTAGTAGAAAACGCATAAAGTCACCTCATGTGGTTTACATGTGAGGGTACTTAGGATTTTTTTTTTATTTTTTTCTTTGTGTGTGTACAAAATAAAAAAGTAGTTTTAGCTTGTCGACTTTATTTTAAGTGACTTTAGATAAGTTGTTATTCTATATCAGATAGCGGATTAAAGTGACACATCAACAACCTTTTCAAATGACGGTTCACATCATCCAAGTTGTGAATGACATATCCAAGTAGGTGCCCATGCCATCGAAGGTGTGAGATGGCAAATGGAATCCTCTATTCTCAAGTAGAGGGCTATGAAATATGAATAAGAAAATTTTGAAAAATAAGTATGTTAATATAAAAAGCCCTACTAATTAATAAAAATAATAACAAATAAATAATATTAGGATAAAAAAATTCATAAATTAATGAAACTCATAATAATTATAATAACAAATTAAATTTTAATAATAATAATAATAATAATAATCCTAGTCTATTTATTGTATACATCTATTTATAATTTATTTATATTAAACATGCTTCATACTATGATGATGAATATGCAAGTCTTTACCGTTGTAGCAAAATATAAAGTCTAAAAAGTACGTTTATCTTTTCAATTTTTCAACAAAAGTATTGATTATACACTACTTTAAATAAATATAAAAAATATAACATCGACCAATAATTCATTTCAAGATAGCTATAGCCCAGTCCCACACATGTTCTTTCTTTAACTCCACTCACCAAACTGAAAGAACCACTGTTCGATCCTCAGATCCACCATGGAAGCTTTGATCAACCAATTCACTTACCTCTCCGACCAATCTCTCAACGACAAAAACTTCGACCCATCAACCATCCAAGACCTCATGAGACTCTTCGACCTTGAATCATACAAAGCATGGGCTGCAATGGAGCTAGAGTTCGACAACCAAGTCAAAGAAGCCGAGAACTCGATGAACGAAGCCGAAGATGAGCTCAACTCTGCCATGGAAGAGGCTATGGAGGAATTCAGAAGGTTTGAGGAGGAGATGGAGCGTGAATGTGAGAAAGAGATGCAAGGATTGTTGTCGATAAGCGAAAGCGCGAGGAGGCTTGGGAAGACCATGGAGAAAGCGGCGAATATTGCGTCGAATAAGTATGTTGAGGCTGCCATGAATTCGGCTACTGCCTCGATGAGATCGGCCATGAAGAAGGTTTCGAATAAGGGGAAGAAAGTTCATCCGTCTTGAATGTATCTGATGATCGTTGTAACTTGTAAGCGGATTACTGAATCGAGTATTTGTGGTTTATGTTATTGTTGTTGAATTATTGGTATGTCATTTTAAGAAATTGTTGATGATGATGATGATAATGCAAATTGTACAACTTATGTTCGAGAGTGATCAACTTGTGTCGGTGATTTGTTACTTATTTATGGTATAGATTAGTTAAGAACAACTGTTACTTATTTATCTGGTATAGATGAGTTAAGAACAATTGGTTATCAATATTATTAGACCTCAAACAATTATTAATCAGTGGATTGCAATGTAATAAGAGTTTGTTATGACAATGTTATGAGGTTGTACACAAAGTTATATAGATAAGAAGTCTAAGTCGAAACTTGAAGTTTGCATTAACAATGTACGTTTATTAACAAATGTGCAAGTTCTTAACAATCCAAGCCGATATATATTCTTGAAAATTGTTTTTGGAGGGTTGAGGGGAAGATATTGTTTTAAGTTTATCGCGTGCCTGTTTTCTAAACGCTTGTCACACTTGTTTTGTGATGCTTACGGTTCGTGGGGTGTATGGGCTAATAGCCTAATAAGTTATGTTGTATTTAAGAAATTGAATGGTAGAATTAGAACTGAATGGTATATATGTAAACAAGAAGATAAAAAAAATACAGGGATAAACCCTAAAACAACGAAGAAGATTAGATACTACATTGTTGATAACCGATCAATGTTTCTTCTGTCTTGGAGCTTTAGCAGAGACGATGAATGATTAAATAGCCAAAGGGAATAGCACTCCAAACAAAGATAACACATTGCAAGAATGCAAGTCCAAAAGAAGCAAGGCCCATTTGCAAGATAACAAAGAGTGAAAATTAGAAAGAGGGATATTAAATTGGAAGAAACAATTTTAACATTGTACATGGTTAATAGAGTTATAGAGTAACAATTTTTTTTAATGCACCATTGTTGTTTGTTTGCCCGCCCATGATCCTTTTAAACTTGAATGGTACATGAAATGATCTAGATGACACTTACTAAAAACAAAGAAAGCTAGTGAAAGAAAATGAATAAGATAATTTTTAAAAAATAAGCTATCGATTTTTTAAAAAAATCACTACTATTTTTTTTTTTTTAAAAAAAGGTTACATGTAATGAATTAAGTATGCTTTTAGTTTGTGTATGTGCGGTTGTGCATTATAGATTACAATGGGAGTTTTGGTGGGTTGGGATGGTGGTGCGGTGTTAAAATGATGGCGTAGAGCATAGACATGATGGATTTTATAAAAACTGATGAACGGGGTGGGGGGTTGAAGGTGGTTCACGACCATACTACATGCCTCCTTCCCACCTTCGAATAAGCAGTCCCTCAAGCTTCCATCGTGTTCCCACCACAATTAATCTCACTCTCTTCCTTCGGCCTTTGATATTAACAAACATTTTGAGGGCGTGAGAGTTTTACCTTAGTTTTACAAGATTCAATATGCACTTAAAAAAAACTCTTTTTACTTGCAAAATGATGAAACTGCTAGATAAATCAAACAACCAATTATCCCATAATAACTTGACCTTTATAATAATAATAATTCAATAGGTGTAGCTACAGGAGTAAAAAAAACCCGAACCCGGAACTGGACCCGCAATAAAAACCCGGAACCGGTTTTTTTAATACCCGAACCCGTACCCGACCCTTCCCGTAGGGTACGGATAGGGTATGCATTTCGGCACTAAAACCCGAACCGGACCCGATTTGTACCCGGTAATACCCGAAAACCCGAACCGGTTCCATACCCGAAACCAGTTTTTTCCAATACCCGAAACCGGGTATCTCAAATACCCGATGTATACCTGAAAAATAACTTAAAAATACCCGAAAAATACCCCTAAAAAGTGCAACCTTTTAAAAAAGATTCAATCTATGCTCGATACCCCGAAAAAAGCCCAAAAAACCCACAAATAAGGTTTTTTTCAATACCCGAAAATAGGGTATTCAAATACCCGGTTGTATACCCTACCCGAACCCGATGCATAGGGTATGATTTTTAGAGACAATACCCGGACCCGAACCCGACCCGGTTTTTACCAATACCCGATTTTTTAATAACCGATCATACCCGAACCCGGGTATTTAAAGTTCCCGATTTGTGCACCTCTAGGTGTAGCCGTGTAGAAAGAAAAGAAAATTGTGATTGGGCCTATTGAGCCCATGAGGATCCATGTGCAGGGATAGATTGATGTGGCCCACGTTTTCATCTTTACCAACTCAAGTACTCAACAACATATGTCGATCTGACATCACTTTCATCATCACTTCATTCATTCGACGACATGTCTTCTAAGGTATAATAACCTCTCCGTATGTTTTTAGAATCTTATTTATCAATTCCAACTGTTTGATTTGCTAAATTGATTGTTTGATTCTTGAATCTTGTTCTATTGGGTTTAATTTCACTGATGATTTGGATTATTGGGTTTTTGTTAGGTGAATGAGAAGGATGCAGCTGCCAAACCTGACACCGGTATGTCTTTGTTTGTTTGTTTGGTAATTATTATGTTAATGTGATGATTGCATATATTTAGTAGTTAATTACTGTAGAAAGAAAAATGATTGATCGGAATGATAATTTTTTGAATTAAATTAGTTTTCTAATTAAATTGTTTCTGTTTCTTTCTTTAACCACTAGCACTCAATTGACCTAACAAATTCTGCATGATGTGCTGCTTTTAGCCGTACTTGAATGTGTTTAGTTTCGGGTGACCTTTGATTGTAAATTTGATAAGACTTCAAGTTGATGTGGAGGAAAGAAATGGTAAAGATTTGAACTTTAACTAAAACAGGCATAAAGATTAAGTTTTTCTGAAATTGCATCCGTGGGTGATTCCATCTGTCATAAATGAGGTGCAACTTGTGTGGTTAATTATGTAAAAGGCCTTTTTCTTCGCAAGAAAATAACTGTGTTGTTTACCACTAAACAGAAAAGTTCTCCCCATAGTTATTAAAAGCGGGCGCTTTTTGCGCTTAAGCGCATTTAAAGCGCCAGGCGCATTAAGTGCGACTAGCATGCAACAGATATTATATGCGCGGTCTTATTTTCCCAAACCTCCCATGCGTATTAAAGTCTCTTTAATAATCTGTTTCTATTCTCTAGGAGTCCCCTAACACTCCACTATTTAAGGGGTTCCATAATCAAAATATTATATCACACAAAATCATCAAGAACTAAGAATTACAGGTTAATTTTGTTCTTATTTCCCTATTTTCGGATTTCTTTCTTTACTATGCACTTTTTGTTCTTTGTTTCTTATAATCTTATGTAACTTTAATATTGTTTCAGCACTTTCTTTCTTTACTATGCACTTTTTCTATGTTTTGGTTTTTCGTTTTTCTAATTATTATGATGTAGTTGGTACTACATGTTTTGAATTTTGGATTTTGGTTTTTGGTTGTTTTTATAAACTATTTGAAGAATGAATGTATTTGTTCTTCATAAGATGTTCTATTTAAGTTAAATTTTTTGTTTTTTTAATGTGCGTTTTTTTTTTAAATCGGGCGCTTTTTTTGCGCTTATCGCCTGGGCGCTAGACCCAGCCTCAACGCTTTCGAGCGCTTATCACATTTGATAACTATGGTTCTCCCTAAGTTCAAATCAATCATGAGTTTTGTAGTACTATGAATCTATGATCAACATTCACTAGTTTATACCTTAACTTTATGTTGTATTTGTTTTCATATATCGAATTTTTGCCCACCTCTACACGCATATCTTGTAAAGAAAGATGCCCCGGGTTCATAGGTTTTTGTTGTTGGTGTTGTTTATAACTTTGTGTAGGTTTATGGGGCAAATTAATCTATCTAGATTTTAGGTCGTTTATAATGGTTAGCTTTGGTGGTAATGATGTATCAAAATCCAAACAACGTTTTTCAAATATCACCTCCCTATTCCAATTTAACAAGAATCATCAATATAAATGCTCATTGATCTCATAATTTAACACAGTCAAGTGGCTGTATGAGTGTATTCCATGATCATGCCATGACGTATGTTTATTTATGTGGATTATTTCATCTGCTTTCTTCTGGCTTACTATATGAACATTTATAAATGTTCATATAAAAGTTCATTGATCTCAAGATCAATTTATGTACTCTCAACAACGCCTCTTTTAAATGTGTTTTTCCCTAGCAGAAAAAAAAAACCAATCCATCCGTGAAGAAAACTTCCCCGGGATCAAGCTCTTCAGATGCACAACCCCACCTGCTACGCCCTTCATGCCTGGAACTGCGTTTCCCTCAAATCCTTTCGACATGTCATCTATGGCTGGCCTACTTAATGTATACTATGAGTTAAAACATTTTATTTTGATTATGATTATATCAGAAAATTAACTTGTTATCAAATTATAAGAATCCTGTGTGCGGTTTTTTAATCAATGGTGATTTACAGGATCCAAGTATTAAGGAATTAGCAGAGCAAATAGCAAAAGATCCATCATTCAACAAGATGGCGGAGCAACTCCAACAGACTTTTCATGGCGGTGATCACGGTGTCCCTCAGTTTGATACACAGCAATATTTTTCCACCATGCAGCAGGTTATGCAAAACCCTCAACATGTCCATGGCCGAGAGTCTCGGTAATGTCATGATGCAGGTAATATTATTGTTATTGTTGTGATTAGAACAATTTACTTGGATGATCTCTGCGGTTTCGCGCAAATTATAGATTTTCTTTCTATGGTTCATAAAATTACAAGCATAGTCCCCGACCACCTAGTTTGCTTTCAAAAATGGTTTCTGTGTCAGGTGAAATTATTACTTTGATTTTTTATTAATTACACTTTAACCCCTTGACTGTTTTACTCTTAAAAATTACAATAATAATATTTATAAACAACATGGGTTAAATTGTAATTTTTAAAGAGTAAAGTACTAAAGGGTTAAAGTGTAATTAGTATACTAAAGGGTTAAAAGTGTAATTCATATTGTAAGCGAACCAAACGTTCAGAGAATTGTTTGGCAGGAAATTTGTTTGCGTTCGTTTCATAAATAAATGAACATGAAGAAAGAATTCCGTTCGATTAATTAAATCAACGAACATGAACAGCGGTCACGTTTGCTCAATTGTGTTTGTGAACGTTCGGTAGCGTGTCTTGTAAATTCTTAATGAACGAACATGAACAAGGTCTCGTTTGATTCGGTTCGGTTCGTTTACAGCCCCAAGTGTGATTAATAAAAAATGGCAAAATTAGTAATTTTACCCGGGACCATTTATGAAAGTAATCTAGGTGGTTAGGGACGATATCCATAATTTTTGTACCATAGACACGGAATCCATAATTTGGGCCAAACCACAAGGACTATTCTTGTAATTTACTCTTATTTTTATTAAATCGACTTTAAACTTATATTAGCATAATTTCTATTTTGTGCAGGATCCATCAATGTCTCAGACACTTGAGAGTTTATCTAATCCCGCTCGAAAGGATCAGCTTGAAGAACAAATGGCACGTATCAAAGAAGATCCATCTCTGAAACCTATTTTAGAAGAGATAGAATCTGGTGGTCCAACAGCTATGATGAAGTATTGGAATGATCAAGATGTTTTAAAGAAACTTGGTGAAGCCATGGGTCTTGCGGCTACTGAAGATGCTACTGCTTCCACTGGGAATCCAGTTGCAGATGAAGCTGAAGAAGATGCAAATGAGCAAGAATCTATTGTTCATCAGACTGCTAGTGGTGGTGACCTAGAGGTACCGATGCATTGCAAACAATTACCCTTCTTTTCCTTTGCTAGAAACATTGGTTAACTTAATTAAAGTCCTAGTTAATATCTATTTCATTTAAGAATACATGTTATCTTTTGTTATATCCATAAGTTTATAACTAATGATGCTCATGCTAATTATTTAGTGTTGGTTTTATGAATTTGTATATATATAGGGTTTGAAGAAGGCGTTAGTGCGTCCGGTGCTGATAAAGATGAAGAAGATTCAGAAGGAAGGACTGCATTACATTTTGCTTGTGGATATGGTGAGGTAAGATATGATTGTATCATGCAATTAAAGTTTTCTCAATATCTAGTCATATTAGTATATTACAAAAGCTACATCATTACAATATTAATATAATTTATATGCCTAAATCTGCTTAGAAGGTTGTATGCATTGAAAAAATTACACTGAATACATTTCATTTTTAACTAAAACTACAAAAAAAAAAAAAGCATTACATACAATGGTTAAATTACACAAAGTTTGTCACTTGTATATGATGTAACCGAAAAATAAAGTCGTGATATTCTCAAAAAGATACTGGCACGCGTTTTACATCAATCGATAACCATAAAAATGAATAATGATATCGGGACCGATGTTGTTCGGTTCCGTACTGGTATCAGTATACCAAAAAGTATTGTACCTGGTATAGTTTACAACACCAAATGATACTTTGTTTTGAATAGAACCTCGTTTTCAATTAAGTTGCTCGTGTTATTAGAGGAAAGCCTGCACATTTAGTTTTTAAAAGCAACGACTGCAAGTTATTAGAGAAAAATCAAAGGATGAATGAAATTAAAACTAATAAGCATGAGGTGTCAAAATTTGATGGTATTAACGCTATTCATCTGGTTGCATTTTAATATTTTAGCAATAATGTAATTTTTTGATTAATTGTAGGTGAAATGCGCTCAAGTTCTCCTTGAGGCCGGGGCGAAGGTGGATGCATTAGACAAAAACAAGAACACCGCCCTTCATTATGCAGCAGGTTATGGAAGAAAAGAATGTGTTGCACTCCTGCTCGATAATGGTGCAGCAGTGTAAGTAAATCGGTCACTAAATTATTTTATACTTTTGTTTTTATGATTTTAATTTAATTTTATTGATTTAGTACTTTGCAAAACATGGATGGAAAAACGCCTATCGATGTTGCCAAACTGAACAACCAGAGTGATGTACTGAAGTTGCTCGAGAAGGATGCTTTTCTGTAAGCCAGGCGAGTTGAATGTACACTTGCAGAGTAGTGACTAGTGTGTTTGTGTTGAAGAAGTGAGAGTGATATGCTGGGCTTTTTATTGACTGCATTTTGATGTGTTTAGTGAAGTTACATAATTGACGTGTTAGTCAACTTTGTGTGTACTTGGAAGTTATTATTCCATATGTTATGTTAATCTGGTAAGTTAACAGCTTTAAGTGAATTAGATTCATCTTGTTATTGGCTAAATAAATTCTGTATTTTTCATTAATATTAATATTTATATATTCATGAATTTAACATTTATGCAAAGGCTATTCCATTGAACAACTGAGTAGATTTAAGAAGTTGAGGCGTTATTTCCCAACCATTTTTTATCAGCCTAATATTTTTTAGAATGTTACCATGAAATTTTATATATTTTGGATACCCAATAGGCAAAAAAGAAAATCTAAACATAAAACAGGCACAAGCCCCATATAGTTGTATAAAATGTATCTAATGGTTCAAAATATTAAAATTATACATTTAATGAGTATATTAAAGTTTTATAACAAACACTTGACAAGAAGGCCTATTAGCTCAGTTGGTTAGAGCGTCGTGCTAATAACGCGAAGGTCGCAGGTTCGAGACCTGCATGGGCCATTTGAAATACTTTTTATAATTTCTTTGTGGATGATTTTCTGAATATTTTTAAATAAACTCGTAAAAACACTAGAGCCGTGGGCTCAACTTTTTGAGGAATTAATTACAATAGAAGACAAACTTTGTATAAAAACATCATATATGAAATTTTTACTCAAAAACAATTTATAAAAGATGTAGTTTAGGACTTTGGGGGTTACAAGTCATACATTTTTTGTTTTTTATTGCTGAGATTTTCGTAATGGTATTTCAAATTAAATTCATTAATTCTAGTTAAAACAAAAGAGTAAAATTTAAGAGATTTTATATATTTTTTAGAAAGTCTAATTCAGACGCTCTCTAATGCTACACTTACATATCCACCAACCACACAACTTAAATCCTTACCACTTCAAAATAGTTTTCCAACATTTTAGTACTACCATGCCAAATGCTATCCGGCCTTGTGGTATTTGAAGAATTATATAGGCTTGAAAACTTCATATAAATGTCATGTGAGAATGACTCGAAAACGACTTACTAAGATGTGATTGTGTGCCACAAGTCATCATCAAACACACTATAAATAAATGAAGCTCGTGATTTGTACAACATAGACAAGATGAATAACTTCTTAGAATTGATTCTTGAGTTCATAAAAAGTATAAATAAAAAACATAGGTCTTAAATGAGCCGGGTCGTTCACGAACCATTGGAGGTTAACTTGCTAAAAACTTACATTGAGTTGGGTCGAGCTTAGATGACATTAACCTTAGCTTATGTTAGGGCATGAATTTTATGCTGAGGATCCTTAATCCTTAACTATCTTGTGGATAGTTTATACTTGAGATATATATCAGGATATAAAGGATCGACGGTCCTCGGTATTATTTGTTTACTAATGATTGCGTTTAGTATGGTGATGTGTTAGACAAGTATGACGACTTTAAGACGTGCAGACATCAATTATCCTCATGGAATATTCTCTAGCTGGAATATGGATCCAGGATCCTTATTAAACGTAGCTAGTAATGGATGATCTCGTGTGAAGATTGATGTATAAATACCAACAACGGCTCTAAGACTTATTCTTCCGCTTATCTCGCTACTGGACTTCTGTGGCATGTGGTCAAAGTCATGGGAGTGGCTAGTGGAGGACTTGCGGATTATTAGGAATTGTTGTTAATTGTATTTTCAATATATAATCGAGTTATGAACGACTAGAAAGACACATGTACTATCACACACAATAGAGCAGAACCAAATATTCTCTCTACTCACTAGCTTACTTTGTAACGTCGATCATAAACTCCACAACATTTGTAATCACCTTTTACCATTAATAAACTTGACGGTGATAGTTTTCACCGTCCGGGGTTTTTTGTGCCGGAGATTACTATAATCACATACCGTACGACCAAAGATTACCTTGTTAATCCTTGACCGAAGCAATTCGACCAAAGATTACCTTGTTAGTTTTTGACCGAAGTAAAGATTATCGTAATTAAGGGTTTTTTCCCTCGTGATCAAATCCCTGTGTTCATCAAGATTTCGAATATACGTTCACTGTTATCGTGTTAGCACTATACCTTACTTGACAGATTTGGATACATTATCCTTAGCCGATTTTTATCCAAAACAACTTATATTATAGCTCCTTTAATAAATGAGATCAAGCCCAGGTTTCATATAATGAGTGAGTAGTTATGAAGGCTGCGAGTCTAAATGAACCTAGTAATTTTAATTTATATCACAAATCTTTATATACATAAAAGTAAAGTGTCATTTTTGTCTATGGTTTGACAAATAATGCGAATTTAGTCTAAAAAGTTTATTTTTTGAATATGGACCCTCCACGTTTCCCAATTATTGCCAATTACATCCAAATCACTAACCCCGTTAAATTTAATCGTTAAGTCAGGGGTAGAGATGTATTTTCTCTCTTTCTTTATTATAATACTTATTTAAGTGCACTGCGGTTTTCGTCCTTGTGATTTGTCCAAATCTGTGGTTTTAGTCCAATAGTTAAGTTTGCAATTTTCAAACCACAAGGACACAATATTTTTTGGACTAAATTGACATTATTTGTTAAACCACAAAGACATAATAATAAGTATAGTCATACATAAAGTTCTGATAAAATAAGTACAAAATATATATTCCTTACACATACAAAAGCATATTAATTAATATAAACACATAAATATAGTCATTTGTATAAATAAAACCCAAAAAAAAGAGGAAATATATACAAAAGTAACAACACCCCCCCCCCCCAAAAAAAAATAAATAAATAAATAAATAAAGAGGAAATATACTAGTATTAAACAATAAAAAAATTATTACAGAAAACGTTTCGTTATGTTATTTTATGGTTTCAACATGTAATTTTGTAGTTTAAGTTGATTATGATCCTTACGGCTGTGTAAGCATTTTTAATCAAGAGAACAAAACGCAAAAACCAATATTGTTATAAACACCAATTACGGCCTAGTTCCATTTCTATATATATAAATATATTGCTTCAAAGGATGTATGCACCTATCATAACTTTCAATTTACCATTGTAATTTATAACAATAGTATGATGTAACAAACACAACAAACATGGTCATGGTGGACCATCTCTAGTTTTGAAGGTCAATAACTAATGTGCATGCACAATGAAAAGGTTTCACAACCAACTAACATACAAACATACAATGACGGATTTAGACAAAATTTTCAAAGGTAACCTCATTTTTTTACTTAGGGATATCCTAATTATGCAAACAATGTATACTTTTGGCTTTTGAAGGTTTGGAATGGTGCAAATGATAGTTGATGACTAATTTTGAAAACAATCTAGTGTATGAAAGTTGTAGATGGAAAAAGAACTATAGAGACAGATTCAAACTCGGGTGGCAACATGACTCCAACTTTTCCACAATGCTAGATAACCACTCCACCAAGTCCCATTAATCAATTCATATAGTAGAGTATGATATGCATGTTGGTTTTATAATAATGCTAAAAACCATAAATATTTGTACTTCGCCGACAAAGTTGAGGGGTAACCCGGACTACCCATATGACCTCACTAGATCCACCCCTGCAAACATACCAACATCAGGTGTATAGTCTATCATAATAAAATGTTGGTTCTAGCTTGTGTAGTGATCAAAAAATAGATAATCGATCTACCAAGTGTAGAACATAAACACAATAGTTGCATATACTTAGCGCAAAGTTATCTCCATCGGAAATAATCAATTCCTTCTCAGTATATGAAGAGTTAGTGAAAACATAGGCTATAGCTACGGATTTCTTCTCATGACCAAGGAAAAATTTCTCACTCACATTTCTTCTTAAGAAGAATAATAACCCCCCCCCCCTTAAAACCCCACAAATAAATAAATAAATAAATAAGAAAACCACCGCCGCTTATTTAAATGGGTATTAGGTACATTGACTAGCTAGCAAGTCATAAATGTGTATGTTTTTTCTCGTTTCACAATACATACATAGAAATAGTTACGGTGTAACCCTACAACATTAAAGAAGTTTTTGAAAATGCATACACACATTGTTAACACCTTAGCTAGTAAATCACTTTTAACATTCTTATATTGGATTCAAAACTATAGTAGGCTATATATTTAGTATGATTATCCAAACTAGCGTCGACTTTTATAATCATAACTTACGTAACAACAGTTAGCCACGCGCTATTGACCAACGACCACAACAATTATATAACGGATAATTCCCAAAATGATCCAAACCAAGAGAGAGAGAAAAAAATGATCCTAAATGGATCCACATTCCCAAACTAACCCATGAAATATGTATTAATCCAATCAAAATATGACATGTGTAAAGGATCTGACACACCAGACGAGATTTTTAAAAATCTCGTCTTTTCCGACCATATTTTAAAGTTAACTCACATTTTAAAAACAGTCTATCCAGACGGTTTTTTTATGTTTCTTATCTGGTTCGTTCAAATTATTATTATTTTCATCTTCTTTATCTTCTTCATGTTCTTCATCTTCATCATCATCATCATCAACTTCATCTTCTCCGGCACCCTACAACCTCATCACCGTCTAACACCACCACACCGCCACCCGACACCACCTTACCGCCACCCGCTGCCGTCGCATCACCACCGCCAACCACCAGTTCCCCACCTTCTAACACCACCTCACCGCATCACCACCGCCAACCGCCAACCAAAAAACTTAAAAAGATATTGACGTAGAGTGGAGATACAATTGGATGTCAAGCACGTTGATTCTAAGAATACCCGTGAAGAACTTCCCAAAACTCCCAGAAAAGACGTAGATCGTAAATAAGATAAATAATTGAACTTGTTGATTCACACGAATACCAGGATCAATTCTTCCAACTATCGTTGATTCACAAAGAATACCGATAATTATGTCTTTCACACACTAACACACACTGTGATAGAGAGGAAATGATTTTTTTATATATTCCAAACCTTATTTTTCTTAAATGACAAAATCTCAAGTATTTAAAAGAAAATATAAACCATTAGGCTTCTAATGATTAAACCAAAAGACATAAAATATTACTTATAAACTCTTGTAATTCCATAACCTATGTCTTCATTATTTGGTAAATGTTTGATCTCCCCACATCATTCTCTCCACCATTGAAAAAACTCGCCCTCGAGTTTTTGTCTTTGAACCATAGCCATCTAGGTCAAAGGGACCATCCATCTGATTCATGTTAAATACTATCACCACACCTTCACCATTAAGAGTTACGTGCATGAGCCCATCACAAAAAATTACCACTTCATGTAATTCTTCTACATTCATGTAATCATCATTCACTTTAGGGCCCACCATATCAAGCTCAAACATAAAATATTTTTCTTTGACCTTCGAATGTGGGAAATAGTTGATAATTACGGTAGGCAATTTCTTAAAATTTGCATCTTCATTTAACTCATTAATATGAAGTTTCAAAATAGTGGGAGATACCATGTATATGAAAGACAAATTCGAATCACCATTAACCACAATATCACCACCATTTTCTACCGTACCATCCCTTAAAATTTCATCAAAAATACCTGAATAAATTGTAGACCACTCATGCTTTCTTTTTAAACTTTCAAGAACATCACCGATTGCCCAAACATACCATTCCTCGACCTCGTATTCATTAAACACGGGCCATAAATCATAGATAGTGTCCCCCTCATAAGCCATATTTAGCCAGGAATTCAGCTCTGATACCAACTGACGTAGCGTGGAAATACAATTGGATGTCAAGCACGTTGATTCTAAGAATACTCGTGAAGAACTTCCCAAAACTCCCAGAAAAGACGTAGATCGTAAATAAGATAAATAATTGAACCTGTTGATTCACACGAATACCAGATGCAATTCTTCCAACTATTGTTGATTCACAAAGAATACCGATAATTATGTCTTTCACACACTAACACACACTGTGATTGTGACACTCGTCAATTTCAGGTTAACTCCGTTAATCCAAACTCCGTCAATTCAAACTTAAGATCACTTGATCTATAACGCACATCTCATTATATTTAAACTAGGGTTTTAAATGACGCTTGACAATCACTACACATGTAGTCTTTCGGGATTGCACCGAAATGCAAACGAGTTGACGCAAACCATTGGTGAATAAACGACAAACATCCAAACAATAATTATTTGATAATTATGTGTTAGGCTTATGTGTTATTTGATAATATTGTGTAGAACATTAACTCAAGATGCAAAAAGTTTATTTTATGTTAGAAATTGATTAATTAGAAGCTTAAGGGGGTTAAGTGTAATATAATTATATATATAAACAACATATTAATAACCTAAACCCTAATCCCCACCCCTCCCCCCTACAACCCGATCGGCCCCCTCCCCACACCCCTTTTGCGACGGCAGCCATCACCACCACCATATCACTCCCGTTTTGGCCTTGTTTTTCATAATCGGAGCATCCCGCACTTGTTTCTAGGCATCTCTCACTTTCCTCTTGCTCGTTTCTGCGTTTTTAAGATATAAACATAAAACCCTAATTTTGTAAATCATGTGTTAAGTGTTCTTATGCTTTATATGGATTAAATGATGCTTGATTATGCTTCGGTTATTGATTTAAATGATCATGTGTGATGTTGAACGGTGAAAGATTGTTAGAGCATTGATTGTTCGTAAACCCTAGAGGGTTTACTACTGATTTTTATGGATAATTATGTTTATTGCACGTTTGGGGATATGTCGTATGCTTAGGATGCATGCTAGATGTTTGTGTGTGCTTGCTGATTTTTGACAGCAGAGATAGTTAAACTTGAACGAGGTGTAACTTGTTAAATATAAAACAAAACTGGAATATTTATGAGTATAAAAGGTAGTGCTCTGAGTCTAGTTTTCAGAAAACCCAACCACGCCTGATTTGGAGGTGTTTTGGTTGCTTAAACGATTTAAATGTGATCAAAGGTTAAAACTGGTACTGGACAGATTGTAAGTTATGTTTAGACAACTGTAACTGAATGTTAATGTGGTAATTGGTCGATATTGTTAACACTACAGTGTACTAGGTTGAGTCTAGTTTCTATAAAGTCCAAGTTTGTAATTTTTGGACGGGTAAAAGTTAACCTTTATTATTTTACAAAACTAAAGTGCAAGTCTGAATTGTGAGACCTGCTGTTAGGCTGTTTTGTAATTATCATATCTCATAAATTACAAGACCAAACGGGTTGGTTCCACTTCTGGAAGTTAACAAGTTGAGTTAAGAACCTAACCCAATTGGTCTTGCATTAATTGGAATTACCATTTAACGGGAATAATAAATAACATTCTGTTGCGCATGATTTTGACTGCTGTGAGTTTACTGTAATTTTTTGGTCTTTGTGAGAAAACTATGTGGAATAAAAATACAATAAAAATAATTCTGGAAACCTAACTCATGTGTGCTTTTGTGAAGATTTTTGGTGAATTAATTGATATATTATGATCGGTTGAATAGAGTAATCTTTTCAGATAGAATTCTGTCTTGATAAAACTAGCTGCTGAACTATGTGAAAATACATGAAACGTGCTCGTTGTTAGATAATTGCCATGTTTTGACTAAATTGCCCTTGTGGGGAATAATTGCTAGTAATGTACAATATTAATACTTGACACGTAAGTAGTTGTTCACACATGTAACGTATCACCAATGTGTTTGTTGAGTCACACACAATTCACAAACGAAACACGAAACGTATCTTATGCATAGGAATTATGTGCCGAGTCTAGAGACTCAATAATAGTTCCAACACTTAGAATATCTCATTCTTGTTTTAGAACGCTAGTGAGGATTTTCTGTGACGCGCATCTCTTGGTTGACTTGTTTTTGAACTCTTCGCAAACAGTGAGTTTCACGTTCCCCTTTTTAACTCTTTTAAATGCTTTTATTTGGGGGAGAATACATACTCCAAAACGCTTTAGATTTTGTTATTAGTTATATATCACTTGTAAAGGCTATGTGGCAAACGAACCAACTAAAGTCCTTCATAACATCGAACCGTTTAGTATTTGTATAATAGCGAGTCATTGTTGAGTAGTACTACTGGGTTTGACAAACCTCACCCAACGCTAAACTCGACTGGAGGTCGAGTGGGTGTAATCTTGGCTAACACATTACCATGGTCGTGGTTGACATGGTGGCAAGGCAATTGATAAACAATCAGCTTCGATGTCGAACACTTAGTAATACTTGTTGTATAGGCTAGCTACCTATCGATATATATTTGACATAACATTATCTGGTAACGCAAACGCAAAACGTAAACGCAAACGCAAACGCAAACGCTTTATTTATATAAACTTGTGAACTCACCAACCCCGTGTTGACACTTTTAGTATGTTATTCCCAGGTAGTCGAGACGGGCACGCGGTATAGGAACATGCATTACATTGAACTCTATCGTTTTCGCAAACTTGTTTTTAAACTGTTATTAATTGGGTTTTAAGTCGTCCTGCGTGACGCAACACTTGGTTTATGATTTTTCGCTTCCGCACTTATTTACACTTAAATGTTTCGTGGTTTGAAAACTTTACTTATGGTTTGATTATAACTAATGATTCTGATCCTGTTAGTTCACACCCTCTGACGGTAAAATTCCGTTAGTGGATTTTGAGGGTGTGACAGTGATAGAGAGGAAATGATTTTTTTTTATATTCCAAACCTTATTTTTCTTACATGACAAAATCTCAAGTATTTAAAAGAAACTATAAACCATTGGGCTTCTAATGATTAAACATAAAGACATAAAATATTAATTATAAACTCTTGTAATTCCATAACATATGTCTTCATTATTTAGTAAATGTTTGATCTCCCCACATCAATGAATGATGCGGAAACGGAAGCACAAATGGCTCATGACACTTTCGTTAATCAAAGACCGATAATTTGAACCATAAGTTCCAAGAACAAAGTTCTCTTCAATTAAAATTCAATCAAAAACTAATGAAACTAAAAACCTAACAACTTTATTTATAAATAAAAATAAACATTTAGGCCGGGCCGGGCCGGGCCGACTTAATGGACCAGATGCTCATGCATCATACTCTCCTTCTTCGAAAAACTCGTCCTCGAGTTTTTGTTTTTGAACAGAAGCCTCCTGGGTCAAAAGGAACATCAACTCACTCCTTATTCAACGACATCACGACCCGCCACAGATAATATGTTCCATCATCTTTTAATGCATTGAAACTGTTCAAATGCCTTGAAGTTATATCACTATGCATGCCTAGAGTATTGAATTTGATTCCAAAATTAATGAGACCTACAACCTCCCCACTAACATGGTTTATTTTTGAGATTTTTTCACATTCCTTATCATTATTCAAACTATTAAGTTCAATTGATCCTTATTAAATTCGTCAGTTTCTGAATTAATAGGACCTCCACCACCATCATCATACACAAAAGTTTGATCACCTTCATCCCTGTCTTCAATGTGAATAACACTATATTTAAAATTCAAATTGTTTTGACTTACCAAAATACCCGACTAACCTTCTATGTTCCCCGGGTTTTGACCCTCAACTACAACCGATCCTACGCCACCCGCAGCCACCCGAGAACCACATGTAGCAACCATATCGTCTGCAATATTAATTACAACACCATTATTGGCCGATGCGCCCCTTAGTATTTCATCAAAAATAAGGGCATATGTTTTCGCGTATTCCGTCATCTTCTGATCCAAAGATTCACCATACATCCAAGAATACTAATCCTCATCCTGGTAATCGTCATACACAAGCAAAGAATTATAGATAGTATCACCACTGGGAGGATCGGTTAACTCGTCCACGACGGGTGTTTCCGGTTCCGTTTCCTTCCATGTTGATGATGATTCAAGATCTCGGATCCTTTGTTGGAGCCGCATGATCTCTTGTTGTATTTCCAGATATCGGACTCGCTTCCGGAGCCGTTCGATCATCTTAAGATCCCGCGAGTCAGAATAGACTCCAACGCTGCCCTCGATCGGCGAATCTGCGAGTAGGAAGTCGATCTTCTTCACGAGCGCAGCGAATAAAAAACACTCGTGTCGTTGCCTCTGTCGGCGAATCAACGAACAGACAGGTATTTACCTTCACGTTGAGCCATTTGAGAACCTAAAGCTTTGATACCAAATGATGCGGAAACGGAAGCATTCAAATGGCTCATGACACTTTCGTTAATCAAAGACCGAAATTTGAACCATAGGTTCCAAGAACAAAGTTCTCTTCAATTAAAATTCAATCAAAAACTAATGAAATTAAAGACCTAACAACTTTATTTATAAATAATAAAATAAACATATGGGCCGGCCCGGGCCGGGCCGACTTAATGGACCAGATGCTCCTGCATGAGGATTCCTACCTTAAAAAGAATTGGTGGTTGGCGGTGGAGAAATGGCTGCCGAAGGTGGGGAATTGGTGGTTCGCGGTGGTGATGCGGCGACAACGGGTGGCGGTGATGTGGTGTCGGGTGGCGGTGAGGTGGTGTCAGACGGTGGTGAGGTTGAGGATGCCGAAGAAGATGAAGATGAAACATGAAGAAGATGAAGATGAAGAAGAAGTTAGAATTAATAATAATTTTAACGGACCAGACAAGAAATATAAAAAAAAACCGTCTGGATAGACTGTTTTTTAAAAAGTGAGTTAACTTTAAAATATGGTCGGAACAGACGAGATTTTTAAAAATCTCGTCTGGTGTGTCAGATCCTTTACACATGTCACATTTTGATTGGATTAAAAATCTAGTTGTTTATTTTCCCAAAGCGTCTGATCAATACGTATTTCATGGGTTAGTTTGGGAATGTGGACCCATTTAGAATCATTTTTTTTTCTCTCTTTTGTTTTGGATTATTTTGAGAATTATCCCATTATATATCTCTACTAGTATTAGTGAGTACTTTTAATTTATGATATTTTTTAAAAAAAGAAATACAAATACTAAAGTTATATACTATAATGTTTTGCAATGTGAGTGTAGGTGTGAGTTGGGTTGGATTGGTAGAGGAATTAAATGGGTATGCTGACAATTGCTTTAGTCTGATATCTATCATTAACGCATCATTGCCCTTTCTATATCGTGGGGCCCTGTGTCATATCAACCACTGACATCTTTACACGTACACGACATCATAAATGCCGCTGAATATTGTCTTTTCTATACCTGCATTTACTTCTATCACGTGCTCACCAGCCCCCACCATAACAAACATCATCTCTCCTTTTTTTAAAAAAAACTTTATTATTTAGATTATTAGATGCTTTCAAATAGAATACAAACATTATTGTTATTGTTATGTTATGTTTTTCAAAAGAAATATATAGATTTTCCAATTTTTTTAATGACCAACAAAGCCCGGTTACTCGGTATACTTCTTGATAAAAGGCTATCCACGTCTGAAGAGACTGATTGTCCGAAGGCCATACCTTTTGCTTGCACACGACATTGTCACTAATGAGACTCGAAATTAACGATGTCATTCCCTAAAGAAAGTCATCAGGATACCACTAGAGCATCGCTCCTTGGTATGTATTTCCCACCTAGACTTCAAATATGTTCTTACAAAAAAAAATAAAGGAAAACAAACTCTAGAACAAAATATAAAAAAACATGTCAATATTGGTGTATTCGACATTTGAAAAAGGAGTTAAAGAAAGTAAAGTTGCACCTAAATTGGACGTTGGTGTGATTAGGTATTAATCATGTTGGATCAATGATTTTAGGTTGAGGGGTTAAATTTGATGAATCTAAATTTGAATTTGTGATTTTAATAATTACTCAAATAATAATGACTCAATAATTTATGACTCTTAACATTAAAAAAAATGCAACTTTTAATGCCCAATGATTTACAATATTTCTAGTCAATTAATGTTTCACAATGAGTCCTTTGTTTTAGCCTTTGCACCCCTATCATGTATTACACATTTTAAATGATCCTATAGTTTGTCAAAAGTAAAAGGTTGATCCTAATTTTCAAGTAATTAGTAACAGTTAATTTAAATATCTAACACTAACGTGTGCTTAACACGAAAAGACCCCATACAACTAGCACACGAGGGTATTTTAGGTATTCTTACTATTATTTATTTCTTATTAAAGTAATTAAAAAATAATACAAAATAAATTAATAGACATTTATTATACTTTATTTATATTTTATCTCACAACGCTCTTGATTAATCATCATCTCCTTCAACAAATGTTAAATAACACAAAGTTTATAAAAATAACATTTATTAAACTGTTTCAATCTCTTTATGAAACATATAAATAAACAATCATTTGAAAGAATGCACGATAATGTGTGTATCTTCAAGATTCAGGAATTAAAATTTTTGGTAGTAAATCGATGTGCTATTGATTCCATTAGCCACAATACATTTATTTTTTCAATTTTGTTGATTGAGATAACTACGAATTTTTTATTTTCATTTTTACCTTTTAACATGCATTTCAGTTTTAGGTTCTTTTCTTTTGAAAAGAGTTAGGAAAAAACTTTTATGCTGTTTTATTTCTTAACTACACACTTTACACTGAAATTAGTTCTTATATAGTTGCGTAACAACTATCTATTTCTTTGTAGTTGTACTCTTTTGATCTTTTATGCAGCTTGCAAGTGTTCCTTTTTTTTAATGGATTTGGCCTTTAAAACAAAAATAAAAACAACCTATATCTATTTCGTGGCTAATAATGCATTGTATAGGAGCGGATGCATAAATAATATGGAGACAATGGATATATAATAAATAAATATGAAAATGGAATCCGGTGTTTGTGTAACTTTAATTAAATTAATAAAATAGCATATGATAATAATTAATAGGTATATAAAAATTGAGAAATATACTATTTTTGTAAATATCTTTTTCAGATTACCTATCTTGATGATTTTTTTTTACCAACACTCTTTGTAAGAAAAAAGAATGGCATTGTCTATTAACTTTTATTTAGTTTGCGAAATCATAAGTATGACATATCTTTTAATTATCATGCATTATTTTAGTTTTTATAGAAGGAGATGAATTTTTTTGAATGGTGACTTTCGCAGTTAGGATATATCACACTCCTCGGTCTAGCATGAGGAGAAGGCGAGAAGCCCCGCCACCCAACTCGGGTCAGATTATGTTGACATAATCGGGATCCACGCTGGCATCCGAGTTTGGCTTGGCCGTTCCCGGTAAAACCCAGTTGGCTCATCCCGCCCGAAGGCACGACAAGTTTTTTTGCTCTGGGAAAATCCGATCGGAATCAGGACTCGAACCCGGGATATCCGGGTCATCCATCATGTTCTTAGCCATTGAGACAAACACAGTTGGTTATAGAAGGAGATGAATTGACTAAGAGAGTTTTGAGATAAAACTTTGAAATAAATAATATGAAAAGCGTCTTATCATTTATCTTGTATTAATTTTTAAAGGACGTTGAAATAAATAAAAAGTAATATTAAAGAATAGCAAAAATACTTTTATGTGCAAGGCGAGTGAAGCATTTACTATTAAAATAAACAGACTTTTATGTTAAAACTCATATTAAATAAATTAAAACCACATATTCAAAATTAGACTCAAACATGTTTATTTTGACAAATAACATAGACTATTCTTGTAAGTAACTCTTTCTTTTTCGTTTGGTCAGTCAGATTTATAATATGAAATCTACAGATTTAAATGTTGAATTGGTAGTCAATTAATAGAACGTGATGTCTTGATTCTCGATAAGTTGGCTTAGTGGTAAGAGGTATGTCCTTCATTAGTGGAGACGCATATTTGATTCTTACTTGGGCTAATTAGAAGAACATTTGGGTGAAGGGACGAATAAGAGCTTTAACCCCGAGTTCAAACCCAATAGGGGGCGAGGGTCTATGGATTCTATCTGATTCCGTGCATCAAGGGGGGATACGGTCTCACGACAGTCGAGGAGTTTTCCTTAGACTTAGCCCCAAAAGAATAGGTTTACAAGGGAGATTCTTGGCATTCAAAAAAATTGAAAGAACATGATATAAATTGTTCAAGTAAACTTACTAACTAAAAACGTTAATTGTATCAAAAGCACAACATATTCTAATTCTTGTACAAGGCCATGTTAAGTATTAATGTGAAAGATTTAAAATCTCAAGGGTCCAGTTGTAAGAAAAATTAATTTTATATACTAAAATTGTGTAACTTGCCGAATCTTAGGGACGAAATGACATAAATAAGATTATTGTTATGTGAAAAGAAAATATAAAAAGTGTCCCTAGTTAAGACTTCGATTTAAGACCATAAATAGGTTGTATTGCTAACAAATAGTGGATTAAAATTTTGATTTAGTACCAGAAAAGCGCTTTGAGAATTTTGTTGCATTTTACTTTTAACTAAAAGAAAAAACATAATATAAACCGGTGGCTTTGAGGGGGTGTGAGGAGGGTGTCACACCCCACTTTAGGGCCTAGACGTGTGACCACAAGTTGGTACCTGTTTTGTAAATAAATCAGAGTTGCGGGTTTTATTTCAGCGGAAGTCTTTAATAAAATATTATTACTTTGAAAACTTATTAAAAAGTCGGGTTTAATTACCCGTTCATCGTTTACAATACATTTCTTTAGAAAACATAACTCTTTGTAATATTTTGCAATAAAATATCTGAGCCATCAGATAGTATCTAATGACTATAACTCCAATCTTCTATTTCCTCTTGCTTGAATGTTTTAACCTTTCTTGTTTCCCTGTAACATGGGTGAAAAATACGTCAGCACAAAGCTGGTGAATAACGCTGACTCAAAAATCTCTTTTCAATACCTTTATGAAACCAACAATAATACATTTGTGACTACTCATTAGGCACCCAACTACATTGGGATCAAATTACCCTAAGTACCATTTACAATTAATTATATACACAATATCATTTCTCTGAACAGTCCCGTAGACCTTCAGAGGCATGTTGATGATATGCATGGCCTCGGGGAAATGCCGAGTCACCATGTATTTTGGATCTAGACACATGTATACTCTTAATCAGAGTGTTCGTTTCTTATTATTGTACACAAAGTTTTTAAGGATTCGTAAATCTTATGCAAACATTCAGACTCATTATAAAAGGTTTGGGGACGTATTCACCTTTTCTGTTTATAATCAGTTTCTGTTACTGATTCCTGTTTTATGTTCCCTTCTTCTTGTTTTGTTACCTCGGACCTATAGTACGAGAATAACATTTTGTATAAATAACTAGATCAACGATCTAGCTTTAGACCTTTAGTCTATTTTGGTATAACTTCAACCTTGATAAAATCATTTGTTTCTTTAAAACATTTGACCTTTAGTCTTTTGCTTCATTTACCAATTATATGCTACGTTTCTTTTTAAAAAAAACGTCTATACTGAGTTTCTTTTTCAAGAAGAAACATTATTTAACTATACTCCTTTAAATATTATATTTCTTAATATTAAAGAAATATTATTCAACTATAACCTTTGTTTCAGAAAAGTTATATTATTCTTAATTGTAATCAAGGTTCGGGCTATACCCTCGACTATGGTTTAAGCCATTTATAATGTAACACCCCGACCAAAGGCGGATTATACATCGGGGCGCCACATATTGTTTTATTACTCGTGACACTATTGGGTGTCAATATTTAATAAATACATTCATTCGCGCACGCGCAAAGTAAACACAAGATAACATAAATCATCATAAATCAATATAATATAAATCATAATATTAGAACAGCAATAACTTGTCTTGATACATTTTAATCTAGGTCCAAAATAAAGAAAACTTCCTACGTGTCCACAAGCTCCAAAACAGCTACTGCAAACCTGAACATGTGTTAAAATAAACGTCAAACACTTGCGTGTTGGTGAGAAATCAAGTTTAATACAATACATAGATAACAATAAATCTGCGCGCAACATGTGTATGTCTGGTTTTCAACAAGGGTGTAATCCGATCGGGACCAACTCTAAGATTCATAGACTGCCAGTGCTCACAATTGAGCTCACAAACAAGAAAGACTGTGCAAGTGTAAACAAAAGAGAAAATCATAAACGATAGTTCTCCCGTGTTCATCTAATGGTACCATGAGAACTGCGGAATAGACCGACAAGACGGTTAATGATCCACACATACAAATAAACAGCCAAGTCTACGTCCTCAACACATGGGATACTGCGCGACTAAAGTTCATAAACAGTTTAAGACTCTAAGTTTGTATGAACACATGAACATCCCAAAACGTTAAAAGCAAAAAGGGATTAGGTACGAGATTACTCACTTGATAAACGATGCGGTGTAAGATAAAGCAAGAACCAACTTTAAACAAGCACAAGTTAACCTATAAATAAGATTATTGTTTTAATGATTTGTTTTAAGTCTTGATTATAAGTTAGCATAATTAATTAGTAAATTATTATGTATAATATATATTACCGGAAAAGCAGGGCAGAACAGGGAGGAAGACGGAGGCAGAGAGAGAGGAGACGGCAGAGGAAGAACAACGGCAAGGAGCAAGAGAGAACAGGAGAGTTTAAGTGCTTTGTGTGTGTAGTGTTAGGAAATTAACATTATTATTTATAGAGAAACCCTAGGGAACACAATCCCTAGAAAAGGGGAAAAGATTTCAAAAAGCAAAAGATTCCAAAAGCAAAAGATATCAAAAGATATGGCAGCTGCAGGGGGCAAGATAAAGCTGACAGGGAACAGTAAACAGGCATGGGCGGGTCAGATAAAGGTACTGGTCAAGCATGGAAAAAGCAGATCTCAAAAGATAATGTCAGTCACTTTTTCTGTCAACCAATGGGGTTGGTGCGCATGCTGCGCCAAAAGTGGCTTTTCAGACATAAGATAGGTCAGGTCAACAGCTCAGAAGATAAGACAATACAAAAGTAAACGGCTAGATTAAACAGAAGAAAAGACTCAAGTCATAGCGCGAGAAAGCTTCAAGCGCGAAGGCAGACACAGAAGGTCAAGAGTGCGCGAGCGCGAAGGCAGACAGAACCAACCTATGCGCGCCGCGGAAAGAACTACATTTCTAAGCGCGCCGCGGGAAGAACTTCAATTCTAAGCGCGTCGCGAGACGAACTATATTCCTTAGCGCGTCACGGGAAGAACGGTATCCATAGCGCGCCGCGGGAAGAACTAAAATCCTTAGCGCGCTGCGGGGACAGTTCGTCTCGCGTATCGCAGTAACAGGTGGTCTTCACGCAGGCTTCCTTGTAAGGAGTCTGGCGCGTGGAGCTGCGCAGACAACCTTAGGCGGGAAGGAACAAAGGACAAGGAGTTAAAGGGGTTCAAGACTAGGGCGGGACGGCGACAGGAGAAAAGAAGGCGGAAAGAGAGAAGAAGAGGGACGGGACGGCGGAAAGAAAGAGAGAGAAAGAGGCGGGAAAGAAAATATATTATTATTATTAAAAGTAAAATATAAGTATAAATAAATATTAAATCATAAATGAAAGAGATCGGATCATTGAAACGGGTACCTGGGTCGGGTCGGATCGGGGCAGATGTCACAGTCTCCCCTACTTTAAGAAATTTCGTCCCGAAATTTATCTCGAAGTAGGTTGCGCAGAGAACAGGCGCGGGTACTTGATCTTCATTTGATCTTCCCTTTCCCATGTAAACTCGGCTCCGCGCTTGGACTCCCAGCGAACTTTCACGATAGGGATGCGACTGCGCTTGGTTTGCTTAACCTCGCGATCCATAATCTCAACAGGCTTCTCAACGAAATGCATGGATTCATCAACTTGAACTTCATCAAGTGGAATGTGAAGGTTCTCGTCGGCTAAACACTTCTTGAGATTGGATACATGGAACGTTGGATGCACATTACTGAGCGCGGGCGGCAGGTCAAGTCTGTAGGCAACTTTTCCTACACGCGCGAGAATCTTAAATGGTCCAACATATCGAGGAGCAAGCTTACCTTTCTTCCCAAAGCGGACAACACCCTTCCAGGGCGAGACTTTGAGGAGAACAAGATCACCAACTTGAAATTCGAGAGGCTTCCGCCTACGATCTGCGTAACTCTTCTGTCGGCTTCTGGCAGTCAGCAGATGATCACGGATCTTGGCGATTTTATCGGTTGTCTCTTGAACAAGTTCGGGTCCTGTGATTTGAGCTTCTCCCACTTCGCTCCAACAAATCGGGGAGCGGCACTTACGACCGTAAAGTGCTTCAAATGGGGCCATACCGATACTGGAAT
The DNA here is from genome assembly GCF_021521415.1 of Bidens hawaiensis. Classification (NCBI taxonomy): domain Eukaryota; kingdom Viridiplantae; phylum Streptophyta; class Magnoliopsida; order Asterales; family Asteraceae; genus Bidens; species Bidens hawaiensis. Next base: position 81,888 of record NW_027492195.1, read on the forward strand.
GATAGCTGTTATTATAAGAGAACTCAATCAAAGGCAGGTGTGAATCCCAATTACCTCCAAAATCAAGAACACAAGATCGGAGCATATCCTCAAGAGTTTGAATAGTTCGCTCAGACTGACCGTCAGTCTGAGGATGATATGCCGTACTCATGTCCAAGCGAGTTCCTAGCGCAGATTGGAGAGATTTCCAAAAGCGGGATATAAAACGGCCATCGCGATCGGATATGATGCTCAAAGGAGTAGCATGGCGGCAGACAATTTCCTTGACATAAAGCTGCGCGAGATGCTCAACACGGTAGTTTTCACGAATGGGCAGGAAGTGAGCAGACTTAGTCAAACGATCCACTATTACCCAAATGCTATCATGTTTGCTTGCTGTCAAAGGTAACTTGGTAATGAAGTCCATCGCTATACCTTCCCATTTCCACTTAGGAATTTCTGGTTGTTCGAGCAAACCAGATGGGCGTTGGTGTTCAACTTTTACCTTAGAACAGGTCAGGCATTTAGCTACGAACACAGCAATATCCTTTTTCATACCGGGCCACCAATAAGTAATGCGCAAATCCTTGTACATCTTATCAGCGCCAGGATGAATAGAATACCGAGATTTGTGCGCTTCACTCAGGATATTAGCGCGAAGATTCTCATCAAAGGGAATCCAGATGCGATTAAGATAGCAGAGAATCCCACTCAGATTGGGCACAAAATGTGCTTCCGCGCCACACGCTAACTCGGCGCGAAGGTTACCATTGCTGATGGATGCGCGCTGCGCGTCACGAATACGCGATTCAAGGTTGCTTTGGATCGGCGCAAAGTGAAGCTGCGTGCGCGGCAAAATACAGTTAAGCTGGCAGGGTTTTCGGCTGAGCGCATCGGCTACCACATTAGCCTTACCAGGATGATACCGGATCTCACAATCGTAATCGCTGATGAGTTCGTTCCATCGGCGTTGCCTCATGTTGAGTTCCTTTTGATCAAAGATATGCTGAAGGCTTTTATGGTCAGTGTAGAGGATACACTTAGTACCATAAAGGTAGTGTCTCCAGATCTTCAAGGCAAAAACAACTGCACCAAGTTCGAGATCGTGAGTCGTATAATTCTTTTCATGAACCTTAAGTTGCCTTGATGCGTAAGCGATAACCTTGCCTCGTTGCATAAGAACACAACCGAGACCTTGGTTGGACGCATCGCAATACACGACAAAATCATCATTACCCTCAGGTAGCGCAAGGACAGGAGCTTCACACAACAAACGCTTGAGCGTCAGAAAGGCTTCTTCTTGCTTCGAGCCCCAAATATACGGTTTACCTTTGTGCGTTAGAGCTGTTAAAGGCAATGCGATCTTTGAGAAGTTCGAAATGAAGCGCCGGTAATAACCAGCTAAGCCCAGAAAGGAACGGATCTCAGAAGGAGTGGTCGGCGTAATCCAGTTCTTGATTGCTTCAATTTTGGATGGGTCGACATGAATACCCATCTTGTTCACAACATGGCCAAGAAACTGAACTTCATCAGACCAGAATTCACACTTGGAAAGCTTAGCATAGAGCTGCTCGGCTCTAAGCTTTTGCAACACCAACCGAAGATGTTGCTCATGCTCGGCCTTGGTCTTAGAATAAATCAGAACGTCATCGATAAACACAATCACGAATTTATCCAAGAAAGGCCTACACACCCGGTTCATTAGATCCATGAAAACGGCGGGTGCGTTGGTTAAACCGAAGGACATGACCAAGAATTCAAAATGGCCATAACGAGTTCGAAAAGCAGTCTTCGGAACATCTTCATCGCGGATGCGCAACTGGTGATAGCCAGAGCGGAGATCAATCTTGGAAAAACAAGAGGCACCTTGGAGTTGATCAAAGAGATCGTCAATACGTGGTAAGGGATACCGGTTTTTAATGGTGAGTTTGTTCAACTCGCGGTAATCGATACACATGCGAAACGATCCATCTTTCTTTTTAACGAACAACACCGGAGCACCCCAGGGCGAAGAGCTAGGGCGAATGAATCCTTTAGCGGTCAACTCTTGAAGTTTGGCTACGGGGGAAGCACCAGGGACAAGATCAATACGGAACTCGACTTCACGAGCGGGAGGGATACCAGGAAGATCATCAGGAAAATTTTCAGGGAAATCACGCACAATAGGGATATCGCGAAGCTTCATCTTCTCAGCAGGTTTAACCACATGGGCTAGAAATGCAATACACTTCTTCCGCATGAGTCTTCGGGCTTCGGCGCAAGACATAAGTTTAAGACCGCGGGAGGGTTTTTCGCCGTAGATATGAAGATCACCATTTTCTCGAGGAATGCGAATCAACTTCTTGGCGCAAATAACTTCGGCGCGATTCTTCGAGAGCCAGTCCATACCAATAATAACATCAAAGCTTCCAAGAGGCATGGGGATGAGGTCGATCAGAAAATCGTTTTCGTTAAGGTTAAGCGTGCAATCTTTAATCACTGAGTTAATTAAAACAGTTTCGCCATTAGCCAATTCAACTGAAAAATTTTCTTTTAAGTCGTTGCGCGGTCGCGCAAGCTTCTGCTCAAACGCGCGAGAAATAAAACTTCGATCGGCGCCAGTATCAAAAAGTACAGAAGCATAAAATCCGTTGAGCAAAAATGTACCATTAACTACGCCATTATACGCTTGCGCTTGGTGCGCGGTTATGTTAAAAGCTCGTCCGCGTGTCACTTGGTTCGAAATATGGTTCACCGGATTCGCTTGCGTAATCTGAACTTGTAGTCTCAGGCACGCGTTCCGGAAATGACTGGGATCACCGCAGTTAAAACACGACCTGGGTCGTGGGTTTTGGTAGGTTGGTTGTGGGTTCTGCGGGTAGACTGGTGGTGTTGGCGCAATTGGATTGGCGGGAAGGACTCTACAGTTTTCTGCAAGGTGACCAGCGCGGCCACATCGGTTACAAAGTCGACATGGGACTTGAGGTGGGTGGTGGAGTCTACAGGTTGGGCAAAAGGGGTGGTTTCCTGTGTAAGGTTTCTTAAGTGGCGGGGCAGGGAGTGCGGGATTGGTTAAGGCATAGTTATGGACTACAGGAGGTGTTGGGTAGGCTGACAGTGGGTTAGGCGCGTAAACTGGAGGTTAGTAGATGGGTTGCTGGACAATGGGCGGGTTGGTAAGCGCATAGGCTTTGCGCCTGCGCTTGAGGTTGTTACGGTTTGAGGGTTCTGGTTTGGTTTCTGTTGGTTCAGGGACAGTCTTGGTGAGTTTGGTCTTCTCAGATCCCCGCAGGAACAGGGTTCCTGCTCTGACATGGTTGTCGCTGAGCACAGCGGCCAATTCGATGGCGTCAGAGAGGGTAACTGGGTTTCTGGCCCATACAGAATCTTGAATTTCCATGGGGAGACCCCCAAGGAATTTCTCTATGGCTCGGCGGGAAGGGGTAACAAGGTGAGGGACAAGCAGGCTTAGTTCATGGAAGCGCGTCGCGTACTCGCGCGCTTCACCGCTGTATTGCTTAAGATTCCAAAATTCCTCCTCGAGGCGCTTAACTTCGTTGGGAGGGCAGAATTCTCGCGTCAGAATTTCCTTGAATTCCTCCCATGTCATGCTAGAAGCAGTTTCTGCGCCACGCGCATGAGCTACTCCATTCCACCATGTAAGCGCTCTAGATTCCAGGACACTGGAAGCATACAGGGTTCGTCTGTCTGAGGGGCATTGGGTGTGGAGGAAAGTGTTTTCTATTTTCTCAAGCCACTGGAGCATCACGGTGGCTCCTTCAAGACCTGTGAACTTTGGAGGGTTACCCGCGTTAAAGGACTTAATGTTGTAACCAGAGGTGTTAGCATTGTTTTGGTTTAAGGCTTGGGCTATTGCGGCGGCCATTTCCTGGGAACGTTGCAGCAAACGTCTGCGCGCGGCTTCTTTCTTCTTGAGATGGCGAGCTGATAGCGGAGGCATTCTATAAAAGTTTTAATTTTAGTTAATATCTTAGTTTTAGCGCAAAGTATGTCATCGTAAAGCTTGTTTCGCGAAGTTAGTTACTGTCAAAAGTTAAAGTAAAATAAATGACCCTAAATGCAGACTTAATAAAGGTAACAAATTCGAATCAAGAATCGACAATTCATGTATCACCATGACCTTCCGAATTCCCCAATTTAAAATATACGAGCAAACGAGTATTGGAGATTGACGATTCATGTATCACCATGACTTTTCAATCTTCAATATAAAATGTACAAGAAAATGAGTATTGGAGGTTGACAATTCATGTATCACCATGACTTTTCAAGTCTCCAACCTCAGAACATAATCGTAAATGGAAATTGAAAATCAACTATTCATGTATCACCATGACTTTTCGGATTTTCAAATCCAACAAACGAATATGTAAGTAAAATCAATAAAAATCGAAATTCAATAAAAATCGAAATATCGCGAAATAAAACATAAGATCATATACTGCGTCTGCGCAAGCATATTTATAAATAACGAGTAATTAACAATAAGCGCGCAAACATGAGATTTCTCTCATGCGCGAGAAGGGACTCTTAGGTATTCTAGGCCGTTACGTCTAACCACCTATCCTAAAGTCAACGAGCTCTGATACCAATCTGTAACACCCCGACCAAATGCGGATTATACATCGGGGCGCCACATATTGTTTCATTACTCGTGACACTATTGGGTGTCAATATTTAATAAATACATTCATTCGCGCACGCGCAAAGTAAACACAAGATAACATAAATCATCATAAATCAATATAATATAAATCATAATATTAGAACAGCAATAACTTGTCTTGATACATTTTAATCTAGGTCCAAAATAAAGAAAACTTCCTACGTGTCCACAAGCTTCAAAACAGCTACTGCAAACCTGAACATGTGTTAAAATAAACGTCAAACACTTGCGTGTTGGTGAGAAATCAAGTTTAATACAATACATAGATAACAATAAATCTGCGCGCAACATGTGTATGTCTGGTTTTCAACAAGGGTGTAATCCGATCGGGACCAACTCTAAGATTCATAGACTGCCAGTGCTCACAATTGAGCTCACAAACAAGAAAGACTGTGCAAGTGTAAACAAAAGAGAAAATCATAAACGATAGTTCTCCCGTGTTCATCTAATGGTACCATGAGAACTGCGGAATAGACCGACAAGACGGTTAATGATCCACACATACAAATAAACAGCCAAGTCTACGTCCTCAACACATGGGATACTGCGCGACTAAAGTTCATAAACAGTTTAAGACTCTAAGTTTGTATGAACACATGAACATCCCAAAACGTTAAAAGCAAAAAGGGATTAGGTACGAGATTACTCACTTGATAAACGATGCGGTGTAAGATAAAGCAAGAACCAACTTTAAACAAGCACAAGTTAACCTATAAATAAGATTATTGTTTTAATGATTTGTTTTAAGTCTTGATTATAAGTTAGCATAATTAATAAGTAAATTATTATGTATAATATATATTACCGGAAAAGCAGGGCAGAACAGGGAGGAAGACGGAGGCAGAGAGAGAGGAGACGGCAGAGGAAGAACAACGGCAAGGAGCAAGAGAGAACAGGAGAGTTTAAGTGCTTTGTGTGTGTAGTGTTAGGAAATTAACATTATTATTTATAGAGAAACCCTAGGGAACACAATCCCTAGAAAAGGGGAAAAGATTTTAAAAAGCAAAAGATTCCAAAAGCAAAAGATATCAAAAGATATGGCAGCTGCAGGGGGCAAGATAAAGCTGACAGGGAACAGTAAACAGGCATGGGCGGGTCAGATAAAGGTACTGGTCAAGCATGGAAAAAGCAGATCTCAAAAGATAATGTCAGTCACTTTTTCTGTCAACCAATGGGGTTGGTGCGCATGCTGCGCCAAAAGTGGCTTTTCAGACATAAGATAGGTCAGGTCAACAGCTCAGAAGATAAGACAATACAAAAGTAAACGGCTAGATTAAACAGAAGAAAAGACTCAAGTCATAGCGCGAGAAAGCTTCAAGCGCGAAGGCAGACACAGAAGGTCAAGAGTGCGCGAGCGCGAAGACAGACAGAACCAACCTATGCGCGCCGCGGAAAGAACTACATTTCTAAGCGCGCCGCGGGAATAACTTCAATTCTAAGCGCGTCGCGAGAAGAACTATATTCCTTAGCGCGTCGCGGGAAGAACGGTATCCATAGCGCGCCGCGGGAAGAACTAAAATCCTTAGCGCGCTGCGGGGACAGTTCATCTCGCGTATCGCAGTAACAGGTGGTCTTCACGCAGGCTTCCTTGTAAGGAGTCTGGCGCGTGGAGCTGCGCAGACAACCTTAGGCAGGAAGGAACAAAGGACAAGGAGTTAAAGGGGTTCAAGACTAGGGCGGGACGGCGACAGGAGAAAAGAAGGCGGAAAGAGAGAAGAAGAGGGACGGGACGGCGGAAAGAAAGAGAGAGAAAGAGGCGGGAAATAAAATATATTATTATTATTAAAAGTAAAATATAAGTATAAATAAATATTAAATCATAAATGAAAGAGATCGGATCATTGAAACGGTACCTGGGTCGGGTCGGATCGGGGCAGATGTCACATATAATAATATAGTAATAACTTAGGCAGAACTCCTTATCTCGCCCGGTATTAGAGTTAGATATTCCTAAGTTTATACGGGCAGCACTTCAACTCTATATGCACATCTATCGAGGCGTTCTTGATCCACCTTCCTTGGCACGCAAATCGAGGCAATGTTCGGTCGCCGGGTCGTGCACGTACTTCGAGACGGAATGTCAGGTTACTTTCGAGTGGCACGAACTTCGAGGAAAACACCGGGTATTTGGCACAGATTACGAGGTTATGATTGTCGGGTCGGTGGCACGCAAAACGATGTTGTGCACGCAAACCGAGGTAGAGAGAGTAAAATTTCTAGAGAGAGTATGGGAGGTGTGTGCAAATGAGCCCGTAGCCCCTCCTATTTATAGCCATTTTGGATCCTATCGCGATACGCGATAGGTCCTATTTCTCTCGCCATCGCGTAGCGCGATGGCTCCTCTCCTGAGATCACGCCACGCATCGCCATGTACGCGATGGCTCCTCTCCTGAGATCACGCCATGCATCGCCACGTGGCCTGACACGTCTGCCACGTGTCGCCACGTGGTCTAACACATCTTGCCACGTGTCATGCCGGGCTGCCACGTGTTACAAGAGTGTGACACGTGTTGATTTGTCATCACGGGTCATCGCGATACGCGATGCTCGTCTTCTTGGACTCATCGCGTAGCGCGAAGGGTTCATGGATATTATTTTTCACTTTTGGTCCTTCAACTTTCCTAAGTTGTCAAATTTGGATCGAGATTTTGGGGATGTTACAGAGGGCAACCGCTCCCTGTTTAATCATTCTGGTAGGCCCAAAATTTTATTAACATTTTTTATATACATATATTATTTTTTAAGAAAATATGCTTTTTATAGTTTTTTTTAATGTTCGAACTCAATTATTGGTTTGAGTTAAAGGTAACATCGGTTTGAGTTTATGGGTTATGATTAGAAGAAAGTGAAGGGTGTAGTTTGAACATTCCATAAATAGTTAAGTTACATGTGAAAATTGAAAAACATCATTAACTGAGTTTCTGAAATTACATCTGACCCCCTGAGAATGTAAGGTGAACACACAACAAGCAAAAGAAACTGTAAATCAGAAAATAGAAAAAGATGCTGCTTCAATCACCTCAAATAAAAATAACTGAAAGAGACAATTTAGTACCCAATAATCCAGATTGTCACCTAATCATTGAAATATATTTGATTATTTAATAATTTATTATTAGAAAATAGTTATATAAAATATTTTAATCGTTATTACTTTTTCATGTTTGGAATTGTTTCGTTTTATTTTTTTGTTAAATATTAATATAATACATATATAACTATTTATAGTTTTGCAACTATAGTTTATACATATAATAAAGAAAAATTTGGTTTTATTAATCTCACATTTCTAAGGTGGGTCAATAATAATTCTATCTCAGAAAACTGTTGTCATGGTCTCACTTTTCATAATATTTGTTTATATTTAATCATATTTAAAGAAAAAACGAAAGATCATCTTGTTGATTATACCTTATCTGCCTTCATGGCACAAAGGAACGTATCGGAGGATCCTCTTCACATTAATGAACCAGAAATATGAGGCTGCAGCACGAGAACTTTCCCTCATGTCGAAGAGTTTGCACTCGGGGGTGCAAATGATTTGGTAGATAAATGGGTCATACGATTACACAACCAATTAAGAACAAAATGGTCCATCGTGTGAGGGCACACTGATGGGTTTAACGAGCAGAGTTAACAAGGTTAAGTGGGTCGGGTTTAATTAATGCAAGTATAAACAAAACTATTAAATGAAAACCATAAATTCAAAACTATTAGACTAAAACTACAGATTTAGTCAAACCACAGATCTCTCAATTCATAATCTTAACAATGAGTATAAACTCACATTAATACGGTACATGTACCGTATCCTCTAAAATAACTTTTCTTAAATGGTTATCGTCGTTAAAATCAACAATAATTAATGTTAAATCTATTAAAATAAAACTTAATCATCATATATAAGTTATTTATTTTCGTTCATTCACATAAACTTTTACATATTTAACCAAATAACCATAATCAAATATCATTCTTTTATTAGTGAATATACAATAATAACTAAAAGGTTCTTTATGTTGAATAAAGAAGTTCAAAGGAGATGGTATTTCGTACGAGCCTTGAGGATGTAAGTTGGAGAAAAACTGCCAAAAAATTAGTTTACAAGTCAAACCTAAATCCCCCCCCCCCCCCCCCCCCCAACACAACCCCTCTATATATACTCATATAACCTTAGGGTTTTCATATACTTTCTTCACTCCTCTCTCTCTCTCTCTCTATATATATATATATATACATACACACACTTCATGTTGATGAGAAGAAGATAGGTAGCTGTTTGTGGAGAATGGTGGCTGGCTCGATGTATTCATCTTCTCATGCATGTTCTTGGTGTAAGATGACAACATCGGACCAGGCTTCATTCCTCTCAAACCTCTCCTTTCATATGATAACATCAATCTCTCTATGTTTTGTTTTTTTAAGGGGTTTTTACATACATACATATATATATATATATATATATATATATATATAGAGAGAGAGAGAGAGAGAGAGAGAGAGAGAGGTTGTTTTAGAAGATTTTGACTTTTGATGATTAGTTCGGATCCAAGAATCAAGATTACAAGATTTCTTTGATTTGGGCATGAGGCTTTAGTTCCAAAAATGGTCATTTTCTAATAATCAAACTTAATTCCATTTTAGGGATTTCAAGTTTTGTTTAACATCATATGTAAACTTTGAAGATGATAATTGGATAATCTGAACAGGAATGCACACAGCTTTCATAACTGTCACATGGAGACACAATCACCCTCAGTCAAACCACCTTTTTGGTGTCTTGTCTAAAACTTTGTAAAGATTTTGACTTTGTAATTGCATTAAAGTTTTTTATTGACTTTTTCTCTCTTAAAGTGTGAAACTTTTATGAAAAACGGGAATATATTAAACATATATAAATAATTATAAATACAGCTGATAAACAAAAACCAGCACTATAAAAATAAAAAAGGACAAACAAAAAAATCAACACCAAAACAGAAAAAAAAATCAAAAAACAAAAACAGCCAGCAAACCCAAAAGGTTGTCTTTTGTGTGTGTATATATATATGCACACAGGGTTGGTAATTATTGACATGGCCCAAACCTAACATGAAAAATATATAGGTTTTTAGTCGATTAATACGGCCCATTTTTAAAAGAACAGTCGTGTTGGAGCCGACTAACACGGCCGATTAAAAACGGGTTGATCTGTTAACACATTTAAGTATTTAAAAGAAGCATTTATATTTATAATTTTATTTGTGTTTTTTCTGTTTTCCATTTTTCAAGTTACGCTTATAATTTTCAATTCATTTTTTTAAATATTCATATACTGACTCTAAATTAATCAATTTTATTTATAATTATTTTTTTATAAATGGGTTAAACGAGTTGTGTTCGGGCTAACCCGAAATTATGTGTGTGCGGATTATGGTTGAAATATTTGACGCGAATAATAATATAGGTCGGGTTCGGATTGCATATTTCAACCAATATTTCAAAAACAAATAATTAACATGTAACTGAAAGTCATTAATAGATTGATCAAGCATTAAATTTAATTTCTTTCTTTTTCTTCTTCTTTTTTCCAATGATTCTTGTTTTTTTTTTAACGACCAACTAAGTCACGCCGAGTACTCCGTACGCGGCCCTCATTGGCTAAAGGTAGCCCGAGCCGGCCACTAGTCCGGACGGACGGAGCCTCTAGCGGTCCACCTATTGAGGGATTCACCGGATAAAACCCAACCCCCTCGCCCGCCAAATGGCACGACAACGAGGAGCCGGTAAAACCGGTTGAGATCAGGACTCGAACCCTGGCAAGCCAGGGTCATCCCTCATATCTTCCATATAAATTGGTGATAGTGAGGTTTGAACCCCCTACCTCTCACATGTAAAGTGAGTGCTCTAATGATTCTTGTTCACTTAAGAAACCGAAAGAAACATGTGTAGTGATAGACATATTAAATGAAGTTTTAGTCACATTTTTATAAAATGTGGTTCACATTTTAAATTAATTAAGGTTATTGTTTTGAATAACTGTTAGCTTTAAATTTCAGCATTTTTGTTATTAAAATTAAGAAGGGGTCATTTCGATTAATGTAGAATAATATTCTTCCTCGGACTATCTCTATATTAATATTGAATACCGACCCTATTACTTTACCTTCTTGATCAGTTTGGATCGCTTCAGTATATAGGTCACTATAGTAGCTAGGTTTGTTTCATGGTCTCTTTTTCTTCTAGATTTTTCCAAATTAAGAGCGAAAAAGTAAACAGCACTTTCGTTTTTTTCAAAGCCACCAATTATTTTCTAGTTTCAGATGAAAATTAAAAAGATTGAATTTGTAATTTGTTTTTTTAATACTGAAAAAAAAAAGATTAAAGGGTGTTTATATATTTTATTTTGTATCAGCACGAGAGTTGTGGTCATTTAAATAGAAAATTAACTTCAAAATGAAAAAAAAAAATATCATTTCTGATTTGATGTAATGGTAGGAATGCTTGGTTAATTTCTCAATGGACACATATGTTCAATCAATGGAGACTCAGGTTCAATCTTCACAAACAACATTTTGGATAGGGTACGGGTGGCTTAATGGGGAAGACTGAAATCTTTGTGATATCCAGTTTGATCATGAGGGCGTCCGGATTTTACCACAAGTGAGCCTCCAAGCGGGTATTTTTTTCTAGAACTGGAGATAACTTGGAGGCGCTTAAGGACTCCGTGCGGCTGGTTGGGTCAGCTGGCGGTACCTTTTGTCATTAGGTCACCCCATATGAGGTAATTAAACAATTTTATGTTTATTAACCGTTAAAAAAATATAAATAATGTTAATGCTTTGTACTGAAGTGAACAAATTACAAATCAAAGTTTGGAAATGACTAAACTTACCAAACCATATTCTCACGCTTTAAATTAGGTGCTTGAGCCTTTTCTAAACGAAAAAAAAAACTTATCAAATTTACATTGGTTTTAACTTAGAATAAAAAGTATGGTAATAATAAGCTCAGAAAAATTTAGTGGGCGTGTTATTTTGGATAATAGAATTCGATTTGCCTTTTTTTTTAAGAAGTCAACATGAACCAACAAAAGAACATACATAATATTATTAGAACATGCATAACGGACATCACTCCTTAAGGTCTCTTAACGTCCCAAATGATGCATGCGGGCGAATAAGGAGGCAGACTCCACCGATGTGGAGCTAAGTCTGGTTGGTTGAGTTTGTGCAGTCGAACAAGCAAGCGGACTTTGAGGTGGGCCCAATCTCCAACGGTTAGCTCATTATTATAAAACAAAAAATAATTTAAAAAACAAAGTGTCCAACTGCTTTAAAATATTTAAATAAATAAAAATTAAATATGAAATTACAAAACCCCATAAATACACTCCAACCTACTTCAATTTCTTACCCACAATATTTTTCTCTAAAATCACTCCTACGAACTTAAAAAAAATGAGGTAGTCAAGAAGAAAACCCGCAATCTCGGTCTTTACCTCTTATTAGTCCTCCTACTATTGAATCTCATATAACCAATGCCGCCACGAGCTTCGAGCTTTTAGTAGGAGTTGGTATTCGGTGACGTCCATAATATGTACTTGTTGTGGAAGCAACATTTTATTTTTTTATTTATGTAAAAGTATTTTTTTTTATTTATTAGTTTATGTATAATTTATTTTTATGTTCTATGTACCTTTTTTTTTCTTTAATTTTAGATATCTATTTATTTTAAATACATGTTCTAATATTTAAATATATACGAAACATAATATTAAAATGTTATAAAAGTTATTTGATTAATAATAAGATTAATTGCATAAGTATGTAGTAATGTAACGATTTGTGAATGTCTAATGTTCTGAAAAAAAAAAAGACAGAATTACAAATTTTGTCCTTTAAACAAAGTCAATTTACGGTTCGTGTCCTTTTTTTAGTTTCCTTGCAGGCGGTGTACTTTAAACATTTTTTTTCCTACAAGTTTTGTCCTTTACGCTAACTGGGTTAGAAAAAGTCAGTTAAATCCCATCACGTGAGGCACATGTGAGGGTAGTTTTGTCCTTTCGTTTATGCCTGCAACAACATATAAATCGTTAAACAGCACTTGTAGGAAAAAAATGTTTAAAGTACACCGCCTGCTGGGAAACTAAAAAAAGGACATGAACCGTAAATTGGCTTTGTTTAAAGGACAAAATTTGTAATTCTGTCAAAAAAAAATTAGATTTCTTTAGAAAAGCTTGAAATAAAATTTGACACTTTGTGAAGATTTGTGGGTGTAGCTACTCCTACAAATGTTTATAGTTGTGATGTGTACGGATGTTGGCTGTAACCCATCTGCATGCTTTTCTATCTTTCTTCTTCATTAATATAAAGCCAAAACCAGTTGTCAAAGATTTCATCCAAAAAATTCAATGCTGGAAGAAAACTATGCAAGTTTCAAGTTTTATGGCACTTAATGAGTTAATGTATATTTATGCACATTGATTATTAGTTTACTATTATTAATATTTATTTGAATATCATATTCGAATCATGAAGAAAATAATGATAATTAATAAATGCAACTATAGGGTGCAGTTACTGTACGCTAATGCTTAACGTACATTAACGTACGCGAGACGCTCGAAGGCAAAAAACAAAGGCAAAAACCTAAAACGCTCATTAAACGCTCGTTAAACGCTCAAAAACCGTCTTTGTGAAAAAAAGTGAAAAATTGATCGATTAACCATCCAAAACTGTTTTTTTCGGTGAAACAATATGATTGATTGGATATGTATTGACGATTCCGAGATGTTTGGATGTGATTTCATGGATCGATTCGCGAAAAATGGAATTCGTGTACGTATTTGTACGATAAGCATTAGTGTATTGGATCTTTATATCATAACAAATGCCTTTAGAAAGTAGGATGAAATTAAATTTTTGATTTTTTTTTTGAAGCATAAAACTTAACTAATGCAAACTTTTATGTTTTGTTTTGTATTCTATTGTTTTTTTAATATTGATTAAGGGGTAAGCGTATAAAATAGTGTTCAACTTACGACCATTTCCATACATTCCTAAAAGCCAGAGTGTTAACAAAGTAACATCACTGGTGGACATATGTCGGTCGATTTTTCCAATGAATCAACGACGAATGCCATAGAAAAAGCGTAAAACATCATTCTTGAGTAATCCCTTGTTGATTACTGATGGATCACAAGGAATTACCTAACCCAGAAAAGGCTTTCACCTGGGGATTACTGGGGTACCAATGATGCGTTAGTTCATTACTATATGATCTTGACGCATTACCCAGTTTGACACTGAGCTTGGTTTGTTATATTGTAATGTTTAATCTTGTAACATTTTGGATTTTTCATTTTAACTGGTCTGTTTGACAAAGAATAAAACCAATGGACCCAAACGATAAACACCACTAGATGGAGTGGCATTACACTATTAAAGATTAGTGAGACGATTAGTGACCGTTACCTTGCTGCCGAAAAGTTGTAAATGTTATCTTTTATCTGTTTAGAGAAACAATAGGGTTCTAGACCCAAATCAGTTTGGGTTGGGTTAACAAAAGTTGAACCCGGTTTAGCCAAACTGGGTCAGGTTGGAAACACGTTTGGAGGGAGACAAGATAGGTTCAGACAGTTTGAAACCGGGCTTAACTCATTCGGGTCGGGTTTGACCGGCTCAAACCGGTTTCGATGTACAACCCGATTTCAACCATATGGGTTGGGTCGGTTCCAAACCGGTTTCAAAACTGATCCCTGTTTCAGGTTACAAACCAGTGTTTTATCACCTCAACCGCAACGCAACAGAACCATTTTCCACCCCCATTAGAGGCGTACAAACCAGGTTTTACCTTAACTTATTCCGGTTTGGGTAAACAAAATACCGGTGTTTGCCTAAGCCAGTTCCTGTTCCAAACCGGTTTTTCCAAGTGAAAATCAATATGTATGGTTCCAAACTAGTTCCGGTTCAGTTACAGCTTATAACTGGTTTAAAAAATAGAACGTGATGGGCCTAACCGGAATCTATAATCCTGGAACGAGATGGGCTTTACACTTTTAATGATAAGAATCAGATAAAGATAAGATATCAAAATGAATGATCTAGTGACCCAACTTAGAATGAAATTGAATAATTAGCTTACTACATAATAAACCCATAAATGCAAATATACCCAAGTATTATCATATGATACAAATACTACAGCTTCAAGCAAAAAGGATTTTATATACCGACTATAATAAAAACAAAGAATCATACTTGCAGCAGGACTCAGGAGTTCAAGGATCAACAGGAAAAACCTTCTCAAGAAAACTGATGAACCGGTTGGAATAGAATTTTGGATCAGCAACGGATATTGACATCGGATCATACCGAACCGATTTACACGCATGCTCTATTTTCTTTCGCATGCTATAGTCTTGTAGTATATCTATTATGCCCAGATATAGAACAACATCGTATACCTCAAAAAGTTCTACTTCTGCTGAATCTGAAACATCCTGTGAAACCTTACGGTTTGCCTGAGCTGGCATGTTCACACCTAACTGCACTCGTAATCTGAAAAAAAATAATAAAAATGAATATACCACAAAATTCCTATTTAAATTTATATTATTAATTATCTTTTGTGACTGTGAGATCCCGTTAGAGAAAACTCACAGCCCCCCATCAATACCCTGCTAGCCAGCGAAACCACGCACAGTGCGGTGGCCTTCAAGGGTTAAGGCAGGGAATCGGTGAAGTTGGATTCGAACCTAAACATAAGCTCGTCTAATAAACGAGCCCGAGCTTCACTTATCAAGCACGAGGTAGCTAGCGAGCCTACTATTTATATTTATATATATATGTATGTATATATATATTATTTAATATATTTTATATATTATTTATTATAATATATATTACTAAGGAAAGTTAATGTACAAGTGAAATTAACGTGCTAAACGTGAAAATCAAGTAGAGTAATTATGTAATTACTCTATGATGTAATTGCATAATTACTCTACTTGTATATATAATTACTCTACTTGATTCTCACGTTTAGCACGTTAATTTCATTTGTATTTGATCCAAACCCATTACTTATATATATATAAAATTCAAGACCAAGCCAAACTCGAGCTTGAAAACTGCTCACGAGCCAAGCTCAAGCTTTGATAACATAGCTCAAAACAAGCCAAGATCAAGCTCGGCTCGTTTACACCCCTATGCTTACCCATGCGCCACACCTTGAAGGTTCAAAATTTCAATTTGATTCCTTAATATATTTTATTAAAACGTTGTAATTATGGTTATATCCATAGATTGGAGTTTGTATCAATAACAATGATAAAAAAATTGATTGAGATCAGATATTAAAATTACCTTGCAGTACCAGGAAGAAGGAGATCGACTTCTTTGTCACCTACAGAAAACGCTCTCAAGGTATTTCCTCTTATGTGGGGACCTGGTGCGGTGTTGACTGAACTGGGTTCGTGTGTCACTAGAAGAAGGCCCTTTGGAGGAATTGAGAGGTCCATTGATACTGAATCTACAACATAGTTGTAAACAATCAAATTGAAAATCATATTAAGTAGTTATTATTATTCATAACATTTACCATCATCAGCAGGTGCACTAGACCGGTGCTTTGCATCTGGTGGTTCCAAGAGAGCCTTCAAATGCTCGGGTGCTCTAAAATGCAACCCGAGAAGAAGGCTATAATCTATGACCTGTTGGGTTTCTAAAAACTTGCAGTCTAGATGGATTTGTCTGCAAAAGATGTTGGAAGAAAGTTATTTGACTAATATAAAATTATAAATGATGACATGTACATAACTTTGATATGCCAATGAATAGCTTACTTAAAAAGTTCCTCGCTCAATGACTTGTCCATATGGAATTCATATGCAAGATCAAGGTCTTTTAATGTGGTGCCCTCGTCTATATGATCTTTATTTGTGATTCTTCCTTGACAAGAACCTTTCAAATCATAACGTCGATGTATCCGTAGTTCTGTTTTGAACATATTTCCCATAACTATAAACCGTACCTAGAAGTAACATTATAAAAAAACAAAATGTGTAAATAATGTTAAAGAAGACTAGAATGCAAAAATTATGATGAAAATACCTTCTTGCCACCTCTCAGTGCTATCTCATGGAGGCCGAAGAATTTAGTGATCAGTGTGTTGTCATACATTTTTACATGATCATAATAACTTGGAAGCATCTTGAGTAGAACCTACAAAATAGACAAGATCAATACTCTTTGTTTTAGATAAAAGTAGGGTTCTAATGAGGCTTATATGTTCATATAGATCAAAGATATGCTGCAAAAGGTCAAACCTTTAGTTCGGATCTTCTTAAAGTCTTGATCACAAATCTGTCATCATGAGAAAGATAGAATATGCTGCCACTTTTCCCCGGGGAAGAAAGCTCTCTCAAACCATCATCTCCACATATGGACATCATATACTCTGCAGCATCTAACTTGAACAGCTCCCTCAAGTTTCTGAAAAAATAGTCACCAAATCCACCACAATTACACATAAATCAAATGTAATGATAATTAGGTTCACCATTAATCAAAGATCTGGTTCCTAAAAGAATACATAGTAAACGACCCTAACATGTATGCTAACAACAGTTAGACAGATACCTGAAGACCATCGGACAGTAGTCTTTCCAATAGAAGTCAACAGAATAATGTGGGGGTGTAAATTGTGACCCTTTTCTAGGAAAATACATTCTTATTCTAGCCCGTTCTCCAAAATCTGAAGATCTCACTTCACGCATTGGAACTGGTGTAATCTTCCCAACTGTGTACCTGTAAACTTCAAATGATACAACACATGAGTTGCAGTGTAAATAAATAAAAAAAGAATTATATTCAAGTTGAGTTCATTTACCTGATACCTAGTTGCAGATTTAGCATCAGCCAGTAGCTTTTATGGCCTTCAAATATATCCACACATGATTTAGTCTTCACTTCATTTGCGTGCAATTTGTTCTGTTGTTTGTTTTTAGACGATAATCCTACATTATTCTTTACCCGCTCTTTCATTAAAACACCTTGCATATACTCCCGTTCCCGTGCTACAGTACTATCATTATCTAGTTCACTTTCACCTTCATCTGAGATATGAGATAGCATATCTGCGTTCTCAGAAGTAGAAAACTCTCTAGAATAATCCCCAAAGCTATAATCTTCATCAATTGGTATTCGCTTGCTTGATATCCGACCGGAGTCTCTAAAGAATCCATTAAACGTAATCTTTTCAGATAAACTGCGGCCAACATTGCGTTCAGAATCTTTAAATCTATCAGACCTACCAGTAGAACCATCAGATACAAGTCCTTTCTTTTTGTCAAATCTTCTAAAAGATTGGGACTTACACTTGTTACTTCCTGCTGTATAAAGTGTGCCTTGACCATCTTTGAGTCCTTTAGTCCACGTCCCAAAATAATAACTACCGTCCGCAAACCGGTACACACCAGACCCGTGTCTATGACCGTTTAACCACGAGCCATCAAACAGATCACCATTCAGCCACTTCATCACTCCTCTACCACACATTTTTCCCGCTTTCCAGTTTCCAATATATATATTGCCATTACTCCAAGCATACTTACCACTGCCTTCATGCACACCGTCTTTCCAACAACCATCATAAACATCAGAATTACTATATTGTTTTCTTCCAAGCCCATTTTGGATGCTCAATCTCCATGAGCCTTTGTATATAGACCCATCAGATTTTGTTAATGTTCCAAAACCGTGAAGATAACCACCAGAAAAATCACCCTCGTAAGTTGTGCCAGATGGCCAAGAGATGTGTCCTCTTCCAGACATTTTTCCTTCTTCCCAGTTGCCATCATAAACTGTACCATCTGACCATGTGTATTTACCTGTGCCGTGGGGGATTTTACCCTTCACATTACCAAGGTAAACATCCCCATTTAACTTTATTTCCTCGGTCATCCTGAAACAATGAGGAATACATGGGAAACATCATCAGATTCTGAAATAGGATTAATGGAAAATCTAAAGCAATATATAAGTGATGGAAATGGAGTTATTATGTAAAAGAGACGCTTAAAGAAAATTGTGTGAAGATCCAGCTATCAGTTAGATTATGATTTGTGACACCTTCAAAGTCACTTTGCATCTACACGTAAGAGTACTTAAGTCTTATTAAATATTAATACATGATACATGTTGCACCTAACTTTCTTTTCTGAAGAGTATCTTGCATTTTACTTTAAAGACTATTTAAAAACTTAAATCATTATATGATTTCTGTCAGGTGGTTAAAACTTATTCAGCTTAATATCAGTTTATAAAACAGAAAAATCCATACAACGTGTATTCAAGTATATGGGAAGAACAAGTTGAAATTTAAGTATACTGTCGACTAGTTTCTTAAACCTGGTAAATAACTGATGAGGTATCCCACGTATCGAGCTCAATGTCTAAAATTGGGTCTGGATTAGGATTGGCCCATTGGGCCCTGCCCAGCCCATGTCCCTCTCATATAAAGGAGGCTCATTGATTAAAAAAGGGGTTCCTACCCTCTCTACCTTCCCCGTTAGATCTCCCTACTATACTCTTTATTTTGTTAAATTGTTATTTACTTTCTGTTATATATATGCATACATATGAAAATGACATGATTGTGGTAGGGTGGTCCCCGGAATACACTGTAAGTCTGTAACAATAGTTTTATATGCATTTCAGTATTTCTTACTGTTATGGTAGTAGAATGTATCAGTTCCCTAATAGTACTAATTACATATACAATCAGAATGAGTTGAATATTCATTTTTGGTTTTTGAGCCTATTTTCTATTGTGTGTCTTCGCATTGACCTTCGACATAAGCCTGTCCTCATGCCTTTATTTATCAATCTTCTTAGCATAAATTCATGTACATTTGTCACAGGCAGGCAGGAAATACTCACCTAATTTCTGGACTCGCTAATCTACAAGCAGATAGCAACTAGCAAGGAGATAGAACCTAATCTTAACTGGTTGATGATAATAGGATTCTCAAACTTTAACTGTCTCATTTTAAGATAAGTGAATAACCATCACCAAAGGAAATATGTGAATGTATATTAATATAGGTATGCACATACAAAATATAGATGTTATAACATAGGTAAACTTGCAACACTTATTTTATGTTCTCTAAGAGCAAGACATGGTGAACTAAATAACAGATGTAAAAGACTAAGGTGAAGTTTTATATCTGATATGTGGAATTTGAAGATTTCAACCCGAAGCAGCATATCTTTAAAAAATCTTGATCCGGATACAAAAGAACACAACTTCAACATCATAAAAACCAACTATCTAAACAAAACCGAATTTGAACGCTACAAACATTTATATCGTATGGCATCCTAGAGTAATCAACTCTAAACTACAAAACAATATACAATCGGATGTATCTATATAGAAAGAGTAATACTTATCCATTCATTAAATTAAAATATTGATCCAGATAACTATTGAAATCAAAGCC
Organism: Bidens hawaiensis; assembly: GCF_021521415.1. Taxonomy (NCBI): domain Eukaryota; kingdom Viridiplantae; phylum Streptophyta; class Magnoliopsida; order Asterales; family Asteraceae; genus Bidens; species Bidens hawaiensis. The sequence continues at coordinate 102,023 of NW_027492195.1, forward strand.
AATTTACACTTTGATACATCAGTGAATTATTTAATAATTAATTGCAATAACATATTAATATGAAATAGACATTGACTTAAGCACAGCCTTCCACACCACCTGAACAGGTCAACCAAAGTAGTCCAGTTTACACCAAAATTAAACCTACACTCACCTACATTTTTTCCTCAACTACCTAATCTACATGATCAAATCTCTCCACTATCAACACAAAACCAGATTCAAAAACACATAAAACTAATCACAGATCTCCACTTAATCTATCTATCTATAAGCTATAACTAGTTAACTACTATAAATAATTACTATCAATTATTAATTTATGATATCCAAAACAGTAAGCATTAAATCAGATCGATATAAACTCAATGCGATTCAAATTCACTATAACCTAGAATCAAACACCGAGAAATATCACCTGTAGGATCGAATCAGACCGAATCAGACCGAATTAACTCAAATTCAAGCTAGGTTTTGCATCAACCCTAGGCAAATGGATCCAATAAGACCGAATCAATCCAAATCCACCGGTGAAGTAACGAGAAATCGTCCGATTGAAGCTTCAAATTCGCTAATAATCATAAACACTATTTATTATTATTTATCAATGAAGAATATGATGAAACTTGTGGCGTGAGTTGAGTTCAGGTGGTGTATGTAAGGTATGAGAAAAAGGGGGAAAAGAAAAGAGAATAATAGTGACTTTCGGGAGAATAATAATAATAATAATAATAATAATAATAATAATAATAATAATAATAATAATAATAATAATAATGAGAGAGGTGATGACGTGGCAAGCATGCAAAATGTGTTGAAAGAATAAGAGCCGTTGGATCTGGTTGAGATGATGATGTCGTTGATCTGACTGACTCAATGTTGACGCAAGGCATAAGGTGAGTTGTGAAGATTCATAGATTTAATTTTTATTTAAGGGACAAATCGCATCTTTTTTTATTTAAAGTTGAATATATATTATTATATGTTATTTTACTTATATGTATGTGCTTTGTTAGATGGGAAAAGGATCGGATTCATCCACGGCTCAATAGTCATTGATACGGTTAAAAAATACCCGCAATGTTAAAAAATTGGATAATGGGGTTTAGAATATGCTTTCTTTTCTTTTTGTTAGTATCTGTTTTTATTCCTTTTTAAAAACGGGTCGATCAGAGCTTATGACTAATATTCTGATAGTTTATTGTAACTGTTGTCGTAACATGACGGACACGACACGTTAAGATAAGATGACATGCATGTGGTACTAAATAAAAACACGACATGAAACTAATTGTGTCATTTTTTTCAAGCACGAACTTGAACATGTTAACATATTAAGAGCTATTAAATGACCTATTTAACGACACAATGAATAATACATGTGTAATGAAACAACACGAACATAAAAGTCTTAGTTAATACATAATTCATAACATATTTGAAAGAAAAAGCCACAAATCCATATCATTCTTAAAAGAAAAAAAAACAAATCCATAACATACTTGACATGGGCGGATTCAGTATTGAGCCAGGGGGAGTGTATGTACCCCCTCAAATTCGTATTTTCTTCTATAAACTTCTACTATATTAGGTTCAAAGACCCCAAGCGCCTCATCCGTGTTTTTTTAGTGCCCCAAACTCAACTTTCTGAGCCAACTTTTCAAACGCAAGTATAGTTTTTCTTTCACAAAATAACAATTAAGCTTAGATTATTTAATTATCTAACCACTTCATCAATTAATTATTAATATAGTGATATATTTTGTTAGTTTAATCGGACCATTATAAAAATGAGACCAAAATATGATAGTATTCAGAGTAGCATTTATTTTTTATAATTCTACATTATTTAACTGATTTTTTTATTTGTACATAAGAGCGCTTTGTGCCGTAACAATTATGCAAAGGTTTTTATCAACTGTAAATTGTATTTTGGGGAAATTTATTGCTTACATTTCTATACGTGGTTTATTTAATGTAATTTCATTTGACCTGCCCCATTTTGGTTTGACCCGTTTTAGTTTGACTTGATTCGTTCTATGTTAACCGTTTTTTGCACCCACTGACAAAATTTTCTGAATCCGCCACTGATACTTGAAACGAAAAACCATAGAAGTAAATCACAACATTCATTAAAAATATCATATTAGGTTGTGACAGGTTGAATTAAATACCGAATGTAAGTATGACTTGGGTTTAGGAATTTAGACATGTATATTTATTTTTTTAAATTTTAAATTAAAAAATCTACATAGGTTACTAATAGGCTAACAGGTCTTTAACATGTTAAGACACAAATTTCAACATGTCTTAAACGAGTCGACTTTTTAAGACACGAAACATGTTGAGCTCAAACCCAAACATGTTAAAACTCATGTCGTGTTAACAAGTCCGTGTCATAAATTGACAACCCTAGTTTATCGGTTTGATATGTTGAACCAATTGGTCCAAACTCAAAAATCTAAAAAAATATGATGTATGTATGGAAAAAGATTCAAATACAAATGACTAAATATAGGTTGTGTAATTGCTAATATAGGTCGTGTAATTATTTTTGTAAGTTGCTTATTTTCTTTTTGTTGCGTAATAAGTTGTATATGTTGCATAATTATTTAACCTTATCATATATAATTACTTATTATCGTGCATAATTATTTTACTTACTGTGTGTTATAACTCGAAGGACCTTTATGCATTCCGCACGTTAACCCCTTTTACACGTTAACATGCCCTTCATATATATATATATATGTGTAAATATAATTTGAGAAACAAACAAAATTTAAACATAACTTATTACCTAAAAAGGAAAGAAGTAAGGTGAGAAATGACATGGGTCAAAATCACTAGTTAAAAAGGTGGCGTGATGACTAAAAGTTTGTGAAATATAATGTGTGACAACAAATACTACCCATGCCTGCGTTTGTCCTCTGTACACGTTTAACTTCTTGCTTCCACTGCCACCCCTCTTTCTATATCCTTCTCAATGAAATAATCAGGTTTTAAATAGACTAATATAACATACTTGTTAAACAGTTTAAACCAAGCTCTGCATTTTAAATCAGTTATCATGAATACCGCAATTGTTACTAAATGAGTTGACATGTTAATGAGTTTAAGGGTATGTATTTTTAAGAAGTTTGTATATAAATTTTAAAAAGGGTTATTTCTAAATGTTAAGTTTAATGTTTAATTATTTTAACTAACTGTTAAGTTTTAGAGGTTAGATTAATTTTAACCAATCATACTTGAATAATTTCCATAATCTCAACTTATATATATATACAAATTCAAGTTGGTTGGTTGTCATTATGAGAGACAACCAAAGTAATAGACACAGATTATAAAAAGATACATACATGTGAGCTTATTGTAGTTGCTGCTAAACAACTAGTCATTACCTATATGTCTAACATGAGTAGAGTTGACTGCCGACACACACATTACACCATTTTATGTGTGTCTGACATGATAAGACATGAAGAAATATATAGATTTTGTTAACCTATTCAACCTACCGACTTAAGATCCTCCAACCCAACATGTCACGTAGTTAGATTTCTCGTAGAAGTATACATAATGATGAGATAGAATTTCAAATTATGTTATCTTTTGGATAACATAATTCTTTGTAAATCGTTTGGATGTTTCTATGAAATTATTGATTATTTGATATTGTTGATTCGTTATCACCTGATTGATTACCCAGTAAAAAAACAAATTCTTTGCTGAGTGGAATTTGAACTCTATTTGTATGGACTAACAAAATTTGTATTCATTAATGTTAGTTATTTTTAAACCTTTTAATATGAAAATAACAAGTTTAAAAATTAAATAAACTTTTATATAATAAATTCAAAATAAATTGTAATGTTATAATAAAATTTATGTAATAAATTTTAATGCTACAAAATAAAAATAAAATGTTATAAAAATAAGATAACTTTTATATAATTTTTTTTAATTAATAAAATTTATTATATGAAAATTATATCATGTTACAGTAATGTTATACTTTAAATTCTTATAAAATATAAAACGGTTTAAATAAAGGTAAAATTTAAATTATAACATTATAGTTTTTATATAATAAACTTATATAAATTTATATAAATAATTTTATGTTTTTTGTAACATTTTTATTTATGATATTAACTTTATAATTTATTATACAAATTTTGTTATACCATTACAATTTATTATATAAAAGTTTCTTTTATTTTTATAACTTGTTATTTTTATATTAATGTGTTTAATATTAGCTAACATAAATAAATACAAATTTTGTCGGTCCATACAAATAGTGTGGTCGATCCTCACAAATAGTTTGGTCCGTCCTCACAAATTCCGGCGACTCACAAATATGGACAAATGGCTAGATTATGTTGATTTAAGTTTGGGTAGATGACAGGTGAAGAAACGGCGGGCCGACGTTCTTAAACGGTCATTTTGGGTATTTTTTGAATCCCATGGCTAGTAATAGTTACAAATCGCACATTAAATTAGATAAATCTAACATTTTGTTTTCTTTGTGCATAACATTCTTAATTGCCGCATCCTAGACGATATTTTATTGAAAAGCCTTTGATTCTCAGCTTGCCTCTTGGTGGCAACAAGTGAGAAACTATTTACAAAACTTCAAAAAGTTTTTTTCTTTTTGTTTTTGCTGAATTCTTCATATTCTCTTTTACAGTTCAAAACTTAAAGAGAGACTACAGTTCTGCAAACTCGTTGATGCTCTAATTTGACTGTGATTGTCATATATGTGTTTATTAAGTTGTTCTACAATCCCCCTGCTGTGTTCACCATTAGTAGAAGCTCAAGGTCGCAGTGGCGTACCTGGTCACCGCCGTTTTTTCAATTCGTAGTATAAATTTTAACAATTTCGTCCGAAAGTTTTTATAAGTATATTCGGTCACCTTCATGACCTAGTCCAAGCTTCACCACCGCAAGGTTACTTCACTATATCTAGGATCTAAGACTATGTTTAGAATGTAAAAAAAAAATCGTCATTATGAAAACAAAACTTTCCATTATTTAATCATTACAGAATTATTGATTTATTTCACTTCCAACAACTGTTACTGAATACAGCAAAAAATAAAACAAATCAAAACATAACATAGCGCTAAACAGTCAAATCGATACCATACAATTTTCCTAATCACGTCGAAATGAATTAATATCTAATGGGACTTGCCAGCAGACTATAGAAAGTTAGAAACAAACTTCAAGCCTTGGAAACATTCTTCTTATAACCCGAATGCCGGCTACCACTCGCAGATCCTAGCGGTGGGAAATCATCTTCTCCGGTAAAGAGAGACGGTCTACTCTGATTTGAAACAACACGAGCAGGAGCAGAAACACGAGATGCTTCATTAGTTTTGATCGGCGTTTTTTGTGGTGATGATTTAACTGAAGTTACGGTCAAAGGCCGTAGACCTTGCAACTCGGGATCAGGTGAGTAAGTGTAAGGAATTTTGCTCTCGTCCATTTTCCTGAATGTGATAGAAATTCTGCAACAAATACAATGAAATTAACATATAAATTTGATGATGAATTGAACACTTATAAATATGACAACGGTTATTTGAGAATCGAGATCATACCTTTTGGCGGGTACAGCTGGGACACAATGTTTGGCGACATCAGCACCGTTACCCTTCAACACGAGCACCGATCTGCATTATGTAAATTTGAAAAGTCAACCATCACATCCAGAATTTAATTCATAGAAATATAATCATAAACTAAAAACACTTAAGGAAATATAATTTCATACCCGACAGGTAAAGATATGGAAAACGGGCCTGCGAACTCTCCAGCCCCGATAATCTTGAGGTTTGAACCAAACAGTATGTTGCATTGGGTCAAGAACGAAATTGTGCAAAACGGTCTAACAAAGTCATGATGATCGATATGCGGTGGAATGCAATCTCCTTCTTCATATATATTCACGATGCAGCTGTTAGGAACACATGTTGGAGGTAGAACGTGCCACCTCACCAGTCTTTTGATCATATTTATGAATACTGGAGGTAGAGGATCAACTTCTTCGTCTCTATTTATTCCCGGAGGGTTCCCGTTTCTATCCTGAAAATTTTGACAAAAGGTCAATACAAAACCATATAATGTATACGCTGAATAGGAATTATAAAGAGTGATGAAATTGATACATACCACTGCATAATTATAGCAACAGCCAAATTGAATTGTAACGCGCCCTTTGCCTCGCATCCACTTTGCAGGTTCTGTGTATGTCCGCTCTGCAAAATTTCATAATTATTATCAGTATAAAGAAACGACACAGTTTTAGTATTTAAAGCTAGGTGTTTATAATATACAGTTTATGTAAGAAATCTTTAGTCATGAATGAATTAACTCAGGTTGTGTTTTATGTTTGAACGGGTAATATAAAATAAATAGAATAAAAGATAAACTAAACCGGTCAGAAGTCACCAACGGTCTGTTATTAATGCAAGAAACCTCCTAAATCCTATCCTTCTATTTTAAAAACATGTTTTGGTTGAGATAATATAATTTCGTGACCGTATTTAACACATTATTTATAAAATATATAATACTTTGGACGAAAAGTAACCCGTTTAAACCCATTAACAGAATACAAACCTCTAAGTCGCCCCTTTTGGCCCATGCGCTGAAATTCATAGACGGATTCAACAATCTTCTTTTGCTCCTCAACATTAAAGACTTGAGTGTGCAACTCAAGCCCTTAAACCACATTCACGTTCCTCCCGTTAACTTTCTCAAAGTGCGTAAAGTCCGTCTTTCTTCCAACATTCATAAACCTCAACATTTCCTTCTGCTCCTCCGACCGCGCTTCATATTCCATTGAAGAATATTCATGTACTCCATCATCAAACAATGCACCAGATTTTGATAAACCAGATGAGGTTACACGCTTCTTGTCCACTGACGCTGGGGAGAACTTGTCAACATAGCGTTTCTGACTTCCTGAGTGACTGTACCCCGAAGAATCTTTCTTGTTCAAAGATTCTTCAATACAAAATTCTGAACATCTGTCGTGAATATCGTCTGATTGAGTAGAGCCAACACTTGAGATTGATGATTTCTTGAGGCGTTTTCCTGCCAGAAAATAAAAAAAAATAAACAATAAGTACATCTACTTTAAACTAGTTTACAAACAAAAGAAAACACAATTTAGATAACAAATAAATGCTGCTAATATTATCTTCATAAATAAACAATATATCTAGCTAGTCGGACTTGACGAATACAATCGCGGTAAAGAATTTCAAGAACACTATAAAGCAACACTTTGTTGTTTATTTTTCGGTTTTTGATTCATTCTAAATTATTTTTTAATGCATTATGAATCATAACAGGTGGCAATCTTGACTTCTCAATAATTTATGATACTACCCAACATTATGTTCTTTTAGGAGTTTTTGATCTCAATAAAAATTCAAAAAAATTAATAAAAAAATCATAACTCAAAATATAAATCAAAAGCGAAAAAATTAAAAAAAAACTAAAATGTTTCCTCCGTTGTCCTCATTCAAAAAAAAACAAAAAAAAATGATGCGAAACCCGTTTTGACCCGTTCCGACCTTGACCCATTCTGACCCGAACCTGTTGACCCTAACCCGTTCCGACCCGAACCAAAACAACCATTTTTTAATTGACCCATTCCGACCCTAACCCGTTCCGACCCAACCCAACCCATTTGCCACCCCTACCCAACATCATAAGCTACAAAAGAAATCAGATAATATCCACTTTTGTGAATTAAGAATAGTTTTGACTTCAAAATGTCAAAATATATTAGAAAATATGCAGACATTACATACAAAACTTCATATGCAAACACTAAGAAATCAAATATCCATTAAACTCAATTTAATCAAAATCATACAAATTATCTAACAACTGATTCATCACAATTCACAAAATAAACACTTTATTATAAAATTTCAAAGCAAAAAAAAATATATCAAAGCTTAATATTATGGATGGATATGACACGATCATGAAGAAGACTTTCACAGTGGCCACAAAACGTTTCAGATAACAATTCTTCACGTTCAAAACCCTTAAGAATTGAGAACCAATCACACCCATCTCTTCCGGCTTCGGAACCACCATGCCGAAACGTACTCCGTTCATCTTTCACGACCCAGAAATGGTTTCCATTGATGTCAAGAGAAGAAGAAAAAACAAAAACCCTAAAATTTGAAACTTAACGCAGAAGTCAGAACAGAAGTGTTTAGGAGTCGCACGAGTGAATGTGAATCAACAAATGTGTCTTTTACCTATATTAACCCTCTTACTTTTACTATGCCGACTTTACCCTTACCAAAATTATACCAAATCTGGCAAATCTATTTTTTCTTTTCTATAAATTAAAACTCAAAAACTTTTTAAAATTTTTTTAACGGTTTTTAAACTTTGAAATATATAAATAAAATTAAAAGTAATAAATGATAGCTAAATTAAAAGACCTAATTAATGAAATTTTGGAAATAACAAAATAAATACAAAAACTATATTTTAAACTTCAAATTTAACTAACAAAATGTATTGTTCGCTTTAATCTCCCAAATATTATTATTAATTAATTCCCGTTATCTTCCAAAATCATTATCATTCTAAATCTTTTTAGTTAATTTTATTATTTCAATCATAAAATTTACGCGTTTTTTATATATGTCAAGTTTAATTTGATTTTTGAACTTTTTACTACCAAATTTAAATACAAAGTATCACCTTAATTAGAAGGTTCTTAGACGCTAAGTTTAATAATCAACTGAAAGTTTTTTTTTTTTTACTTTTAATTAAACCAACTACAATATATAGAAACATAGATATTACATCAATATAGCAGGTAGGCGGGCAACAAGCTGCGCCGCCACCCCTTTCTGAATTGCAAACCCTAACCTGCTAAAAACATACCCCTGCCCCTTTGGAGTCGACACATTGCTATGCACAACCTGTTGGACCCTGGTTAGGAAACGGATAGCTTCCGGTGCCAAGGAGCCAAATGTATCAAAAGCCAGAGGGACAAAAACATGTTGGTTCTCTTCGCAGGCTTTAGCATGTTTCTCCACCTTCTTCGTTTCAGCCCTTTTCATTGCTTGCCCAGCTACAAACCCATTATCCCTCAAACCAGCTAAGGGAGATACCCCTGTGAGGTCAACACAAGCGTGTTTAATATCTCAGTAGAAATAAAGTGGAGATATAGAAGATTATTTGTGAAAATCGACTGCTTAATTCTTAAAAATTAAGAAATAAAATGAAAATAATAGTAAGGGCATTATTTAAAAAGTTTTATGTATAAAATAATTCTAAACTCTATATATTTGTAACGTTGTCGGTGTGGATATCAACTATTTATGTATTTGATTAATGGTTGTGATTAATTTGTTTTAAATGGTGTTTAAATAGAATGTAATATTGTTTACAGTATAGGAATGAAATGACAATTTATATTTTAATATATAATATATTATATATTCAATATTCATACACACTACATTATATAACTTTAATATAGGGTTAAATTATTCTACAAAGGGTAATAAAAATAAGAAGTGTGAAAAGCCATAAATAATTGACATGTGTTAAATGAGGATCAAAGGAAAAATGGTATAAAGGTAATTGTGCATATTTTTTCTCCCCACATGCAAGGCACATGTTAATACCCCCATCATTTTAGAACGTTTATAACTTTTTTGTATGATATTTTTTAAAAAAAAAATTCATCATAATAGCAAGCGTGTTTTTATCTTTAATATGAGTATGATTTTTGTTATATAAAATTTAAAACAAAATTACGTTATTGTGTCTTTTCGCACACCATTGTGTCTTTTTCGCTTATCATTGTGTCTTTTTTCGTCATTGTGTCTTTTCGCACACCATTGTGTCTTTTTGCTTATAATTGTGTCTTTTTTCGTCATTGTGTCTTTTCACACACCATTGTATCTTTTCGCTTATCATTGTGTCTTTTTTCGTCATTGTGTCTTTTTGCACACCATTGTGTTTTTTCCTTTATAATTGTGTCTTTTTTCGCACACCATTGTGTCTTTTCGCACACCATTGTGTTTTTCGCTTATCATTGTGTCTTTTTTCGTCATTGTGTATTTTTTCGTCATTGTGTCATTTCGCACACTATTGTGTCTTTTCGCTTATCATTGTGTCTTTTCGCTTATAATTGTGTCTTTTCACACACCATTGTGTCTTTTTGCACACCATTGTGTCTTTTCGCTTATAATTGTGTCTTTTTTCGTCATTGTGTTTTTTCGCACACCATTGTGTATTTTCGCTTATCATTGTGTCTTTTTCGTCATTGTGTCTTTTCGCACACCACTGTGTTTTTTTTCTTCATTGTGTTTTTTCGCACACCATTGTGTCTTTTCGCTTATCATCGTGTCTTTTTTCGTCATTGTGTCTTTTCGCACACCATTGTGTCTTTTTTCGCCATTGTGTCTTTTCGCACATCATTGTGTCTTTTTTCGCCATTAAATCATGTTACACAATAACTTGAAACGTAAAACACAATGGTGAATACGTATAAAACAATGACCTAAAACGTAAGACGCAATGGCAAATACGTATAACACAGTGGCCTAAAACGTAACACACAATGGTGAATATATATAACACAATAACTTGAAATGTAAAACACAATGGAAACAACATATTACACAATGAAACAATGAACAACAAAAAAACACAATTAAAAAACCCATTATTGTTTTTTTAATTTCTATATAACAATATGATACTCATATTAAATATAAGAAAACGCTTTATTATTGTGGTGAATTTTTTTTAAAAAAATAACATCGTATGAAAAAGTTATTGACATTTTAAAATGATGGGGGAATTGACATGTGTCTTGCATGTGGAGAGAGAAAGTCAACAAATGTGGGTTATTACCTTAATGCCCTTTTCATCAATTTTTATTTATTAAATTAATCTTAGCCATTCAAATTTAAGATCAATGGACTGAATTCCTTCTCACCCTTCTCATTTTTATTGTTCTTTGTATTTTAACTTTACCCCTTTAATATATACTATTTAATTGAAGTGTTAGTTTCTTCATGCTTTTTTCATCTCATCACATATTCCATGGAAACCATTACCACATTCGCTATCACACCACCTTTTATCTTTGATTGCATCATCTGTTACAATATAAACGATAATTGAGTTAAATAATTGTAGAAGAAGAATTACAAAGAAGGAGATTTACTCTCAAATCGTTGGTTACCTTCATTCATCTCATCTTGCCATTTAAGTACAAATACTACAAATGACTAATTAAGTACTAAATAGAAACAACATATACATCTAGATCATATAAAACATGAAATATGTCTATAAATAAAATAATATTAATTTATTAAAATATAAAAATACATGTAACAGATGATTTTCTCTTTTTAAATATGTCATATTAAATGATAATTTGAATAAAAATATTAAAAACATATAGCAAACAACATAAATGAATAACTCTTTCCATTAATCATGTTAAACAAAATGATAATACTTGTCAAAAAAAAAACAAAATGATAATAAAATGTACTGAATCATTCAATTTCATCCCAAGTTTCATTCATTTTTCATTTCATTTTGTCCGGCCAATAAATTAATCTATATCTGAATAAGTAACCACCCACTATAATATATCATAAATCTGTTAATCTAACATGCCTTTCGCACTTCATTTATGTTACCTTTACCCATTCATAATATATAAATTTATAACTTGCAAACCACCTTACAAAATTTATTTAAATTTGAAACAAATTAAGTTTAAGAGATAATTGATATTCATCTCACCAGCTCAATTTCAAATATATCTCATGTCAGAATATTGTTTATACTTTCTAATTTTCATTACTAACTATTTTAATATATATTTTTCATTCAATACCGGGGCACTAAATGTGTTAATTTGCTCGTGTGAGCCAATTAATGTGTTGACATGCACATGCTAAAGTAATACGAGCATTAATTTCAAACAACTTATATTTATTTATTTATTTTATTTTAAGGTTCGAGTAACCTTGTGTTGTGTTGGTTTTACGTTTTAAGTTATGCTTTGAACTCTAACACATATTTTGAGGAATTAATATACTAACCCTAAATATAGATTTTATTGTGTATTATCGTGTCGGATTTTCATGTAGTCTCATATGTCACGCATTAACATGTTTGGAGTGCAAATCATTAAGTAGTGAAAATTACGGTCGGCACACACAATTAACTATATAAAAACTGAGTTCCACATGTTGTTGATGTCAAAGGGCTGGATGGTATATGCATACAAGTTAATACGCAAGTGGGTTAGTGATCACCCTATGAAATTTGATTTGAAATGCATTTTTATGAAATATATGATACACTGAAACTCCTGCAAATGTTTTGATGAGTCGGCCTATCATTAACTTACTGGCTTTTATGTTGGTGTATGTGTTTTAGCATGTATTTCCCAAAAATGATAGGCGATCGATGATTATAAGGATCACTTGATGGTGGTAGGAGGCCTTACTTTTGAAAGTGTTGATGGAAGCCATGAATCCCCTTTTTGCTTGGAACCAACTTAATATTATGATGATTGATAAATGACGTGCTACACCAAGTCTTCAACTCGTTGCCTTATTATTTAAGATTATTGTTGTTAATAACTGACTTTTAAATTCTGCCATGTAAGATACAACATCAATCAATCGGTCACGTATAGCCCGTGAGCAATGCAGAGTGTGACGTAACAAAAGATCAAAACCTATGGTTGATACTTGATAGTTCAAATAACAATTATTTAAGGTCAAGTTTGCAAAATCATAAAGTTGGTTACATTTAAATCATTCTTTATAACAAAAATCTGGTTTTTTTGAACTTCAGGATTCAACCCGGTATAAATTCAATCTCACATTTGTGGTCTAATGGTAAGAGGCTTGGATTTTTCAGTGAAGATCGAAGTTCGAATCCCACTTATGTCACATTTGGGTGAATATTGAAAATAAATGATTTGAGATAGGTTGTTAGTTCGAACGCGGAGCCCACCCGGGTTTTAGTCCACCATGTGTTACGCCAGAGAGTTATGCGCTTGTGATGGCACAACCAGAGCATGCCTAAGGGTGTGGCAGGGTAGTCGACGACCACATGCCCGAATTTGTTTTTTTTTTTAAAATTATATGTATTTTTATGAAAAAAATATGTATAATCAATGCTTCAACACAATTACATAACCACTATTTTGGTCTGACGGCAAAGAGGTATGACATCTAATCAAGAGGTTGTAAGTTCTAGTCTTATTTGAGACATTTTTAAGTTTATTTTTATACAAATGTTTTTTTTATACAACTCAAATCATAACCAAGTAAGCCCACTTAAAATTAAATTGTTTAAACCTAACAAAATGTTCCTTTTACTTAAGGCCAAAAAAAATTTGTTTTCTCGAAGCCAGCCCTGGGCATAATGACTGTCAAGCGGCAGTCGGCGATATGATTTCCTGTGGGAAAGCCCGAGCTGTAACACTCTTGGCAAACACAACATCGTCCCACTCTTAGGCAAATCCCACATCGGCCGTGGACAAGAGAGATCCTTGGTTCATAAGTAAATGTCCTGCCTCTTCAATCACCAACGCCTTTTGGGCTTAATTGGCTGTGAAGCATATGAAAACTCCACGGTTAAGCGTGCTTAGGTGGAAGTAGTACTAGGATGGGTGACCTCCTGGGAAGTCTCCATTTGGGCAACCAAAAACAAATCCGTGAGCTCTTCGTGAACAGAGCGGACAATATTGGTGGTGCGAGGGGCCAGATGTTAGTATTAAATTGTGCTATATTATTTATAATTAATTTATATTGTCCTATTTAACTAGGAATCATTGTCGGTGTATCCCGAAGGGTTCATCATTCTTCCATCATCATCGTTTGTATTCCGTTCATCTAATCAGGTGAGTATCTCACTCCCTCTTTTAACTCATTTTTAACTGTTTTGGGGACATATGCGTTATATTTATTTTATTACTATATATTACTCAACTTGCAATTGTTGTCACTTGTGTTTAACAATTTATACCTTACTTGTTTATGTGCTTACTTGCTTTATATGCTTCCGCATTCGGAGAGGTCCAGCATAATCTCAGTCTAGTATGATCATACGACCGTCGTAGTGGCCGGCGTCCGACGCATTGACAATGGTTTCACCGATACCTCGTTTTTGGTAACCAATGCCCATTCGCATAGCAACGGTTTAGCCATTTCTTTATGGTTTGATTGATTTGTTTATATGCTTGGTTAAATTGCTTATCACTTGACACAATCTGCCCTCTTATTTATTATTATTATTATTATTATTATTATTATTATTATATAATCATGAAAATCTGGTGTTTTACTCACTCAACCTCGTGTTGACAAAACTATTTTATTTTCAACGCATATGCATGTCATCGTATGATGTATTTGAAGTTAGAAGATCGTTTAAGGACTTATGCTAGAAGAAATTTAATGAGACAATTAAATTTATGATTTTGATTTGTGTTTGTTTTGAGATATTGTAATGAATAATTGTTTATTTGAAATACTTATATAGATATTGAAACTTATAATGTTGCATGATAGTAACCTTGTGAGTTGTGACAATCAGATCACGGCCCGAAATTTCCGTCTTAGGTTGGGGTGTGACAAGAGCCAAACTCTGAAGGGCAGCGTGACTCCGATTAAGACAACATAGTCGCCTAAAGGGGTGTTTGGGATTCCTTATTTTGCCTCCTTATAACTTTTTAAAAAGTTAAAAAAGTGTTGGATTTCTTTAATACGTGAGAGAAAAAGTTCCATAAATCACAAAATTTTAACTTAGGACTTTTTCATAAGTCACAAGAACGAAAAAATAAAGAATCCCAAACATCCTTTGAATACAACAAGAAATTTGTCATTCTTTGAAGAAAGAAAAGAAAAAAAGGTATAGATACTTGAGGGGCTATTTCTTCATCTTTCTGGGTTAAACTTAAACCCATCCAAAATCTTGAACCCATCTGCAACCAAATTAGCTTTCCACCCTTCAAATCGACCCATCAATGGATATTATTTCCCCTGTTCTCGGTCACCGGCTTCATTCAATTTCCTTCACAGGATCACCAGACACCACCACCACTTCCATTCTCAACCCGACCCATCACCAATTCTCACTCTCCATCCACAAATTCTACAACCAAAAACTATACAACACTCCGAACTCAGTCTCAAGATCGACCAACGTCCAAGCAATACGTCTCAATTTCCCACCAAGCTAGACAATCAGCCATTCTTGATATTCAACAGTCCAGTGATTTACAATTGGCTCTTTCAAGGTCATATTTTTAATCTTTATATGCAAAATTAACATGGGTTTGGCTGCAAATGCAATACCCATGTTGTAATTGTTTTTAATTTTGATATTTGAATGAAAAAGTTTTGATTTTTATTTGAGTGCAGGTCAGGAGATGTGCTGCAAGTGCAGGATTTTAATATCGTTATCCGCCAATTCGGCAAGCAAAATAGATTGAAGGAGCTTTCTCAGGTTGTTGTTCAGTTTGATGCATAACATATTCATTTCAATTTCAACGTTAATATAGTTTGTGTTAGGTTTGACAATTTGTAAGTTGACTTCAAAAGTCAAAGGGTGGGTGCTAAAGATTTGTTTTGGAAATACTGCAGGTTTTTGAGTGGATGCAGCAATACGCCCAGCTAAACTTTGCGTCTTATAGTAGTTACATAAAGCTCATGGGGAAAAGCCTTAATCCTAATAAGGCATTGGAGATATACGATGGCATCGAAGATAGGTTAATAAGGGTTAATCCGTCTGTTTGTAATTCGGTTCTTGGTTGTTTAATCAAGAATGGCAAGCTCGAGAAAAGCTTTGAACTTTTTCGTAAGATGAAACACGACGGTCTAGTGCCAGATGTTGTTACTTATAGTACGGTATGCTTTTAATTCCACATAGCTTTTAGAAAATCTTTGTATTAGTTTTAGAGGTGCTAGTTTAACATGCTCACCTATTAATGGCCGATTTGGTTGTGTTTTATCTCTAGCTTGAAAAGGGAACAAGTAAAATGGAATAAAGCCGCCCAAAGTGTTTTTAGGGGACATATAAATAAATACCACTGACATGTTATCCAGACACCACTGACGTGTCAAAGCCATACGGCTCATGAACTTTTTTCGCCTATGATATGGCCCATATGTTAAAGTATTTCCAATTATGCCATCCCAATCCGACATGACCCATTTTGGCATGTACTAAAAAAGGCCCATTTCACCTCTAGTGAATTCGCGTTAGTTTTGACTTCTGCTTCAAAAACAGATGCTAAATTATCTTTATTTTTATTTAATTTTCTTTAGCTGCTTTCGGGCTGTGCAAAACTCCAAGATGGTTACACAAAAGCAACAGAGCTAGTTCAAGAGCTCAAAGACAAGGGGTTACAAATGGATAGTGTTATATACGGGACACTAATATCCGTTTGCGCTTCATGTAACCAATGCAAAGAGGCTGAGAGATATTTTAGTCAAATGAAGATTGAAGGCCACAGTCCTAATGTCTTTCATTACAGTTCTTTGCTAAATGCATATTCGGTGGATGGAAATTATGAGAAAGCCGAGGATATATTTAGCGAGATGAAATCATCAGGGTTAGTTCCAAACAAGGTACGCTTTTTATGCTTCACACGATATAATATTCAAACTTTGTTTGGATATTTTCTCATAAGTTAATATTGCAGGTTGTTTTGACAACGTTGTTGAAAGTGTATGTCAGAGGAGGCTTGTTTGACAAGGCCCAAGTGTTATTAAAAGAACTAGAAGCCCTCGGCTATGCTGAAGAAGAGGTAACACAGAACCCATATACACTCTTTTATTCATTTTTTTTTCTATAAATAAGTAATTACTAAGTGGTTAATTATAAGTAGATGCCATATTGTTTGCTAATGGATGCTCTATCAAAAGCTGAACAAATAAATGAAGCTAAGTTGGTGTTTACTGAAATGAAGAGAAGAGATGTGAAAACAGGTGTGAAACGATTTTTCTTGAATATGTATTTTGATATTTTACATAATTAATTTTGCAAGCTGAATAGCCCTGCTTGCGGTGCGCACATATGATGTATATATGTGTGAACCCTCGGGTGGGCAAAAGTGAAATTGCACTAATTTTGACGTTATTTTACTAATCTCGTGAAAATAACGTTAAAAGTGACGGACGGTTAATCAGGCATCATGTAGTGGCGTTGATAGCTGAAAGATAAGGGTACATGCACCGATCAGCCGGTGTCCCGATGATTGAGTGCTATGTGCCTTATGTCTAAGGCTTGATGCAAAACTACTATCGAGCCGGGGGTCTCACCGGAAGCAGCCTCTCTATCCCTATGGGGTAGAGGTAAGGCTGCCTACATCTTACCCTCCTCAGACCCTACCATAGCTTTGCTATTGGTGGGATATACTGAGTACGATGATGATGATGATGATGATGATGATGATGAATTTTGCAAGCTGAAACTAACTCTTTTGCTGTGTAATTACATCCAGACGGGTATTCGTACAGCATCATGATTTCAGCCTTGTGTAAACATGGACTCCTTGACGATGCAAAACAATTAGCATCTGAATTCGAAGCAAAATATGAGAAATACGACGTTGTTATATCGAACACGATGCTGTGTGCGTATTGCAGAACAGGAGAAATGGGGAGTGTAATGAATCTGATGAAGAAAATGGATGAATTAGCGATTAATCCCGATAGAACTACTTTTCATATTTTGATTAAGTATTTTGTCAAGGAGAAGTTATATATGCTTGCTTTTAAAACTTTGCAAGATATGCACAACAGAGGCCAACAACCAGATGAAGTAATTTTATTTTTCTCTGTATTTATAGCCGACATTGTCTTCTAAGTTAATTTTATTTTATCGTGGTTTTTTGTCTTTTTGCAGGAAATTTGTTCTAATTTAATGTTTCATCTTGGGAAAACGGGCGCCCAACAAGAAGCATATACGGTATATAATATGCTGAGATATAGCAAAAAGCCAATGTGCGAAGATCTTCACGAGAAGATTCTTTATATTCTCATAGGTGGTCGCCTCTATAAAGAAGCATATGTCGTGTTTAAGGTAACATTGCCGTTTTTTTTTCCAGAACTTATATCATTTGAAGTTCAAAGAGATTTTATTGTGATAGTTTGTATGATAAAATGTTTAGGATAATGCAAGGTTGATCTCTCGGCCCGCTATGAAGAGATTTTCTAGTTCATTTATGAGATTCGGTAATATTAATTTGATAAATGATGTCATGAAGGCTATTCACAACTCTGGATACAAGATTGGTCAGGTAACCGGATTCACTAGTTATGTGTTTATTATGAGATGAACTTACGATAAGGTTACGTATTTTCATATTTTTTTTTATTTTGATTTCAGGGTTTATTTTCCATGGCAATAACGCGTTACATAGCTCAACCAGAAAAGAAGGACCTGTTACTTCAGTTGTTAGAATGGATGTCTGGTCAAGGCTATGTTGTTGACCCGTCCACAAGGAATTTGATACTAAAGAACGCAGACATGTTTGGACGCCAACAAACGGCTGAGTTTTTGTCTAAACAACACGTGATGTCAAGAACATTGAAAGCGAAAGAGACAAGTAAAAGATGAAGGAACTTGGTAACTCTTTTTCCCATCATTTCCATATTCGGGTCGAATAATGGGTCGTAATAGGTCAAAATGGATTCGTCATCCAAAAGCATGTAAGTGAGCTGAGCCCGACCAAGCTTTAGCTTGGCTCGTTTAACTTAAGAGAGTTGGGTTAGATTTATTATCGGCTGGATATAGGAAGAAACATATTTGTAACCGAAATATGTAAATTTGTGATGCTTCCATTGCACAATGTAAGTTTCAACCTCAAGAGATGTTACCTGTGTTATTGTATATTTGTATATACAAAAAGTCAAAGTGTATGCTAAGCAATTTGTTATTGAAATGTTTCAAGTGATAGGCAGTTTTTTAAAGTCAGGTTCTTTTGTTTATAAAAAAAAATGACATAAACTTATAAACAGATTAGGTGGCATTGACCTGCTAATAAAACAGCTATCTAATGGTAAAAAATTCTGATTATTTGAAAGAATAATTGCAAAAATACCCATTGCTTACACCATGCTCTCTATTTAATATCAAACTGTAAAACTAACCAGATTAGGTTCTTTTGTTTTTTTTTTTGTTTTTTTAGACATTGTTTTAAAGCGTGTCCATGCCTTAAAGCTTTCATGAGTTTTTATAAAAAGATGTAATCATCATAAGATGTCCTCACCCCTGGGTTACATAGTATAATACAAGTCATGAAAATAATCAATGTTTGCGTTGTTATAATATACAGTGTTGTAAAAATCACTAGTCGCTAGTCGGACGGTATGGTAAGGACTAGCGATTAATCAGGAATAATCGGATCGAATTTTAATGTATAATTTTCAGTTTTATATATGCATACATACATTTTTATATGTAATTTTCAGTTTTATGCATACATAAACACATTTTGCTTGGAAATTGGCTGGAATCTCGCTGGAAACTGCTGATTTTTGTTGGAATCTTGCCAGAAACCGCTAATTTTGGGCCGGAATCTCGTTGGAAACCGCCGATTTTGGCCTGGATTTCATCATAAAAAGCCGATTAATTCTGATTTCACAATTGACTGAATAATTGCCGATTAGCCCCAAAATTAATCGATGAAACGAGGACTAACTATTAATAAGAGATTAATCGACAACCAGTGATTTTTGCAATTTCATATTCTTCAATTTTTAAATATGGAATCAGTTGAATCCAAGGTTGGTACTTGACGACAACAACAATGTCAACTAACTGAGTTTGATCCACCAAACCAACCAAATTCTTCATCTTCATCTTCTTCTCCACCATGACCAACACTCCGTACCCAACACCCATAACACCAACCCAAACCCAAATCGGATGGATCGGCACCGGCGTAATGGGTGCTGCAATGGTTTCCCATCTTCTTTCCGCCGGCTACACCGTCACCATCTACGCTCGAACCCCTTCCAAAACCCTCAAACTCCAATCACAAGGCGCCCATCTCGTCAACTCCCCAGCAGAAATCGCCAAAGCAAGCGACATAATATTCACAATGCTGGGACACCCACCAGATGTTCGACAAATTGTCTTAGACAACCCGGACTCAATTTTATCCTCTATAACCCCCGGAAGCGTCATAATTAATCATACCAGCAGCCACCCAGAACTTGCTAAACAGATATTCGAAGCCGCCCGTGAGAAGAATTGCTGGTCGGTTGATGCTCCGGTGTCGGGTGGCGATATCGGTGCGAAAGAAGGGCGATTGGCGATACTTGCTGGTGGGGATGAACGGGTGGTTAAGTGGTTAACCCCTTTGTTTGAATTAATGGGGAGACCGAATTATGTAGGTGGTGCCGGGTGTGGGCAAAGTTGTAAAATTGCTAATCAGATCACAGTGGGTGGGAGTTTGTTGGGGTTAAGTGAAGGGTTGGTGTTTGCTGAGGCGGCGGTGTTGGATAAGTTATGGTGACTGCAGGCGGTGAAGAACGGGGCTGCGGGGTCGATGGTGATGGATTTGTTTGGGGAGAGGATGATAGGGAGGGATTTTAGGCCGGGTGGGTTTGCTGAGTATATGGTGAAGGATTTGGGGATGGGTTTGGATGTGGTCGAGGAGGCCGATGGTGAGGTGGCGGTGTTGCCTGGAGCGGCTCTGTGTAAGCAGCTGTTTTCGGGTATGGTGGCTAATGGTGATGGTAAGCTTGGGGGTCAGGGGCTTATTACTGTTATTGAAAGGATTAATGGCAAAAGATGAAAGTGTATCGAGCCTTTTCCATTGTCACGGTAATGCTTAAGGTTCTTATGTTTTATGTATTCATTAGTATTCACATTATCACATATATGTTGTATGATCTGTGGATGTTTTGCATTATATGCATATTTAGATGTGTTGTTTTTTAAGGTTTTTTGTATATTCAAAACATACATGATTGACTCGTTATCCGTTGACTATAGGAGATTAGGAGGAACTCCCTATAAACATACAAATGGGTCACTTGGGGTTATGTTTTATCTTCGGTGGGTCAACTGACTGGACTGAAAATTAAAAACATTAGTTATGAAATTAGAAACAGATTAAAAGATTTTAGCGGGTGGTCTGACCTACTGAATTTAAGTTTTTGACATGAACTAAAAGTTACCAATTTACACAACCTGTCTCCTTGTCCTTTGTTTTAAAAGGCATGAGGCTCTTAAGGTCCTTGAAGACGAGGTGTGAGGTCGAAAGGGTTAGTCTCCAAGTAGGTTTTCTCTAGTTAGTGGGTTAGGTAAGCAACAACCGCCAACCCCATCGTCAAGACACCTTTCTCTGCTTTGTAAGTATACAAGTGAGGCTTCTTAATTAATAGTTAGCTAGCTGAGTCTAGTCTTTGTTTTAAGAGGTACTTGGTGACATGAGAACTTTGAGTTAGTTATCTTTAGAACAGGGTATTAGACTATAAAGCTAATGAAATCAATTTTTTTTATCTTAATTAACTTAATAATTGCAATCCGTAAGGGGAAGTAGTATGCTTTTGTTTTTCACAACTCTTTTCTTTGCGTTTTATTGCTTTCTAAGTTACTTTTTTAGCCAATGCTTTTATTTCAGAATAGATAGTGACTGACTAGGTAGTACAACACCACTTTTTATCTGGGTAAATAGAGTCTAGTTGTTTGTAAAGAGACCGGATTCTAGTTCGTTGTTCAATAACATCGGTGGGGCAAATAAACCTCGGTTATTTAGGTAGAAATCGGGGTATGTTATTTGGAAGCACTCCAATTTAATGTTAGAATCCAACTTTTTATTTTATTATATTATTATTAGTATTATTTTTTTTTTAATATTTTGGTTAATTTGGAAGAGGACATATCACATGTTTTGTCGTAGTGGGAATTTCTTAACTAATGTAAAATCTTACTAGGAAAAATTTGTGCTATCACATGATATTTTTATTTCCAATTCTTAGTATCGGAAACCTAGCTTTAATGGAAGCTTCAATCTTCATGGTTAATAAACTTTATAAAAAGGAGTTGATAAATATCACGCCTATATATGACAAGAAATTACTCAACAGCAAGCTTATCACAAAAAAATCATTATTAAATATCAGAAAAAAAAATATTGTGCTCAATAGTAAGAATTATCAGAGAAACCTTGGTTGGGAAAAAAAGCCCGATTAACGCCCGACCAACTCAGTAATAGTCAACATGTTTTTACTCTGCAAATCCTGTTTAGATGAACTAGAAGATGAAAAAGCCCGATTAACATGATCCTGTCTTGAAATGAACGCTGGTTCTTTTGGATTTGGGAGTGTGGCCATATCACCTCCAAGCATCATAACCACATTTGTCATGGTTGGACGATCATCAGGGTCTCCTTGTACACACAAGAGCCCGACGCTTATACACTTCAATACCTCACTTGAATTACATGTATTCATTAGTATTTGATCCAACAATTCAAATGGTCTGTCTTCTATCCATAAGCTCCAGGCCTGAGATGTATAATTTTAGACATATGACAAAAGGTAAACATGTAGTAAGTAGTTACAACTGTAAATTAGTTCACATGTAACTTACATGCCCCAAAAGACTTGTTTGGGATTTATAAAATCCAGTGTTCTTTTTCCCACTTACGATCTCAAGCAATACCACTCCGAAGCTAAAAGCATCAGACTTAATAGAGAACAGACCGCAAAATGCGTACTCTGGAGACATATAACCACTGAGAAACACACAAAAGGTTTTTAGAGAACACGTAACTGTACTGTTGTATGATTCTGTTTCCATAGTCAAGTTTGGCTCTTGTTTAAGAAAAGGGAGTACTAACTTACAGGGTTCCGACAACTCTGCTGGTGATATCTTCAATATCCTTTCCTTTAACTATCTTGGCTAAACCAAAATCCGAAATTTTTGGATTCATGTCCTCGTCTAGCAAAACGTTGCTTGTCTTAAAATCCCTATGAATAATCCTCAACCGAGAATCATGATGAAGATAGCTAAGTCCTCTAGCAATTCCCACAATGATATTGAATCTCATCTCCCAGTTCAATGATTTGCTAAGTGTTTGATCTTGCAAAATATAATTAGGCTAATTATAAATTTTGCTACAAACATAAGCATATGAATCCTAGAGATACTAACCAAAAATGAATTTGTCTAAGCTTCTATTTGGCATGTACTCATAAAGTAGCATTTTTTCTTCTCCCTTGATGCAATATCCCAACAGTCTAACCAGATTTCTATGTTGAAGTTTAGCAATCAGTGTAACCTCATTTTTTAACTCTTGTAAGCCTTGACCGGAGAGTCTGGACAATCTCTTCACTGCAATTTCTTCGCCTCTGGGAAGCTTACCCTGATCAAGTATTTTTTTGTACTTTATTTACTACCTTTTTTTTTTGGAAAAAAGTTAATTGAAAGTATTTCATTGCTACCTTGTAAACAGGCCCAAAACCACCTTGTCCAAGTCGATTTTCCTCCGAGAAGTTGTTAGTAGCATCTATTATGGTTTCCAACTCAAAATATGGCACATCGAGGCCTTCTCTGTCATCTTCTTTAGGGTGATTGAGATGAAATGACTCATTGATATTTGCCCGTGTGTTACGCGACGTGAATTCTGTATTATTTTCTTTGTTGTCTGCGACACAAAAGTCGACAATGCATAAGATTTGGGTTTACTTTACAGAGAGAACTTTAAATGGCAAATCAAATGAATGGAAATGTTTATAACCTAAATAAAACACAAAAATATTTTTTCTACAAAGTAAAAACACCACTAGTGAAAATTAAACCAATGATATTTAATTCCAAATACTAACACTCTTTCCATTGCACCAAGGAGTCACTATTTATACTTACGTTTTAAAACAAAATTATTATAAAAAATATATAATTTTTTAATTATGGGTCTCTTTGGATAATATTGGTCATGAGTTTGTCCCCCTCCTCGACCCCCCCCCCCCTTTTGGGCCGGCTCTAGATCACAAAAGAATATTGTTGTCAATAGCAAGGATTGTCAGATAATCGTAGTTGAAATAAATGCATGGTTAGCGCCCGGCTACCTCTGTAATCGTCAACATGTTTATAGAGGATATAGCACGGTCTCTTCTTGGAATGAATGCTGGTTCTTTTGGATTTGGGAGGGTGGCCATGTCACCTCCAAGCATCTTAATCACATTTGTCATGGTAGGACGATCATCAGGGTCTCCTTGTACACACAAAAGTCCGACACTTATACACTTCAATACCTTACTTGAATTGCATGATTTAGTTAGTATTTGATCTAGCAATTCAAATGGTCTATCTTCTATCCATAAGCTCCAGGCCTAAGATATGAATTTTTAGACATATAACCAAAATAAACAATGTGGTAACACCTATAAATTAGTCTTTAGATAACTTACATGCCCCAAAAGACTTATATGGCTTTGGAATTGAGCTGCAATGTTCCTATTCCCATTTATGATCTCAAGCAATACCACCCCGAAGCTAAAAACATCAGATTTAATAGAGAACAAACCATCAAGTGCGTACTCAGGAGACATATAACCACTGATCGAGAAACACAAAGCAAATGTTAAGAAAACTCATGATGTTTCTGTAGTCAAGCTTGGTTCTTGTTTAAGAAAAGGGAGTACTAACATACAAGGTTCCGAAAATTCTGCTGGTGACATCTTTGATATCTTTTCCTTTAACTATCCTGGCTAAACCAAAATCCGAAATTTTTGGATTCATGTCCTCGTCTAGCAAAATGTTGCTTGCCTTCAAATCCCTGTGGATTATCCTCAATCGAGAATCATGATGAAGATAATTAAGTCCTCTAGCAATTCCCATAATGATATTGAATCTCATCTCCCAGTTCAATGATGCGCTACGTGTTTGATCTGGCAAAATACAATTCGCATTATAAATCGCTACAAAAAATAAGCATATGGATCATAAAGATACTTACCAAAAATGAATCTATCTAAGCTTGTATTGGGCATGTACTCATAAAGTAGCATTTTTTCTTCTCCCTTGATGCAATATCCCAGTAGTCTAACCAGATTTCTATGTTGAGGTTTAGCAATCAATGTAACCTCATTTTTGAACTGTTGTAAGCCTTGTCCAGATAGGCTCGACAACCTCTTTACTGCAATTTCTTCGCCTCCGGGAAGCTTACCCTGATTAAATATTTGTTGTATCTTAGTTAACACATTTCTAGTAGAAAGATAATACCAAACAATGTTTTGTTACCTTGTAGACAGGCCCGAAACCACCTTGTCCAAGCCGATTTTTCTCTGAGAAGTCGTTAGTAGCTTCTATTATGGCTTCCAACTTAAAATATGGCACCTCGAGGCTTTCTCTATCATCTTCTATAGGGTGATCGAGATGAAGTAACTCATTCATTTGTGTCCGTGTATTACAAGACATCAATTCTTTATTATTTTGATTATTGTCTGTGTGACGAAAGACATTGTTGTAGAGAACTTTAAATGGCATTCTCAAATGAACAGAAATGTTAATTATAAGTAAAGTATTAAAATAAAGACTTACTAGTTCTGTTCATCAATCGCTTATAAGTAATATAGCCAATGCCGCAAAATACAGAAAGTACTAAAGCTGACCCAACCAAAGAAATTGCAAGGACTAGATTCTTAGATGATGATTTTCTTTCAGTCCTCGGTTTCTCTGATGGTGTATTGATGTTAGGTTCTGTTGATTTTAGTTCAAAGAAGATGTTAGCCTTGCCACTAGCTGTTCAACCGGTAAATAGCAATGCAAGTCTTACGAGTCAGTTCAAAATAATACAGGTTGTTAAGATCTTTCTGTTGATAGTTTATTTGTTTAATCAAGTCTTTAGTATCATTGTTATTTAGTTATAAACTCATATGCTATATAAGTAGTATTGTGTGGTCAACACAGGCAACTTGTTCTAGTTCATTTGTTACCGGCCATTGTTGATGGGTCTTTTCACCCCTATGATTTTCCAAAGGACTACTCCTTGCTATTCAACAATCGAAAAGTACATAGAGGATTCTGAAGTTGAAATGCCAGAAAATATACCTTTTGAAGATTCTGAAACACGAAAGGAAATATTATGTGTACCATTTCCTTTAAGATTCTTTGGTTTCGTATCCCAAAACCAGCAACCTTGTGTATCACACGACTCGAATCCCATATCCCGCTGTCGTTTTGATATATACAGTAAGAATAAGTCAGGCAATTGCAGTTTTTGAGGCACTCTTTTATGCATTCTGATTCATTAGTTGCATTAACGAAGGGCAGAGCTGAATCATCCATACTAACCATAGTTATGTTTACGAAGGCGTCTTTAGTACTCCTGTCAAAGACTTTATAATTAGTTCTCTTGCATCCACAGGCTGGATTATCAGGTGAAATTGGTTCAAATCCAGGCAGACAACTACACTGCAACGAGTTATTATTTCCGGTACACATCCCAAACGGCCCACACACCTTATAAACGCTACAAGCATCCTTTGGTTCCTCCCATTCCAAAACCCATTGGCTTTCTATCTTTGACCATTTAAAATATTGTAACTTCCCTAAATGACCCATTACCAACCTTGAATTAGGTTCAACCAGTGAAATAGTGTTGTAAGATACCGTACCATTCCGTGACCTGTTGTTTACTTTTTGTGTGGTGGCGTTTGACAGCAAGTTGAATGCGCTAGAGGAAATTTGGTTGTCATCAAAGCTATATGTTGACATCTTCCCACTTTTCCAATGATACGTTGTTGACCCCTCCATAATAAAATACCTTGTTAAACTTGGACTAGGCTGAAACTTGAAGCTTCCAGATCCTGGGTCGCTTGCACTTTTCCATGATGTCAACTTCATGTTTGTGTCCATTTTCATCCCAGGAAGAAACGTGTCAGTTGGAGTTCCAAAGCTTTGCCACAATATCCTTCGCGATGTAACGTTTATTAATATGGCATTTCCAGTATCCATTAACTTCAGCGTTGTTAGAGGAGCTCCTTCTGCCAGAACCAAAAATTCATCAGTTTTCTTATTTTTTTTTGAAACGGGGGCTAAATTACAAGGATTAATCACTTAGAGAACTGAAAAAAATATTATTTTCAAAAGGGGGGCTGCCTCTATTTGTAATGGCGGGAGAGTTTTAAAAATATAGGGGTCCCAGAGTTAGTCAGAGAATGTAAGAACTTTTACTGGTACGAGGTATCTTACCTCCATTCCTAATGTCGGGGACTGCAAAATTGTTTCCCCTGCATTTGAGGGTTGATGCTATTTTGGAAATTTGAAGTTCTGCAAAAACTATTTTGTAATACTGTTTTTAAATTTCAGCCATCAAAATCTTGAACCACCTGCTTTGAAGACATAAATCTCTCATGTATGAACCTCATTTTATACCTCGTTTCATGTGTTGCAAAGTACTCACGTAAAAGAAATTAGTCAAGAAAATCACATATGGCGATTAAATAAATACACACGAAGTTAAAAAAAACTGTTTTATAATAATGTTTTTAAATTTTCAGCTTTTTGAATCTTAAACCACAACTTTAAAAGATTAATTTTAAATTGACACTAATAAAAGTCTTCCACCTTTTGCAAACTCCCCACCATTACAAATGAAGTGGAGATAACTTTTTCAGGCTCCTCTAATGGAGGGGATATACTTTTGCAATTCACGTCATTGAGAATGGAGGAGAGATACCTCGTATCTGTAAAAGTTTTTACATTCTCTGACTGACTCCGACACCCTATATATTTAAAACTCCCCGTCATTACAAATGGAGGCAACCCCCCTTTTGAAAATAATACTTTTTCAGTCCCCCAAGTGATTAATCCTTGTAATTTAGCCCCCCTTCCAAAAGAAATTCTAAAAAAACAATGGTGAAATCTCACAAACTACACCGACTTAAGTATCATAAACTACTATTCGTATGTTAAAGCAAATATCAACTCGTAACAATCTGGGAAGACATAGGCATTATCAAGTAAATGTATAATCGTGATAATAATGATAATAGTATCAGAGTAATGGTTTAGAACAAAGACACATAGTTAAGGGTGCAAAATGGAATTTTTTTTTGTTATTTTTACAGTTACATATTTATATTGCACCCTATCACGCCTACAAATTCTTGACATAAATTGATAATCAAACAATAAAGATTGATAATATGAGCACGAATTAGAATTTATGTAAATTGAATTGAAAGAATGATGGTTAATTCGTTACCCTTGTTCGATACAAACATCGTGTATATATATGGCACGCACAGACATAAAACTATTCTAATATGGCATTATTGACCCTTGTACTTTGTTTACATGACACAAGTAGATAAAATATAAAATACATAAAATAACCTTTTCAGTTTTTAAGAGTTGTGAGTGACTATATCCAACAATCACCCCTCTTAATCACGATCAACTTGTAACAAGTCTTTGATGCCGAGTAGTTGATCTGTGGGTGAAGAACATGTTGTAAGTGTTTAATTTCGTGTGTGTTAATTGTTTTTATATATCGAACACAAATATTTTTAGTGGTTTATTGACCGCAGTTGCTCGGAGCTTAAATAAACTAATTTGGAGTACTTAGGATGACAAGAGATCAAGTTACAGATGGAGAAAAGCAATCGGGGGTTCAAAACGATGAACAAGCTTAAAGAAAATGAAAAATGGTGATCTAGTACTGTAGCATACTAGCCGTTGTAAGCTACGGTGGCCAACCCGTAGCTTATGGTGGACCAGTAGGCTATGAGCTTCAGGCTCTGCTTTACGGTTTCTATTTACTTCACACCCACAGTAGCTTATGGTGCAATGTTTTTGCAAAAATATTAACATATTAAAAAGTTATGTCCAAGAATCGTGGGGAAAAGTTGGTTTAAAATTGAAATTAAAAATAATATATTGTTAAAGATGAGGGGGTTAACATGTAAATATTACAATATATATTTTTAAAAAGGTTGGCTACATTTAAAGGTGAAAATTGTACATATTTTTTTTGAAGAATTTGAAGTTCGCGTGTGAATTGTGTTTAAAAGACAAATTTATCATATTTAGTACACGTGCCTTATGCATTAAATTGTATAAAAGTCTTAAACGTGTTTTTATTTGCCCATGTCTCATGCATTATATGTACTATAGATATAGATAATGTCATATTTACATGGTTTGTTTTATTTAAGTTCTTCCTACACTTCATAGGAAACTATGATTTCTTAAATAAACCCTTATCTATCTATCTAATATAAAATTTAAGAAGATAAGGGTTAAAACTCCTTGGAGGAGCGGTTAGCCGGGACGCTGAGTTCATCAGTAGTTTGGCTATTACTAGAGCTTCAAGAGCAGTGGAACTAATGAGATGTCTTTCTCCCCTGCGTGACCCTCAATGTGAGCTTCTCCTACTTCGCTCATGTATGGGGGTAGCTAAGTTGTTGTTCGGACTCCGAACATGCCTATGTTTGTTAAAGAAGTTGTCTCTGTTTTTTACAAAGGGCTTCGAGCGGAGATTGAGGATATTGTGGTATGTGGGGGTCCGTTTTTTGGTGATTTTCAATGGAGACTGGTCTCTCTCCCTATCCATTTTGGTGGTTTAGGGTAATATTCAGCTGAGGATGTTCCACCTATGCTTTCGTAGCCTCGAGAACACAACCTTGGAAGTTACAGGACCACATTTTGCGTGATTGTGGTGTTGATGGGTTAGATTCTGATTTTGGGTGTGCGATGGATTGTTTGCACAACTCTATTCCTGATCTTGATCTTGGCGGGTTCGCTAATAAGGACACCCCCCCCCCTCTAAAGCCCAAAATGCTTTGGTGAGTGCCCTTTATAGTAAAACTGGCCAAAAAGTTTGACATGTCCTCTCGTCAGAGAGCGGTATTAAAATGTGTTCAAGCTCCTCATGCTAAAGACTTTTTTACTCTGTCACCCCCATCGAAGAGTTAGGCCAGCACATGTCAACAGTGGAGTACCGAGCCATTCTTAAATATCGTTTAATGGTCCCCTGTTCCCAGTTGATGAGCCATGCCCGGTCTGCCGTATAGTTTGTTTAGATAATTTTGGTGAACACGCGGTGTAAAGAATTCCCGGGGTTTAAATATAGACATGATTTAGTCAGAGATGTCCTTTGTGATGTGTTAAAATGGGCGGGAATCTCGGCAAAAAAAAAAAAAGAGGCTCATGTGAATTTCTTGTCGGATCTGCGTGAAGGAAGGTCTACTCTCCGACCAGCGGACATTCTTGTGTTTGGATGGACGGGGAAGCATGCTTGTGTGGACCTTACTAGGGTGTCCCCTCTTGTCGGGCTTAGAGACACTGAGTTTGTTGCTAGGAAGGCGGTGCTAAAGGCATGAGTAGGAAAAATTACTAAACACGAGAAGACATGTGTTGAGAATCAACATGCCTTCAGACCTTTTGCTTTTGATACATTTGGGTCTCTCGCCCCTGATGCTGCTACTTTTTAAAAAGAATTCAGTGGGTCGTGCACAGTAACTCAACGACGCCGAAGAACGATAACTTTGTTTTCAGTAGGATCGGTTTTGCCATTTAAAAGGGTGACGGCGCAGCTTGTTGCTCGCTTACCTGCCTCTCTGTTGTAACTGGATCCTTATTTTAGTTAAATGAAAATGAAAGTTACTAAAAAAAAAAGTAAGTTTGGCCATGTTACCGGTGGTTGTGGAGAAGTAAACAGTTGCATCTTTGTTTAGCACCTTAAAGTTGCCATCTTCTGCGACGGTAAGAACTCCGGTGGAATCGAGCACTGGTGTATCACGGTTAGCAACCCACACAACTATCTTTGGATCCATTGTGTACCATATTCCCACATATCTTCTTACTTCTGATGCATTCCCATGTGAAAAGAAGCCCATTTGAAACTTCATCCCCTCAGATTCTAAATAATTGAGACCATCATTGATGATATCCCCCCTTGTGATAGTGTCTTTAGCTGAACAAGAGTAGCAATAACAACAAACCATAATGGTACACAAAGTGATGATATGCCTGTTGAGTGTTGTTGAAATCATGGTACTCTACACTATATGTTTGAACTGTTTGGCAAAAGATGGGGTGATGATAAGTGGGCATGGAATAATTGAAGTCAGTCTTATTAATTGCCATCAGTTCATAAATTAAGTGGCTGTCTTTTAGTTGTCCTTTTTCCTTGTTTCTTTCTTTTTTTTTAGCTGTAGTCTTCTATATATAAACAAAAGACAAAACCGAAGGCCCCCCTCCATAACCCAGAGGAGAACCAAACACCAAAACAAAATTACATCAAACGAAAGTTAACCCAACTAGACCAACTTAACGACTTTCATTTCGATTTATTCTTGTGCCAAAGAAAACCCAAAGATTTTATATCGTTTATAATGCCTCCGACGTCTACCTTTTAACTTGTCTTTGTTTGTCGAATTTCTTTTTAATTAACTAAAGGCTTGATAGCGGGACAACCGAACAATTTAATTCTTATTATAAAAAATTACACAAGATAGATGTAACGAAAACAGGTGGTATTCAATCAAGATAAAAAGATAAAAGAGATTTGTACATTGAAAATATTATTAAAAATGTGATTTTTCATCAAGTTTGATAATGAAGAAATACCAATCTAAACCGAAGTTAGAATCAATATAATCCCTGATGGGTGAGGATGCTCTTAAAACCTTGAATCCTTTGGATCTATTAAAAACGCCATTGGTACCTCGTCATGGGGGGGGGGGGGGGGGGCTTTTTTGTGATCACCATTCGGCGTGAAAATAAGCATCGACGATGGAGATCAAAATGTTTGATTGAGTTTGAAGGAGATAAATCAGGTCCTTTACATGTGTGATGGCTTATGTGGTTGGTCCAAGGGGGGATCACTTAAATAATCTCCTCGCCCACGGTGAGTGGAGCTAGTAGTGGGCGATTTGGCTGTCTCCCCATGCGCGACATTCTTTGTACAGTGGTTGTGGTCCCCACTGATATTATGTGCATTCGTGGAGCTCATGGTAATTAAGCAGCTATTTTCGGGTATTACTGTTATTGAAAGGATTAATGGCAAAAGATGAAAGTGTATGAACCTTTTCCCCTCTCATGGTAATGCATTTAAGGTTTTTGTATTCTATGTATGGGTTAGTATTAACATACATGTGTTGTTTAATTAATCTGTGGATGTTTGCATTATATGCATAGTTAGATGTGTTTATCCGGTGACTAGGAGCAATTCTTCTTTATACATGCACACGGGTCAATTTGGGTTACGTTTCATTTCCGTGGGTTTAGCGTGAGGCCCTTAAGGTATTAGAAGACGAGGTGTGAGGGACGGAAGCGTTAGTGCCACGTACGACGCGTGCTATCATTCATAAATATATGCTTATAAGTTAGTTATGTTTAACAAAAAGGTAAAGTGAACTTTTGCCTGGAATGAAGTTTATGATAGTTAACCCAATTCACATGGGTAACTTCACAAGGATACTGTATGGTGTTGGTTACTATTAGTGTAGCAGAACCTTCATAATTTACTTAGCTTGAGATGGTTAGTATCATGAAACCTCGTAGTACATACGTTTTG
Source organism: Bidens hawaiensis (assembly GCF_021521415.1). NCBI lineage: Eukaryota > Viridiplantae > Streptophyta > Magnoliopsida > Asterales > Asteraceae > Bidens > Bidens hawaiensis. The sequence continues at coordinate 134,622 of NW_027492195.1, forward strand.
TATAATTAGTGGTTTAGGTAAGCGTCAAGCGACAGACCCATCGTCAAGATCACCTTCCTATGCTTTTTAAGTAAACAAGTGAGATTTCATAATTGATAGTTAGCTAGAGTCTATTCTTTGTATTAAGATTATCTAGTGACGTGCGAACTTTGAGTTAGCTAGTTATCTCTAAAACAGGGTATGTTATTTTAAAGCTCCCCAATATAATATTAGAAGCCGCTTTCTTTTGAAATCGGGCGTTATTTGGGCAGACATATCGCATGTTTTGTAGTAATGAGGGTATTTCTTAACAGTTATGTCTCCAATCCTTGAGCTCAGTATTGAAAGCCAGACTTTGATGGGAACTTCAACCTTCATGCTTAATAAACTTCGAAAAAGGATTTCATAAATGTTGAGCTTATATTTTACAATGCGAAATTACTCAACAGAAAGCTTATCACACAATTATATAGGATCACAAATGAATCTTGTTGTCAGTAGCAAGAATTATGAAACTGTACGTTATTGAAATAAATTCCAGGTTAGCGTCCGGCTACCTGTGTAATTGTCAACATGCTTTTCGTCTGCGTATCCTGTTTAGACGAACTAGAAGAAAACGACATACCATGGTCTCTTCTTGCAATGAACGCCGGTTCTTTTGGATTTGGGAGGGTGGCCATATCACCTCCAAGCATCTTAATTACATTTGTCATGGTAGGACGATCATCAGGGTCTCCTTGTACACACAAGAGTCCGACACTTAAACACTTCAATACCTCGCTTAAATTGCAAGATTTCATTAGTATTTGATCTAGCAAATCAAATGGTCTGTCTTCTATCCATAAGCTCCAGGCCTAAGATATATATTCTTTAGACATGTAACCAAAAATAACCAATGTAGTAACAACTATAAATGAGTTATAATTGATAACTTACATGCCCCAAAAGACTTATACGCCTTTGGGATTGAGAGAACCCAGTGTTTCTTTTCCCACCTAAGATCTCAAGCAACACCACTCCGAAGCTAAACACATCAGATTTATAGAGAACACACCATCAAGTGCGTACTCAGGAGACATGTAACCACTGAAAAACAAAAAATTATTAAAGAACACATGATTTTTTTCCGTAGTCAAGTTTGGCTCTTGTTTAAGAAAAGAAGTACCCACTTACAAGGTTCCGACAACTCTGTTGGTAATATCTTCAATTTCTTTTCCTTTAACTATCTTAGCCAAACCAAAATCGGAAATTTTTGGATTCATATCCTCATCTAGCAAAATGTTGCTTGTCTTAAAATCCCTATGAATAATCCTCAACCGAGAATCATGATGAAGATAATTAAGTCCTCTAGCAATTCCCATGTTGATATTGAATCTCATCTCCCAATCCAACGATGCGCCAAGTGTTTGATCTTGCAAAATAGAATTAGCATTATAAATTTTGCTACAAACATAAGCATATGAATCCTAGATATACTAACCAAAAATGAATTTGTCTAAGCTTCTATTTGGCATGTACTCATAAAGTAGCATTTTTTCTTCTCCCTTGATGCAATATCCCAACAGTCTAACCAGATTTCTATGTTGAAGTTTAGCAATCAGTGTAACCTCATTTTTGAACTCTTGTAAGCCTTGTCCAGAGAGGCTGGACAACCTCTTCACTGCAATTTCTTCGCCTCCAGGAAGCTTACCCTGATCAAGTATTTATTCTACTTTATTTACTACCTTTTTTAGAAAAGAAAGACACATTAAAAATTTCATTGTTACCTTGTAGACGGGTCCAAAACCACCTTGTCCAAGCTTATTTTCGTCTGAGAAGTCGTTAGTAGCATCTATTATGGTTTCCAACTCAAAATATGGCACATCGAGGCCTTCTCTGTCATCTTCTTTAGGTTGATCGAGATGAAGTAACTCGTTGATATGTGTCCGTGTATTATGCGACGTGAATCCTGCATAATTGTCTGCGACAGAAAGACAATGGGTAAGATTTGCGTTCACTTTACAGAGGGAACTTTATATTGTAAATCGAATGAATGGAAATGTATACAACTGTAGTGTTCATGAAGACTTACTTGTTCCGTTCACCAATCGTTTATAAGTAATATAGCCAATGCCGCAAAATAGGGAAAGCACTAAAGCTGAACCAACAATAGAAATTGCAAGGACTCGTTTGGAAGATGATGATTTTCTATTAGTTGTTGGTTTCTCTGATGGGCTATAGATGCTAGGTTCTGTTAATTTAAATTCAAAGAAGATGTTAACCTTGCCACTTGCTATATGTTCGATTAGCAAAAAGAAATGCAAGTCTTAAGAGTCAGTTTGGAATAATACGTGTTGTTAGGATGTTATTCTTTCTTCTTGTGTTCCCGATTTAAGTTAACGAGAAAAGGGGAAGAAAAGGAATCATTTCCTTTCTTTTCTTTTCTTTTCTTTTTTACTTCCTTAATTCATTTCTTTTCTTTTCCTATTCTTTCTAATTTGAAAAAAAAAAACAAACCCATCATTTAACACTTTATTTGTCTTATCTTTCTTTTCCTTTTCTATCCTTTCTTCCTATAATGAAACTCAAGAACACACATTTCTTTGTTTCTTTCTCTTTCCTTTCTTTAATGAAATTCGGGAACACAACATTCCACCTCTTTCTCTTCATTTTCTTTCTTTTCTTTCATCTAATTAATGAGATTTGGGAACACAACTGTAGAGTTCATTTATTTGATAAGTCTTTAGTGCTGTTGCTATTTCAATTCTAAGCTTAGTATCACTGATCAAATATTTGAAGATCGAGATACTTAATTTGTGTTAAAATGCTTGGGTTTGTTGCCTCGTCCCGGACTTCATCGGGCATGGCTTCAGCGGGAAAAAAGGCGTACATGCCTAGTTGTGATTGCACGACGAACGCATCACTGGTTGCGAGCTGTTACCGCTCGCCTGATGAGTCCAAAGCAGGACGAAACCAGCATACCTTGTCATGAGCGGACCGATTGGCTGACATTTGGACGCCACACGGAGTCTAATGGATAACTTCGTGTCATGAGCGGACCTTGTCATGAGTGGACCGATATGCAGTCAATACAAGCAACTCGGTCTAGATCTTTTGTTATACTTTTAATCATAGTTATCAAATGTGTTAGGTGCACTTAAGGCGCATAGGTCTTCCATGCGCAAAAAAAAATGCGAATGCATGAGAAACCGTACTTAAATTAAAAATAAATTTATATTGTAAGAATATAAAATTAATATTACTTTCTAAATATATTTATAGAACTGATATACTTAGATATTAAAATCATCTAACTAGTTTTAAAATAAAATTAAACCTTTTAAAGATAATTTGTGTATAGGAAATATTAATATATACAAATATATAATTGTGTACTTGCTATAATAATTTAAAATATTTTAAAAGAAAAATGACGTTTGTTACTATTGAAAGTCTATTTTCAGATTTTTGTGAAGTCTTTATGCCAAAACATTGTTAAGGGTGAGTTTTTGTGCATAGTCCTTTTTTTTTGTTTTGTCATCTTCTTTCTCTCCTATTCAACTTATGCTCTCCGGTGAGGCAACCACGGATTTGTTCCAGACGGAATTTTGCAGTAATTTGCATAACTCCGTCGGAAACTGGCAGGAATCACCTTTGACTGGCTGGAAAAGACACTGGAAGGTCATATTTAGCCCAAAAGTTTGCAGAAGATCGCCTTTGACTGTGCAAGGCGGTATGGTTGCGCCTCGCTTGAAAATTGCGCTTAGGCGCGCCACACGAGCGCTTTTGATAACTATGTTTTTAACCAGCTAGTTACTTCAAGAACAAATCGAGGATGATAGTTTGCCTCCAAGGTTTTCAATGAGTTTGATTTTTGTTGTCTTATGTTCAATAGATCTGTTTAAAGGGGCCTCCAAAAATGAAGAAAAGTATAATTCATGTGGAACATTTATGTAAAGAAGAACATGAATTCCCTAAACCTATTAATCAACATATGATCATGGAGATTGACTATACTATTCAATAATATTTGAACACATGCATTGATGGAATCAGAACTTTTCATTCGGGGCGGCGTAATATTATTTTTTTTAGATTCGCTAGAAATGTTCTATAAACCCACTTGTACTTGAACTCTTTCGTTTTCACTGCTACTGTTATCAATTAACGGGTTTATGACCCCTTGTGTTTGATTAGCGATTTTCTTTTACCTAAATATCTTTCTAAAAATATCTCCATCATTAACGAAAAATAGTATTATTTAGTGTATCTTATTGAAAATATGATAAAAAGAAAATTGAAGAAACCCATATAAAGTAAAAAATCATAGAACAACTCGTTGATAAACATATAATTTTTAAATATATAAAATGTGTTTCTGTCTCCCCATCTTCACTAATTATTGTCAAATTTTTATGTAAACTTTAAATTAAGAATAATGAATTAACAAACTAATTAAGGGTATGTATCTGATATATATTAAGTAAGAAATCTACAAGACGTAAACAAATTTTACAATTTTATTCAAAACTATTTTTATTACATAATCAACTAGTTAATAAATAAATATATCCAAAACTAATAATATCTAGCGGAATACCCCGCGTTATGCAACAAGCACCAGTTACGATAATACCGGTATTGATAAATATGTTATTGGTACGATCAGGGGCGGATCTACGGTTTGACTAGGGGGTCGGCCTTACTCTGTGAGAAAAAAAGATTTAGTGTAATATATACGTAAAAATCTTGACCGACTAATGTAAAATTTTGACACCGCCCCCTGTAAAATACTGAGAATAATAAGAAAGAGAAAAGATAGAATGGAGAAAAATAAATAATACCGGAAAATTTTCCGGTGATATTTGGAGTTGCAGTGGGAACTATAAAGAGAGAGAGCAAAGTTTGAAATAAAAAGTGATATTTTATTACCTTATATTTGTCTATAGCGACTCCCGAACACTTTTCTTTTCCATCTAACTTTTCCAAATTTTTTATTTCCAATAATAATACATTAATGGTACATGATTTTAATAAACTTGGTATTTATTTTACTTTTAATATAGTTATTATCGCATACCTTTTTTATTTTTTCTTGAATTAATTAGTTTTTTCCTTTTTATTTCATCTTATTATTTTATTATATATATATATATATGGTTGGTATCATTTAAGAACTATAAAAAAGTTAAGAACTCTTAGGAACCCTTAACAACCAAACAATTTTTTAATTTTTTTTATATATTAACATTATTTAATAGTAGTTTCATCATATTTTATATAAAATTTTTTAATTACATATATTAATCACAAGTTTACATATATGTAAAATTTATGTACTAACAAATTTACATATGTGCCAAACAAAACATAGATATGTATAAAAACTAATTTTCTAAATTGTAATTGTAGATATAGATATAAAAAATGATAAAACTAATCTCAAAGAACATTAAAATACAAATTTTTTTTTATAAAAAACGTTAGTTTCAAGGGTTACTTCAAGTTCTTAAATAATTTTATAGTTCTGTAATGATACTCATCTTATATATATATATATAAGGGATGGTTTAAGAGAGAAATGAAATTACTGCGAGAAATGAATATGGGCCACTAGTTTTATTTTAGGTTTTAAAAGCTTTAAGATTAATTAAGAAACTATAAATGCATCTCTCTCTTCAATTAATATATCTATTAAATCAATATAACTAATCAAATTACTATAATTGAAAAATATTAAGAATTCATTTATTTTCTATTCAAATTTTTATCTTACACAAGTACAATTTATCCTACACAAGTACAATTTATTCATACGTTAAAATTTCTTTCTATCCAAATTTTTTCCAACTCAATATATAAATATCCATCAACACGTAGTTACATTGTGATAAATAATATAAAAAACTATTTTACATGTGTTAGCATTAAATATCAACAAAAAGAAAAATACAACATACACAAAAATATATAGCCTACACTTGTTCTGAGAATAAGAAAACATATAACACACACACAAAATTCATCATCAATAATATATACACGCACACGAAAACTATAACTGTGACACTCGTCAATTTCAGGTTAACTCCGTTAACTCAAACTTTGTCAATTCAAACTTAAGATCACTTGATCTATAACGCACATCTCATTTCATTTAAAATAGAGTTTTAAATGACGCTTGACAATTACTACATGTGTAGTCTTTCGGGATTGCACCGAAACGCAAACGAGTTGACGCAAACCATTGGTGAATAAACGAAAAACATCCAAACAATAATTATGTGATAATTATGTGTTAGGCTTATGTGTTACTTGATAATATTGTATAAAACGTTAACTCAAGATGCAAACAAGTCACTTTAGGCTAGAAAAGTAATAATTAGAAGTTGAGGGGCTTTGATGTAACATGTTATTATTTAATAATAACCAAAACCCTAACTCTCTTTCTCCCTCTCAAGCCCGATCGCCCCCCCCCCCCCCTTGCTCTCTTGGCTGCCGTCAATCATACACACACATACACACAAGATTTTTCAAGTTTGGTTGAAGATTAAGGGGCTAGGAAGGTATAAACAACTATCCTATGTATTATACATGTTTAATTTTGATCTTGAATGGGTTAATCTAAAACCCTAGGTCACGAAAATTATGAGTAGGATGAACTAGGGTTGATTATATGTTTGATTATGCTTTGGTTATTGATTTAGATGATCATATGTGATTTTGAACGGTGAAAGATTGTTAAATCATTGATTGTTTGTAAACCCTAGAGGGTTACTACTGATTTTGATGAATAATTATGTTTATTACATGTTTGGAGATATGTCGTATGCTTAGGATGCATGTTAGACATTTGTTTGTGCTTGCTGAGTTTTGACAGCAGAGATTGTTAAACTTGAACGACATGTAACTTGTTAAATATAAAAGCAAACTGAGCTATTTATGAGTCTAAAAGGTATTACTCTGAGTCTAGTTTCCAGAAAACCCAACCACGCCTAATTTGGAGGTGTTTTGGTTGCTCAAACGATTTAAATGTGATTAAAGGTCAAAACTGGTACTGGACAGATTGTAAGTTATGTTTAGACAACTGTAACTAAATGTTAATGTGGAATTTTGTCGAGGTTGTTAACACTAAAATGTGCTATGTTGAGTCTAGTTTCTATAAAGTCCAAGTTTGTAATTTTTGGACGAGAAAAGGTTAACTTTTATTATTTTACAAAACTGAAGTGCAAATCTGAATTGTGAGACCTGCTGTTAGGTTGTTTTGTAATTATCATATCTCATGAACTACAAGACCAAATTGGTTGGTTCCACTTCTGGAAGTTAAAATATTGAGTTAAGAACCTAACCCAATTGGTCTTGCATTAATTGGATTTTTCATTTAACGGGAATAACAAATAACTTTCTGTTGCGCATGATTTTGACTGCTGTGAGTTTGCTGTAATGTTTTGATCATTGTGAGAAATCTATGTGGAATAAAAATACAATAAAATATGTTCTGGAAACCTAACTCATGTATGCTTTTGTGAAGATTTTTGGTGAATTAATTGAGATGCTATGATCTATTTAATAGAGTAATCTTTCAAGTAGAATTCTGTCTTGCTGAAACTAGCTGCTGAACTTTGTGAAAATACATGAAACGTGCTAATTGCTAGATAATTGTTATGTTTTGACCAAATTGCCCTTGCGGGGAATAATTGCTAGAAATGTACACTATTAATACTTGACACGTAAATAGTTGCTCACACATGTAACGTATCACAAATGTGTTTGTTGAGACACACACAATTCACAAACGAAACACGAACCGTATCTTGTGCATAGATATTATGTGCCGAGTGTGACATCTGACCCGATCCGACCCGACCCAGGTACCCGTTTCTCCGATCCGATCTCTTTCTTTTATGATTTAATATTTATTTATACTTATACTTTATTTTTAATAATAATAATATTTTCCTTCCCGCCTCTTCCTCTCTTTTCCTTTCCTCCGTCCCGTCCCTCTTCTTCTCTCCGCCTTCTTTTCCCTCTTGTCGCCGTCCCGCCCTTAAGCCTTGAACCCCTTCTCTTATTTTTGTGTCCTTTGTTCTTCCCGCCTAAGGTTGTCTGCGCAGCTCCACGCGCCAGACTCCTTACAAGGAAGCCTGCGCGAAGACCAGTTGTTCCTGCTACGCGAGGCGAACTGTTCTCGCAGCGCGCTAAGAATTGTAGTTCTTCTCGCAGCGCGCTAAGAACGGTAGTTCTTCCCGCGACGCGCTAAGAATTGTAGTTCTTCTCGCAGCGCGCTAAGAACGGTAGTTCTTCCCGCGACGCGCTAAGAATGGTAATTCTTCCCGCGACGCGCTAAGGATAATAGTTCTTCCCGCGGCGCGCTAAGGTTTGTTCTGTCAGCCCTCGCCCTCGCGCGTGCGCTCGAGCCTTCTCGCGCTAAACCCCTTTGAGTTTTCTTCTGTTTAATCTAGCCGTTTGCTTTTGTGTTGTCTTATCTTTTGAGCCGTTGACCTAATCTGCTTTATGTCTGAAAAGTTACTTTCGGCGCAGCATGCGCACCAACCCCATTGGTTGACAGAAAAAGTGACTGACATTATCTTTTGAGATCTGCTTTTTCCTTGCTTTGACCAGTACCTTTATCTGATCCGCCCATGCTTTTTACTGTTAACCTGTCAGCTTTTTCTCTTTTTCCCTGCTGCCATATCTTTTGATATCTTTTGCTTTTGGAATCTTTTGCTTTTTGAGATCTTTTCCCCTTTTTCTGGATTTATGTCTCATAGGGTTTCCCTATAAATAATAATCTTATTTTTCCTAACACATCACACACAAACACTTAATTTAACCTCCTTCTTGCTCTCTCTGCCGTCTCCTCCCTCTCTGCCTCCGTCTTCCTCCCTGTTCTGCCCTGCTTTTCCGGTAATATATATTATATATAATTTACTTATTAATTATGCTAACTTATAATCAAGACTTAAATCAAATCATTAAAACAATAATATTTAATTATAGGTTAACTTGTGCTTGTTTAAAGTTGGTTCTTGCTTTATCTTACACCGCATCGTTTATCAAGTGAGTAATCTCGTACCTAATCCCTTTTTATTTTTAATGTTTTGGGATGTTCATGTGTTCATACAAACTTAGAGTCTTAAACTTGTTTATGAACTTTAGTCGCGCAGTATCCCATGTGTTGAGGACGTTTACTTGGCTGTTTATTTGTATGTGTGTATCATTAACCGCTTTGTTCGGCCTATTCCGAAGTTTTCATGGATCCATTAGATGAACACGGGAGACCTATCGTTTACGGTTTTCTTTGTTTTACACTTGCACAGATGTTTTCTCGTTTTTGTGCTCAATTGGGAGCACGGATTGAACTATGAGCTATGATCTATTTAGGCTTGATCACAATCTGATTGCACCCTTGTTAAACACCAGACATACACGTGTTGCGCGCAGAATTATTGTTATCTATGTATTGTATTAAACTTGATTTCTCACCAACACGCAAGTGTTTGACGTTTTATTTTAACACATGTTCAGGTTTGCTGTAGCTACATTTGGAGCTTGTGGACACGTAGGACGTTTTTACTTTTGGACCTAGATTAAAATGTATCAAGACAAGTTATTGTTGTTCGAATATTTTGTTTTATAATATATTGATTTATGTTGATTTATGTTATCTTGCGTTTACTTTGCGCCTGCGCGAATGAATGTATTTATTGAATATTGACACCCAATAGTGTCACGAGTAATGAAACAATAGGTGGCGCCCCGATGTATAATCCGCCTTTGGTCGGGGTGTTACAGATTGGTATCAGAGCTCGTTGACTTTAGGATAGGTGGTTAGACGTAACGGCCTAGAATACCTAAGAGTCCCTTCTCGCGCATGAGAGAAATCTCATGTTTGCGCGCTTATTGTTAATTACTCATTATTTATAAATATGCTTGCGCAGACGCAGTATATGATTTTATGTTTTATTTCGCGATATTTTGATTTTTGCTGAATTTCGATTTTTATTGATTTTTCTTGCATATTCATTTGTTGGGATTTGAAAATCCGAAAAGTCATTGTGATACATGAATAGTTGATTTTCAATTTCCATTTACGATTATGTTCTGAGGTTGGAGACTTGAAAAGTCATGGTGATACATGAATTGTCAACCTCCAATACTCATTTTCTTGTATATTTTATATTGAGGATTGAAAAGTCATGGTGATGCATGAATCGTCAATCCCCAATATTCGTTTGCTCGTATATTTTAAATTGGGAATTCGGAAAGTCATGGTGATACATGAATTGTCGATTCTTGATTCGAATTTGTTACCTTTATTAAGTCTGCATTTAGGGTCATTTATTTTACTTAAACTTTTGACAGTAACTGACTCCGCGAAACCAAGCTTTATAAGATTATACTTTGCGCTAAAACCAAGATATTAACAAAAATTAAAACTTTTATAGAATGCCTCCACTATCTCGCCGATTTCAGAGAAGAGAAGCCTCGCGCATGCGTAGACAGCAACGTTCCCAGGAAATGGCCGCCGCGATAGCCCAAGCCTTGAGCCAAAACAATACCTCCAGTTATAACATTAAGTCCTTTAACGCGGGTAACCCTCCAAAGTTCACAGGTCTTGAAGGAGCCACCGTGATGCTCCAATGGCTCGAGAAAATTGAAAACACTTTCCTCCACACCCAATGCCCCTCAGACAGACGAACCCTATATGCTTCCAGTGTCCTGGAATCCAGAGCGCTTACATGGTGGAATGGAGTAGCTCATGCGCGTGGCGCAGAGGCTGCTTCTAGCATGACATGGGAGGAATTCAAGGAAATTCTTACGCGAGAATTCTGCCCTCCCAACGAAGTTAAGCGCCTGGAGGAAGAGTTTTGGAATCTTAAACAGTACAGTGGCGAAGCGCGCGAGTACGCGACGCGCTTCCATGAACTAAGCCTGCTTGTCCCTCACCTTGTTACCCCTTCCCGCCGAGCCATTGAGAAATTCCTTGGGGGTCTCCCCATGGAAATTCAAGATTCTGTATGGGCCAGAAACCCAGTAACCCTCTCTGACGCCATTGAGTTGGCCGCTGTGCTCAGCGACAACCATGTCAGAGCAGGAACCCTGTTCCTGCGGGGAACTGAAAAGACCAAACCCACCAAGACTGCCCCTGAACCAACAGAAACCAAGCCAGAACCCTCAAACCGTAACAACCTCAAGCGCAGGCGCAAAGCCTATGCGCTTACCAACCCGCCCATTGTCCAGCAACCCATTTATCAACCTCCAGTTTATGCGCCTAACCCACTGTCCACCTACCCAACACCTCCTGTAGTCCATAACTATGCCCTAACCAATTCAGCACTCCCTGCCCCGCCACCTAAGAAACCTTACACAGGAAATCAACCCTTTTGCCCAACCTGTAGACTCCACCACCCACCTCAAGTCCCATGTCGACAATGTAACCGATGTGGCCGCGTTGGTCACTCAGCCGAATACTGTAGAGTCCCTCCCGCCAATCCAATTGTGCCAACACCACCAGTCTACCCGCAGAACCCACAACCAACCTACCAAAACCCACGACCCAGATCGTGCTTTAACTGCGGTGATCCCAGTCATTTCCGGAACGCGTGCCCGAGACTACAAGTTCAGATTACACAAGCGAATCCGGTGAACCAGATTTCGAACCAAGTGACGCGTGGCCGAGCTTTTAACATAACCGCGCACCAAGCGCAAGCGAATAATGACGTAGTTAATGGTACATTTTTGCTTAACGGATTTTATGCTTCTGTACTTTTTGATACTGGCGCCGATCGAAGTTTTATTTCTCGCGCGTTTGAGCAGAAGCTTGCGCGACCGCGCAACGCCCTAAAAGAAAATTTTTCAGTTGAATTGGCTAATGGCGAAACTGTTTTAATTAACTCCGTGATTAAAGATTGCACGCTTAACCTTAACGAAAACGATTTTCTGATCGACCTCATCCCTATGCCTCTTGGAAGCTTTGATGTTATTATTGGTATGGACTGGCTCTCAAAGAATCGCGCCGAAGTTATTTGCGCCAAGAAGATGATTCGCATACCTCGAGAAAATGGTGATCTTCACATCTACGGCGAGAAACCCTCCAGTGGTCTTAAGCTTATGTCTTGCGCCGAAGCCCAAAGACTCATGCGGAAGAAGTGTATTGCATTTTTAGCCCATGTGGTTAAACCCGATGAAGGAAAGAAGAAGCTTCGCGATATCCCTGTCGTGCGTGATTTCCCTGAAGTTTTTCCTGATGATCTTCCTGGTATCCCTCCCGCTCGTGAAGTCGAGTTTCGTATTGATCTTGTCCCTGGTGCTTCCCCCGTAGCTAAATCTCCTTACCGTCTTGCGCCCGCTGAGATGCAAGAATTGGCAAGCCAACTTCAAGAGTTGACTGCTAAAGGATTCATTCGCCCTAGCTCTTCGCCCTGGGGTGCTCCGGTGTTGTTCGTTAAAAAAAAAGATGGATCGTTTCGCATGTGTATTGATTACCGCGAGTTGAACAAACTCACCATTAAGAACCGGTATCCCTTACCGCGTATTGACGACCTCTTTGATCAACTCCAAGGTGCCTCTTGTTTTTCCAAGATCGATCTCCGCTCTGGCTATCACCAGTTGCGCATCCGCGATGAAGATGTTCCGAAGACTGCTTTTCGAACTCGTTATGGCCATTTTGAATTCTTGGTCATGTCCTTCGGTTTAACCAACGCACCCGCCGTTTTCATGGATCTAATGAATCGGGTGTGTAGGCCTTTCTTGGATAAATTCGTGATTGTGTTTATCGATGACGTTCTGATTTATTCTAAAACCAAGGCCGAGCATGAGCAACATCTCCGGTTGGTATTGCAAAAGCTTAGAGCCGAGCAGCTCTATGCTAAGCTTTCCAAGTGTGAATTCTGGTCGGATGAAGTACAGTTTCTTGGCCATGTTGTTAACAAGATGGGTATCCACGTCGACCCATCCAAAATTGAAGCAATCAAGAACTGGATTACGCCATCCACTCCTACCGAGATCCGTTCCTTTCTGGGCTTAGCTGGTTATTACCGGCGCTTCATTTCGAACTTCTCGAAGATCGCTTTGCCTTTAACAGCTCTAACGCACAAAGGTAAACCGTATATTTGGGGCTCGAAGCAAGAAGAAGCCTTTCTGACGCTCAAGCGTTTGTTGTGTGAAGCTCCTGTCCTTGCGCTACCTGAGGGTAATGATGATTTTGTCGTGTATTGCGATGCATCCAACCAAGGTCTCGGTTGTGTTCTTATGCAACGAGGCAAGGTTATCGCTTACGCATCAAGGCAACTCAAGGTTCACGAAAAGAATTATACGACTCACGATCTCGAACTTGGTGCAGTCATATTTGCCTTGAAGATCTGGAGACACTACCTTTATGGTACTAAGTGTATCCTCTACACTGACCATAAAAGCCTTCAGCATATCTTTGATCAAAAGGAACTCAACATGAGGCAACGCCGATGGAACGAACTCATCAGCGATTACGATTGTGAGATCCGGTATCATCCTGGTAAGGCTAATGTGGTAGCCGATGCGCTCAGCCGAAAACCCTGCCAGCTTAACTGTATTTTGCCGCGCACGCAGCTTCACTTCGCGCCGATCCAAAGCAACCTTGAATCGCGCATTCGTGACGCGCAGCGCGCATCCATCAGTAATGGTAACCTTCGCGCCGAGTTAGCGTGTGGCGCGGAAGCGTATTTTGTCCCTAATCTGAGTGGAATTCTCTGTTATCTCAATCGCATCTGGATTCCCTTTGATGAGAATCTTCGCGCTGATATCCTGAGTGAAGCGCATAAATCTCGGTATTCTATTCATCCTGGCGCTGATAAGATGTACAAGGATTTGCGCATTACTTATTGGTGGCCCGGTATGAAGAAGGATATTGCTGTGTTCGTAGCTAGATGCCTGACTTGTTCTAAAGTAAAAGCTGAACACCAACGCCCATCTGGTTTGCTCGAACAACCAGAAATTCCTACGTGGAAATGGGAAGGTATAGCGATGGACTTTATTACCAAGTTACCTTTGACAACAAGCAAACATGATAGCATTTGGGTAATAGTGGATCGTTTGACTAAGTCTGCTCACTTTCTGCCCATTCGTGAAAACTACCGTGTTGAGCAACTCGCGCAGCTTTATGTCAAGGAAATTGTCTGCCGCCATGGTACTCCTTTGAGCATCATATCCGATCGCGATGGCCGTTTTATATCTCGCTTTTGAAAATCTCTCCAATCTGCGCTAGAAACTCGCTTGGACATGAGTACTGCATATCATCCTCAGACTGACGGACAGTCTGAGCGAACTATTCAAACTCTTGAGGATATGCTCCGATCTTGTGTTCTTGATTTTGGAGGTAATTGGGATTCGCACCTGCCTTTGATCGAGTTCTCTTATAACAACAGCTATCATTCCAGTATTGGTATGGCCCCATTTGAAGCACTTTACGGTCGTAAGTGCCGCTCCCCGATTTGTTGGAGCGAAGTGGGTGAAACTTAAATCACAGGACCCGAACTTGTTCAAGAGACAACCGATAAAATCGCCAAGATCCGTGATCATCTGCTGACTGCCAGAAGCCGACAGAAGAGTTACGCAGATCGAAGGCGAAAGCCTCTCGAATTTCAAGTTGGTGATCTTGTTCTCCTCAAAGTGTCGCCCTGGAAGGGTGTTGTCCGCTTTGGGAAGAAAGGTAAGCTTGCTCCTCGATATGTTGGACCATTTAAGATTCTCGCGCGTGTAGGAAAAGTTGCCTACAGACTTGACCTGCCGCCCGCGCTCAGCAATGTGCATCCAACGTTCCATGTATCCAATCTCAAGAAGTGTTTAGCTGACGAGAACCTTCACATTCCACTTGATGAAGTTCAAGTTGATGAATCTATGCATTTCGTTGAGAAGCCTGTTGAGATTATGGATCGTGAGGTTAAGCAAACCAAGCGCAGTCGTATCCCTATCGTGAAAGTTCGCTGGGAGTCCAAGCGCGGAGCCGAGTTTACATGGGAAAGGGAAGATCAGATGAAGATCAAGTACCCGCACCTGTTCTCTGCGCAACCTACTTCGAGATAAATTTCGGGACGAAATTTCTTAAAGTAGGGGAGACTGTGACATCTGACCCGATCCGACCCGACCCAGGTACCCGTTTCTCCGATCCGATCTCTTTCTTTTATGATTTAATATTTATTTATACTTATACTTTATTTTTAATAATAATAATATTTTCCTTCCCGCCTCTTCCTCTCTTTTCCTTTCCTCCGTCCCGTCCCTCTTCTTCTCTCCGCCTTCTTTTCCCTCTTGTCGCCGTCCCGCCCTTAAGCCTTGAACCCCTTCTCTTATTTTTGTGTCCTTTGTTCTTCCCGCCTAAGGTTGTCTGCGCAGCTCCACGCGCCAGACTCCTTACAAGGAAGCCTGCGCGAAGACCAGTTGTTCCTGCTACGCGAGGCGAACTGTTCTCGCAGCGCGCTAAGAATTGTAGTTCTTCTCGCAGCGCGCTAAGAACGGTAGTTCTTCCCGCGACGCGCTAAGAATTGTAGTTCTTCTCGCAGCGCGCTAAGAACGGTAGTTCTTCCCGCGACGCGCTAAGAATGGTAATTCTTCCCGCGACGCGCTAAGGATAATAGTTCTTCCCGCGGCGCGCTAAGGTTTGTTCTGTCAGCCCTCGCCCTCGCGCGTGCGCTCGAGCCTTCTCGCGCTAAACCCCTTTGAGTTTTCTTCTGTTTAATCTAGCCGTTTGCTTTTGTGTTGTCTTATCTTTTGAGCCGTTGACCTAATCTGCTTTATGTCTGAAAAGTTACTTTCGGCGCAGCATGCGCACCAACCCCATTGGTTGACAGAAAAAGTGACTGACATTATCTTTTGAGATCTGCTTTTTCCTTGCTTTGACCAGTACCTTTATCTGATCCGCCCATGCTTTTTACTGTTAACCTGTCAGCTTTTTCTCTTTTTCCCTGCTGCCATATCTTTTGATATCTTTTGCTTTTGGAATCTTTTGCTTTTTGAGATCTTTTCCCCTTTTTCTGGATTTATGTCTCATAGGGTTTCCCTATAAATAATAATCTTATTTTTCCTAACACATCACACACAAACACTTAATTTAACCTCCTTCTTGCTCTCTCTGCCGTCTCCTCCCTCTCTGCCTCCGTCTTCCTCCCTGTTCTGCCCTGCTTTTCCGGTAATATATATTATATATAATTTACTTATTAATTATGCTAACTTATAATCAAGACTTAAATCAAATCATTAAAACAATAATATTTAATTATAGGTTAACTTGTGCTTGTTTAAAGTTGGTTCTTGCTTTATCTTACACCGCATCGTTTATCAAGTGAGTAATCTCGTACCTAATCCCTTTTTATTTTTAATGTTTTGGGATGTTCATGTGTTCATACAAACTTAGAGTCTTAAACTTGTTTATGAACTTTAGTCGCGCAGTATCCCATGTGTTGAGGACGTTTACTTGGCTGTTTATTTGTATGTGTGTATCATTAACCGCTTTGTTCGGCCTATTCCGAAGTTTTCATGGATCCATTAGATGAACACGGGAGACCTATCGTTTACGGTTTTCTTTGTTTTACACTTGCACAGATGTTTTCTCGTTTTTGTGCTCAATTGGGAGCACGGATTGAACTATGAGCTATGATCTATTTAGGCTTGATCACAATCTGATTGCACCCTTGTTAAACACCAGACATACACGTGTTGCGCGCAGAATTATTGTTATCTATGTATTGTATTAAACTTGATTTCTCACCAACACGCAAGTGTTTGACGTTTTATTTTAACACATGTTCAGGTTTGCTGTAGCTACATTTGGAGCTTGTGGACACGTAGGACGTTTTTACTTTTGGACCTAGATTAAAATGTATCAAGACAAGTTATTGTTGTTCGAATATTTTGTTTTATAATATATTGATTTATGTTGATTTATGTTATCTTGCGTTTACTTTGCGCCTGCGCGAATGAATGTATTTATTGAATATTGACACCCAATAGTGTCACGAGTAATGAAACAATAGGTGGCGCCCCGATGTATAATCCGCCTCTGGTCGGGGTGTTACACCGAGTCTAGAGACTCGATAATAGTTCAAACACTTAGAAAATCTTCTTGTTGTTTTAGAACGCTAGTGAGGGTTTTCTGTGACGCGCATCACTTGGGTGACTTATTTTTGGAATTCTTCGCAAACAGTGAGTTTCACGTTCCCTCTTTTAACTCTTTTAAACGCTTTTCACTTGGGGGAGAATACATACTCCGAAACGCTTTTAGATTTTGTTAATTGTTATATATCACTTGTAAAGGCTAAGTGGCAAACGAAACAACTGAAGTCCTTCACACATCGAACCGTTTAGTATTGGATAATAGCGAGTCATTGTTGAGTAGTACTACTGGGTTTGACAAACCTCACCCAACGCTAAGCTCGACTGGAGGTCGAGTGGGTGTAATTTTGGCTAACACATTACCATGGTCGGGATAGACCTGGTGGCAAGGCACATGATAAACAGTCAGCTTCGGTGTCGAACACTTAGTAATACTTGCTTTATAGGCTAGCTACCTGTAGATATATAATTGATTTAACACTATCTGGTAACGCAAAACGCAAAACACAAAACGCAAACGTAAACGCTTTATTGATATAAACTTGTGAACTCACCAACCCCGTGTTGACACTTTTAGTATGTTATTCTCAGGTAGCCGAGGCGGGCGCGCGGTATAGAATCATGCATTATTTTGAACGCTATTGTTTATGCAAACTGTTTTAAACTATTATTATTTGGGTTTATAAGTCGTCCTGTGTGACGCAACTTTTGGTTAAAGGTTTTACGCTTCCGCATTTATTTACACTTAAACGTTTTCGTGGTTTGAAAACTTTATTTATGGTTTGATTATAATTAATGATTCCGATCCTGTTAGTTCACACCCTCTGACGGTAAAACTCCGTTAGTGGATTTGAGGGTGTGACAATAACCTAAACATAAAAACTTTATCCTACACAAATACAATTTATTCATACATTAAAAAAAATTATATTTAAAACCAATTTCTTCCAACTCAACTTATCAGTATCCATCAACACGTAGTTACATTGTGATGAATAATACAAAAACTTATCTTACATATGTTTGCATTAAATGTGAAATATACAACCTATACAATAACATATAACCCACACTTGTTATAAGAATAAGAAAACATAACCTACACACGAAAAACATATAACCTACACACGTGTAGAATATGTATATATTTGTGTAGTTTATATAATTGTTGATGTCGAATTTAATATGTAAGTTGTATGCTTTTTTGTATATTGTACGTTTTTATTGCTCAAAAAATGTATGTTATATATTTTTGTGTAGGTTGTATATTTACTGTTTATATTTAATGGACACATTTGTATGACATTTTTTTTATTATTTATGAAAACTAAATTAGTGTTTTTATCTTTTTAATTATTTTAGTTAAATTATATAGATATATTAATTAGAGAGAGATTTATTATGGTTATATTAGTTGTATTAATTGGAGAGAGAGTGTGCATTTATTGCTACATTTATATCTTTTTCATTTATATTTAAACTTTTAAAACCTAAAATAAAACTAATGGCTCATATTTATTTTTCGCATTTCTCGCAGTAATTTCATTTCTTACTTGAACACACACACACACACACACACACACACACACACACACACACACACACATATATATATATATATAAGTTTATAAAGATTCTAGACCCAGCCACCATGTGACCACCACCATCACCGTTGGTTGTGAGCACCTGATATCCGATGATTTGTGGATCTGTGACTCAATGATGGTGGTGTTAAGGAGTTGCAGATATGTGATTCACCGATTACAGATTTGTGATGAGGTGGAGGTGGAGTTCCGGCATTGATGACGGGGAGGTGGGGTTCCGATGTTGATGACGGGGAAAGGCTTCCGATTTGGCCGGGACATGATCAACGAAATCGGATTAGGCGGAATACGATAAACGGGCTTCGATTAGGATTTCAATTTGGCTTGAAGACGATGAATGAGCTTCAATTTAAGGTGGCTCCTTCTATTTAAATTAATGTGATAGTGAATAGGGTTGCGGAGGTGGTGGCTCGGAGAGAGAAAATGGTGGATAGGCTAGCCCTGGTGGTGGGTTTTAGTGGCTGTGGAGGCTCGCCAGAGAAACGGTGGTGTATGAACGGAAGAGAGATATTTTTTCATATATATATATATAAATGTATTCTTTTATTTTTTAAAATATTTTTTAATAAGTAGGTAAAATGACCAATTTATCCTCACGTGCAAGGTACATGACCAGACTTAACGATAAAAACTAACTGAGTTAACGTTATAGGAAAAACGATGTAACATTTGAAAACGTAAAGTACAAGATATCTTACTATTAAAGATAAATGACAACCATTAAAATTGAGTTCAAACATAAAGGACAATATATGTAATTCTGTCTTTATTATATATTTAAGAAATTACATATGACACGTCTCACCTGTAAAAAGCAAAAGCAACTACTCACAAATTTAAGGATTATTTATTTATAATTATTAGCATCTGACAAATTATATAAACGTTTTTTTATTTTTTTATTTTTGTGCTTTTAAATGGGAAAAACACGTACCAAATATCTTTACATTGAACTTTTGTTCTTTGTTAAATAAATTATTAATAGCTTACGGACTACATTTATTTTTAAAAATAGTAGAATGTTCACTCAAACAACCTTGCTTTACCATGTCTATTTTTTTTTAAATAAACCTAAAGAACTAGTGATAAAAATAAGGAACGCATAAATTGCTAAATCTCATATTATTATATTAAATAAGGTAATATAATAATTATTTTACTAAAAAGTAAAACTATTTACTAAACAGTAAAACCAAAACAGAAAGAAAAAAAAATATGTAAGTTTTATATAATTGTTAAGTTTAATAGACACATACTCAAAAGTAATGTCATATACTTATATGCTAGTTAACTTTTTTTTACATCTACTTCGTCTTCCTCAATGCTCTTCTTCATTTCGTGACGCTAGAAACCACAGAAGCCCCGCCACCGACCGTCCAGAAATCTTTGAATACCGTCAGACGAATAATAAGGAAATACCGTCGGCTCGACGGTGACAACGTTGTCAGCCCGCCAGGTCCGACGGAGACACACAAGGGCTTTTTCCGTCGTCGCCGCATGATTTGCTAGCTTCTCTGTCTGCTTGACGGTATACTGTACACATGGTCAATTCTTATTTGTCTATGATATGCATGCGTCTGACAAAAAGTTACGTTAGACAGAGACATTTTGGGGATTTTTCAATTTGATGGACAAAAGCTTGGGCTAGTTGAGGATTTCCCTATTCATTTAACATATACCAACGTCTTAAATGATAAATAAACCTAAACTTATATATAATAAGAATTAGACCCTCGGTTTACATGTAAGATTTTAAAAAGAGACGACAAAATAAAAGCAAATTTATTTACCACATCATATAAGACTCTATTAAAGTTAAAAATATATATTAATACGAAATGATATGCAATCTTAAATGCTAAAAAAATGATTTAACACAATAATTGTACGTTTAAAAAGACTAATAACAAATTAGAGGTTGGGTGTTGAATAGGAATGAGCAAAATCGGTGGCGGTATCGATTGGTACCGGTAGCGGTACCGATTGGTACCGGTACCAATACCGAAATCGATACCGAATCGATACCAAAGTTTTAAGTTTCGGGATCGGTACAGTACCGGTAGGGTACGGGTATTTCCCGATTTTTTTACCCTCGGTACCGGTACTGTCCTGGTACCGAACCGAATATTTCGGTATCGGTACCGGTACAAAAAATTTTCGATTTTCAGATCGGTGTTTTAGATATCACCGGTACGGTACCGTGCTCCTCCCTGATGTGTTGAAGCCTCTTAAAGAGTACATGTTATAAATAATATTTGTCTATTCAAAGCTCTTAAGGGGCTCATGCAAGTAAATAATATTTGTCTGTTAAAAAGAATTAATATAAAACTTAATTTGTTTACTTTTGAAATGATTATGGTTAGGAAAATAATAATTGAAACAAATTATATTTTGGATTTGTTATATTTATAAGTCGAATTTATAACTTTAGTGTTACATGTGTTTAGTTTACGAGGATTTCTTGTATTCATATATATGACAAGGTTAAAAACTTAGAATACAAAGTACAATAAAAATGAATATATATGGGTTAAGTTATTCTATAATTTTTTAATAACTTCCTAATATTATATAAAAGGGGTGAATAAGCGGACAACAAGCTGCGTCGTCACCCCTTTTTGAATGGCAAACCCCGATCCTGACTACTAAAACCGAAGTTATCGTTATTTGGCGTCGATAAGTTACCGTGCACACCCCGTTGAACTCTTTTAAGAAACGTAATAGCTTAGGGGGCAAGGGACACAAATGTATCAAAACCAAAAGAATGAAAACGTGTTGATTCTCGAAGGATTTGTAGGATGAGAAGGAACAAAAAAATGAGAATGATTTGTAGGCAAAAAAAAAAACACACAACAAAATTAATAAAAAAATCAGAACTCAAAATTTCATAAGAAATCGAAAAAGTAAAAACATAAAAATGTTTCCTTTTCTTGTTCTAAAAATAAGAACAACACAATGGTGAGTGAAAAAATCATTGAGTTTTATATCATAGATGCTTACTAATGGCTTTCCGGTCACAATAGCTGGCGAGTAACCATGGAACTTCGAGTACTCGTCCAAAATCCAAGCCATGGTCTGTCAATATAAGTAAATTTTATACAGAATTGTTTTGTTATATATAAGAATCATAAGATCAATAATCCTGACAGTACAAACCTGGCCATCGGTACCCATATCTGGTGCTGGAATGTCGGTATTCACTCCAATAAGATCATGAATCTTTTGGGTGAAGACACGGGTAAGTCGTTCAAGCTCACTCGTTGACAATTCCTTTGGTGAGCACCCGATTCCACCCTTGGCTCCACCGTAAGGAACATTGACCACCGCAGTCTTCCAAGTCATTAGTTGAGCCAAAGCATTCACCTCTCCATGTTCAACCTTGTAAAAACCAAAATACCAATCATATAAAGTAATTTTCGAGGCGTTTTTTCAATGCAAAAATATAACTTTCACTTTATAAATGGCATGAAAATCCAGGGTAAAATTGTGTTTGACATGCTGCAAACTTATATAAAGCTATCAGTCAGTATCATAATTATTACTAATAAACTAAGAATGAGCATATATACAAAAAAAAAGATAGCTAGACCATGGACAAAATGATACAATTCATACTCTCATTTCCAATAATACAATCCCCCAATCAACTGAGAAGTAAACATCCTAATGTACACCCAAAAATAGAAAATCCCAAACAGAAATTCTCATAAAAAACTAATAGATCTCTCAAACATAATTAATCATTCGACTGGAACCACTCGTATAGAACTTAATCTCCAAAACTAATGAATTCCGTTTTGGTTTGGAATTCAGTCCTGTCCCATGAGCACGATTTAAAAACTACTAAAAGGAGTTCAACGGTTTTGTTAACAAACAGCACCGAACCGATGTTATAGAACACGTGAAACAATAACCAGCTTTCATAAAAACCTAAAAATATAACCAAACTAAACCAAACCGAAACAAACCATTCCCGGTCATTTAGGCCCGTTCTGGTCCGGTCTGTTCTGTTTTGTCAGTGCAGACTACATACCCTAATAAAACAACAATGTGGACCCAAAACACTCAGATCAACAAATTACATTCCAAATACACAAACTCTCACCAAAATCAATCAAAATCAGTAAAATCAGTCACCAATTACACGTAATATAATCTCTAAACCCTAAATCTCCATAAATCAATCAACAATCAAACACATTCACACACCACACACAAACACAACTCAAAACAACAACCAAAATCAGTAAAATCACCTCAGGATGATACCGAATCCCGCCTTTCATCGGACCACGAGAATTATCATGCTGCACTCTAAATCCAACAAACGACGTCAACGTCCCGTCATCCTTCGGAATCGTACACTCCACCTGATCATTAATCCAATCCAAATCACATCACACAATCAACACTCAACTATTAACATCAACAATCAATCAATCAACTACTGCTACTAATTACAAGTCATACGTACCTTAACTTCACGATACGGGATCAACAAACTGGTTTCGACCTTAGAATCCAAACTGAGAAGACGAGCAGCGTGACGGAAGTTACGATTTGTTGCGGCCAGAGCATTCATTGTGTGTATTTGGGAGTGAATAATAATAATAACAATAATAATAATAATAATGTGAAATGAAATGCAGTTATATTATGAGAATTGAGAAGGTGTAGGAATGGCTGGATTTGAACGCATATATATTATGCGTGTGAATTTGAGTTGAGGTGGTTATTTTTAGAATTATTATTATTTTTTTAGAATTATTATAGCTGTTTTGTTATTATTTATTTTATTTTTTTTTTTATAATTTTTAATTTGGAATTGGTATGAGATGACTGGATTCGTAGCTGGTAAGATAATCAAAGTAATTAATCGAGTATTCTTTTTATGTATTTATTTATTCTTTTTTAATGATATCAAATTTGAGTGTTTAGACTGGTATTAATGGGTTGATTTTTCTAATTTTCTATAGGTTACGTAACGGACGTAACGGATGGATGACATGTTTACTTTTTTTCTTTTAAAGATTTGTATAATTTATGGTGTGAAAAGTTTGGATATTATTAGATAATTGACCTGAAGTTTTATGGTGCAAATATGTAATTATTTTATTTTTATAGCATACAATTGTAATTTTAGAGAATAAATATTGGAAGAATAATAATAATAGAATTTGTTCGGGTTCAGTAGGTTGTGTTTGTGGCAATCTATATGCATCGCAACAAGAGCTAAGCCGCACCCGCGTGCAGGGTCGGCTCCGAAAAGACGAAAAATTTTTTGGGTCAAAGGCGAATTTTTTTTTGGCCTTAAGGAAAAGAAACATTTTGTTGGTTTTAAACAATTTAATTATAAATTGGCTTATTTGATTATGATTTAAGTTGTGTAAAAAAACTTTTATATAAAAATAAACTTAAAATTGTCTCAAATAAGACTAGAACCCACAACCTTTTTGTTAGATGTCATACCCCTTTACCATTAGACTAAGCTAGCGATTATGTAATTGTGTTGAAACATTGATTATACACATGTTTTTGATAAAAAAATACATATAATTTAAAGAAAATAAAAATTCGGGCCTAGCGGAGTGTCGGGCCTGTGGCCGTCGACTACCCTGCCATGCCTCAAAGACGGCCCTGCCCGCATGGTTGGCTTGTTTTGCCTTTTTGGTTCTCTTTGATTCTATCGTCCGATCGTTGATACGGTATAAAAAGAAAAAAGAAGTCAAACCAGGGCGGTTTGTAAAAGTTCAAGTTTAACGGGGGTTTAGATCAGTTACAGTGTTAAAGGTCACAACTTGATTTCAACCCTACGAGTCAGTTCGGTTCTAACATATTTCAATTTCCGAGCCGGTTCATTTTCACCTTTACTTTAACGTGAAATGGTTTAGTGTGTGATTTAAGATGGTTCTCACTCAAGATGGCAATATGTGTTTCTAGTGTCAATATAATGGTTTTGAAAAGCAACTAATAAGTTGATTGCTACTCTTTAAAGTCTTCTACTGCCATTTATACTTGTGGAAAAACTTGAGAGCAATAGGTGAAATAGTCAATATAAATTAAATATTAATCCGAATACTAGTATTTCTAAGAGGCTATGAGTTGTAAGTAGTGAGTTGTTAAATCTATCGTTTAATCAGTAAGAAAACAAAAATAAGAGGAATTTCACTACTATTTAAACTGACATGCCAGATTAATATTGTATAGATTGTAAATTAAAATGAAATGAAGCTAAAATGGTTGTCACGTACCCAAGACACTTTATATCTTGAAATATAAAATATTTGATCGACTTTCTAGAAAATTAATCCTTAAGCTGTTAATTGAAGGGAGATCATGGAACCCACTAAAAAACTCAATATAAAATCATTATTAAGTATTAGTCAAAATATAAATAATTTAATTAATTCGCTTAGATGCATACTTATTCCATATCTTTCAAGATAATATGCGTGCAAAGGTCTCATTCTAATCATGTGGTCATCATGGGGAATTTGAGTTGTACTATTTTACAACACTTGTTAACCATGTGAGGGAACTCTTGATATTTTAACTAAATAATATGCTTATGGTACAAGGCATAATATATGATGCTTCGGATTGGACAACTATGTTATAGTGATCATTCAAAATTAAAAAGGTTAAGACCTTTAAAAAAAAGTTTAATCACAACCACCCTATATTATATCTTGACTTCTCGAATCGATGCTATTACGTACTCTCTGTCCTTGTACCTCTTTGTCATCCTCTGGTCTACATCATCGCTTCTATTGTAGCTCTGCATACTTCATATTCGTAACAATACCATTATTACTCTTGTTTGGACTGCAAAGTGAACTTGAGACCGAACAAGTCTTTCTTGATCCCGTGCTATTCTTGTCATATGTTTTATAGGATTAGTGTTTAGTATGAGGGAAGGAGAGAGATAGAGGTGTGTAGAGTAATACAACAAGAAGGGAACATAGTGAAAATAACTTGAAGATCAGCGATATTGATATCATATAGAAGCGAGCATCTTTCGAGATACAACTCAATTTGAATGTTGATTATGCACAAAAATTCATGTTGAACTCCGTGTATAAACTAGAAGACCTCATTTGTAATCGGCAAAACAATAATTGTACCATGACACGACAACCCTAATCAGGCGCGGATATTGGTTCGTGAGAAAGGGGGCTTCCTTATAAGGACTAAACTTTAAATTATTAGAATCATTGCGTATAAAAATAAATTAATGCAGTTATTAAGCTTCCCTAAAACGATCGTTTGATTTGTGAAGTTTTTCCATATTAGACTAAACATTATATATTAGCAAACGAAAAAGTGTTTCAAAGTTCTTGCACTCTTTTGTTCAAATGCTTACGTTATAAGAGTGATGCAACATACTTGTTTTTGTTTCAAACCGTCAACTAAGCATGTCATATCAAATTCTAAACACAACAACCATATCCAATGAAATCCCGCAAATAGCAAAACAATAAACAGGGTCTGGGAAAAATCAACATACAAAAACCTTTATTTCTCCTCAATTGGCTATTACACGTTCTTATTTCAAAATATCAGTTTATCACCTACTTTACTTATTATACAAACTATAATTAATGTGAGTGGGGCCCATCTCAAGTGTTCGTTGTTTTTCTTGCTCACAAACTATCGGGGGAAAGTTGGTACCACTCCAAGTAAGAGGGGGGGGGGGGGGGGTGGTTAAGAGTTGTTTGTAACCTTTACTCAATGTTGGGTTACGAAGGTAGTGAGTGTCATGTCTACCTCTGTCATAGATTATTAGTCTGCATCTTTGTCAATATTGTGGAGTACCTGAAAAAATATGTAATTTTATTGTGAGGAATGGTTATGTTCTGGATTAATATCTAAATTATTTTGATTATTTCACCAATTGCTCTCAAGTTATTCACTTAATCCACAAATATTGATCACACTTTTTATACATAGGAATACTTAACTTCAAAGCTTCATTTTTAAGATAGGGAACCATCCACACGAAACCATTTTACGTTGAAATATGCATCTTAAGTATCGAATAACCTCATATGTCGTATGTTTTATCGTTTTAATGAGCTTTAACTTGAGTTCATCTAATACATGAATAGTTATTGATTCCAATATTCAAAACTAGGAGTATACACAAAATGAAGATTAGGTAATATCTTGCACATCATATATGTGAATGTGATGCCAAAAAGATAAATTCAAGACTAGACGAAATGTTATCGATTTTCCATTGAAGTGAAAGAAAAGGATATTAAATTATGTGACTCAACACAACTACACAAGATATACAAACTAACTTACGAGCCCAAAATTTTGAATCTAATTTTGAATCAAGCCTGACATGGAAAATCGTAAAATGGCATCCATATTTTGAATTCAGTTCAATTTATTTATTTTTTCAATTCAAATTCTCATATTTTAAGAGTCTGGACTAAAAAAACACAACTCGATAGTTCAAATATGTCTTATCATTACATTTATTATTAGTTTTGAACAGTAATTTATTCTAATCTTAAAATACTATATTAATATCTACAGCAGAACTCGAATCCTCAACTCACCTTATAACACATCAACACACCGTTGAGCCAAATATCATATTATCTAGAGGTGTACAAACGGGGCATTTTTAGGAATCAGAATCGGGTAGGAATTGGTTCTGGGTATAGTCGGGTTTTTGACCAAGTTTTGACTGGGTTTCCGGGTTTTTTTTCCCTGGTTTTGGGTAGGGTAGGGTCGGGTTTTGACTGTGTTGGTTACGGTCCCGGGTCAACTCCGTGGATAAATCCTATACCAGGTCGTATCCGATGGTTGAGTACGGGTAGGAACCGGGGCGGATCCGGGTATTTTGTGCAGCTCTAAATTCTTATCATTAGTTTTGATAGGCCAAATAATAGCCTACAGCCCAGCCCAAGCTCAAGCCCAGAACAAAATTCCAAAAACACCCCGAGGAAATAAGAAAATGACAGTATTACCCTTCATCATCACCATCAATTCATTTCTCAATCATCGATCAACCACTCTCTCACCACTAACATTCAAAACCCTAATATCAAACCACCAGATCAGACATTACTACCATGGATCACACGGCTGAGCAAGATCAAGAGCACGAAGTATACGGTGGAGACATTCCAGACGAAGGAGACATGGACGCCGATATCGAGATGTCCAGAAGCGAATTGGAAGGCGATGAAAACAATAACTCCAAGGTCTCTATTATTATTATTTTAATTCCGGTGTTTTGATTTTGTTAAGCGATTGAATGCGTTTGTGTGAAGTGAATTAAAGCCCTAATTTAATTTGTATTGGTTTTGTTTGTGAATTAAGGAATTGGAGGATATGAAGAAGAGATTGAAGGAGATTGAAGAGGAAGCCGGTGCGCTTCGAGAAATGCAGGCGAAAGTGGAGAAGGAGATGGGATCAGCTCAAGGTTATTGTGTTTAATTTTGCTTTTTTTGTGTTAATTTTGATATATTTGCCCTAGAGGATGAGTATTATTATTGGCGGAGTGGTGGTAGTTTAGGTTTTAGTACTTTTTTATTGTTATTAACTATGATTTGATATGAAGTATGAGCTAGTGAATTATATTTTTATAGTTATTGAAGTTGTGACACTGATATTAGGTTCAGTGTTGTAGAACTCGCGAGGTGCTATTCGCTAGTCGGTTGGTGGGCTACCGACTTGCGATTAATCAGGATTAGTCGGATTGGAATTTTTATATGTAATTGTCAGTTTTACACACACACACACACATTTTTAAATGTGATTTCCAGTTTTATATATACAAATACACATTTTTATATGTAATCTTCAGTTTTATGTATATACATTTTTATATTTAAGTTAAAGAGTTTGGCCAGAAATTGGCCGGTGATTTGGTCTGACTGGGACCAATGTAGTACGACTAGACCTGATTAGGGGCGATTTGGCTGATTAGCGACTAATTTGTCTGATTGGCTATAAATTAGCCAGTTGACCTCTGACTATCAACTAGTCGGCGATTTGTTCCGATCTTCCGAATCCTGATTAGGTTTAAAGAACAAGTGTTGTTCCGGAATGTTTGAGCGAATTGTTAAGAGTCTTTGTAATAGTGACAAGCTTGCTTTAAGTCTCAAATAGCAGTGAGAAGCAACTGTGTCATGTCTTCTTGTGCTTGGTTTGGTCATGTAACGTGTAGGTAGACTGTTGACATAATTTACATGAATAATTTGAGTTTGAATTATTTTTTTTGTGAAAGATTTTATATTTGAACAATGTTTCTTACCAGTTGAACTCTTAGTAAGCGAAAACTGATGTAGCAGCTTTTTTTATATTATATATTAATATTTTGAGACTTCTAGAACTCTTATTGTTGGGATGAGGCTTGTTACCATGCTCTTCTCTTTAAATCTACAAGCGTAATGACATTGATAGCTGCAACTTTAGAGAACTGTGAATGTATAAGGTAATCAAAATTAAGCACTTGCTATGTTGGTCAATACTATGGACTATGTATTTAACCAGTAGTTCTTTTTTGAGATCGTAAAATTGAAGAAAACATTTTTACCAACAGTTGATATCACCTAACCATAGACAGATCTTGGAATTCACATTTTAATTTTAGCAGGAATGATAAGTTTAGCTGACAAGATGAGAGGCTTTGCATACATAGGTGCTTTTAAAATTGAGCTGATGGTAGAAAATTTTGAAATATGTTACTTGCTCATGCATTTTGCAGTATACCTTAGATAGTAATTTGAACTTTGAAGAATATACCTTAGATGCATTTTGCAATAACCGTTGTTAATGACTAATGAAAAATTCATGAACAAGTAATGTTGCAAAATCTTTATTTTAGCAGTTACAACACAATTTTTGACTTGCAATCAAGCTTTATATGAGCATACTAAGTTGTAAATTTATTATTTGTACTAACATAATGATGTTCTTTTGATTATGGGCATTTTTAGATGATTCTTCTGGTGCTTCTGCAACTCTGGCTGAAAAAGAGGAGGCCGATGCCCGTTCCATATATGTTGGTAATGTGAGGTTCTATATCCTTTAACCTTATTTTATTTTAATGTACTTTCCACTTGACATGGTGCACCAATAACTAAGAATATTGTTGTGTTATTTTTTCATGTTTAGATTTTAGTCAATAATTCTTTTTTTTTAAATTTGCTACAAGATAGTTAAAGACTTTCAATATCTTATGTTGATATTAACATTGTCTGTATAAACTCTAGGTGGATTATGCGTGTACACCTGAGGATGTTCAGCAGCATTTTCAATCATGTGGAACCGTGAACAGGGTGACAATTTTAACAGACAAATTTGGTCAGCCAAAAGGGTTTGCATATGTGGAATTCTTGGAACTTGAAGCTGTTCAGAATGCTGTCCTTCTGAACGAATCAGAGTTGCATGGTCGTCAACTCAAGGTCTTAACTTTATTACTATATTAGCTTTGCAATATTATCAAATCCGGGCTTCAAATTTTTATAAATCGATTTGACTCGTTCAGGTTGCTGCTAAACGAACTAATGTTCCTGGGATGAAACAGTTTAGAGGGAGGCGGCCCAACCCATATTTTGGATTCCCTTCACGTAGGCCTTACATGGCTGGCCCACCAATGTACTCTCCGTATGGCTACGGGTGTGTATCTGAATCTATCCTCATTAGGCTCGAGCTCGGATCATTTTACTTACAGAGGGTGTAAAACGAGCAGAGCCGAGCTCGACTAGGCTTGAGCTCAGCTCCGGCTCGTTTTATTTACAGAAAGCTCGAGCTTGGCTAGTTTATTATTTATGCTAACATTATAATTATTTATATAAGAATTCAGTTATTTGTATCATAACTAATATAATAATGATTATTAAATAAATATATATTAAATATGCATTAAAAGTTATATAAATAAGAGGCACTTTTAGGTTTGTGAGCCGGCTCAAGCTCGAGCCTCGATTAGTGAAGCGCTGGCTCTTGCTCATATATTAAATAAATTTATTTATAGACCCGAGCTTGTTTAAGCTCGGCTCAATTCGATCTTTTGACTAGCCAATCTTGAGCAGCTCACGAGTGGCTTGGCTCGTTTACACTTCAAGCTGTGTAGCTGTGCAACATTATGCAATTTCAACCTGTTTACTTATGAGAGTCTTTTTTGGTCAAATGCCGAATTTTGTTAATCCACAAACTTTTTTTAACTTATTATAACTTATTCAATATTGATTATAATATGAGTTTTATAATCAGCTTGAATTTTGTTACTTTGCAGAAGGATTCCTAGAGCTAGGAGGCCAATGAGGTACCGGCCATATTAATCAAGCCATTCAGCTTGTGGCCGAAACCAGCAATGCTCTTACGAGGTCACGCTAATACAATTTCTTTAGTCTTAGATCTTGTATTGTTATGTACTATTGCTTCCATTTGCCAAATTCCCCAACCTTCTTCCCTAGATTTATTTTCCAAGATTGTATGCACTTTAACATGCTTTTGAACCCAGAACCCATAATCTTTCATAGTCTAAAAAACGAATTCTTGTGATCTTCAAATCATAATTAAACAACATTGTGATAAGAGAACAATGCAAACATAGTGTTTACCGAATGCCCTTTTTTTTGGTGTTTTGGGATACAAAATTTTTGCGGTTATTCATCATCATCATCATCATCATCGTACTCAGTATATCCCACCAATAGCAAAGCTATGGTAGGGTCTGAGGAGGGTAAGATGTAGGCAGCCTTACCTCTACCCCATAGGGATAGAGAGGCTGCTTCCGGTGAGACCCCCGGCTCGATAGTAGTTTTGCATCAAGCCTTGGACATAAGGCACATAGCACTCAATCATCGGGACACCGGCTGATCGGTGCATGTACCCTTATCTTTCAGCTATCAACGCCACTACATGATGCCTGATTAACCGTCCGTCACTTTTAACGTTATTTTCACGAGATTAGTAAAATAACGTCAAAATTAGTGCAATTTCACTTTTGCCCACCCGAGGGTTCACACATATATGCATCATATGTGCGCACCGCAAGCAGGGCTATTTTGCGGTTATTGTTAACATCAATAAGCTGTATGCAACAAGACAAATAAACAAACAATATCATACAAATTTACGATTTAGCTTTTAAAAGTATTTTGCATTAACACAATTACCCCTTAATTTACCTTTACTACACCTAATCGTTTTTAAAGT
The DNA here is from genome assembly GCF_021521415.1 of Bidens hawaiensis. Lineage (NCBI taxonomy): Eukaryota > Viridiplantae > Streptophyta > Magnoliopsida > Asterales > Asteraceae > Bidens > Bidens hawaiensis. The sequence continues at coordinate 166,460 of NW_027492195.1, forward strand.
TTGTTGCACACATACTTTCCCTAATATATATTCCCTATTAAGTATGAGTTAAGGAAACAAGCCTATGTGTTTGTCCCCGTCTTATTATTACATTTGCTTACAAATGAAAACAAAATACAAATGTACATACATACACTCCCTCCTACAGTGTATACGTATTTATATATTTATATATTACATGTACATTCTCTTGATCTTCAATGTTTGAGGTGGTTTTGGGGGAGGAAGAAGCCATTTAGAACCCTCAAGATAGGAAAGGCTAATAAACGATTTAGCCTCTTCAAGTGTAAGCTTTTTTACATATGGTTCTCTCCCGTCCATTACTGCACTTGGTCCTGTGTTACCAAATTCCGCGAAGTATATGTTCCTACAAAAACATTAACGAGACGGTCGTTATTTTGCATAAAAAAACATGAGTTAAATGAAATATTCTGCAAGATGCACAAGTTATACACGGGTCAAAATGAATTCAGGTCAATTGAATTGACCGAAAACCAGTTTTTTGACTCGTTTTCGTTCAACCAATTATGTGAACTTACGTTTCTGGTGAAGGCTGTCTATTAGAATCCCACGCTTTAGGGTCAACGCTTTGACCGAAGTCTGAGTAAATAAACACCACCTTTGAAAACTTCTTCCATGCTCTACCTAGGAACCACCCCTTTCCATCTCCAGTCAAACTACAATGCACGAAAACATACCCGGTTTCCGATTCAGCCATTTCACGTGCATGAGCGGTTATCCATGATGCCAGTTCTCCTGTAATGCAATGCACTTCCGTGTTCTGCAAACACAAAAGTGTTTTTAGTTAATAAAATGAAATAATGTTAAGAAGTTGTTACATCACAAGTACTTGCTTACCAGATAGATAGATTTTCCATTACCGAAGATGAAATCAGCAGTGCCTTCAATGTAACAATCTTTAAAGAAATGGCGGCCACGATCATCGCAGAATGTATCTTGAAACCCGTAAAATCTAACATTGTAAAATGTAGCCATGTCCCCTCCTATCCTCATTGCTGCTGCTTGAGCTCCTTGCATTTTACCATCAGGTCGCGGGCTTGAATTCTGTATGTTTTAAACACGACTTAAAAACAAAATACTTTATTCATGCATAGAGATGCATGCTATGCTAAACACTCGTGTTGGCGGCCGGTCAAAACAATATGTATATATATATATATATATATATATATTTCACTTTAGCAAAAGAAATTGTTACGTCAAAACAAATTTGGATCATCTCAGTAATACTTTAATTTAGGGGCGTGTATGAGTCGGTTTTGGGCTCAAGTTTACAGTTTTTGAAAACTGTAAGTTTTTACAGCTTTTAAAAACTGTTCGGTCTTGTGTCGGTTATTTTTGTTCACCATTTAGAATTGAAATTTTTGAGCCAAAAAAATATTGGCCCAAAATAATGGATTTCGGTCTTCCATTAGCTTATGCACCGTGATGGACATTAGGCCCGTTAGCATAAACTAAATCGACTAGTTTATTATTTGGGTTGAAACTGCCACCTTATACATGCATGAATGCAATTTTCTTTTTTGAAGAACACTAATGTAAAATGCGGCTAACCGACCTTAATGTGCAAATTAGCAGCGACAAAATAATCACCATCGACGGTTAATGTCCCGCTTTCCACCGTGGTATACTTTGCAGCATTTCCGTTAAAGACCAAGGTAGGCATATCTTTCGGGTCTCCCAAGAACGTAACGAACTTCTTACCCCTTTCCATCTTAATCTTCTCGGTGTATTCTCCTGGCCCGATAAACACTACAACTCGTTTCTCATTCTTTTCTGGAATGCTTGCTACTGCTTCTTCAATTGTCTTGAAATCTCCACCACCCGTCTTCATGACCCTTATAACTTTTGGCTCGGCCTCTGCGGCCTCTAGGGCTGGTTCAAGAGTCCCTTTTCGGGCTTCTAAGGGTTTTACATTTTCGTCAAACCAACTTTGAACGCGGTCTGGCTCTTTTGGGATTGGTATGGTGTCATCCGATATGATTGGGTGAAAAGATATCAAAAATGTGTTTATAACAATGAGAAATATAAGTCTTACCATTTCACCTTTTTGTTTTGTTTGATATCTTGTTGGTATGTTTGATAATGCAAATTGAAAATATGTGTATATAGAGACAGGGGATTTTGAAGGGTAACAAAGAGGTGTCCTATTGTATTTATTGATCAATACCGTCACATGTTTTTGCTATTATCTCTCTCCATCTCTGAAAAATAGAAATATGAGGTGGTCATTATTAATCCTTTTGAGTTACAAATATTTTTTTTTACGTTTTATTGATATACACACATTTATGGGAACTGGGTGTGTTCTTTAAATGATTACTACTGGTAGCTTTTTTTTTTTGAATGGCAAATTTCATTAAACACCCAAAAAACGAACTAACTCCAAGACGGAGATAGTTCCAAGCCACAACAAGGAAAAACGGCTAAATTACATCAAAAAAATTGAAAGATTGGAAGAATGCCAACCCTTCCAATCTACATCACATTTACCCCTACTTTTATACCAAAGGAAACCCATCGACTTTACGTCCGAAATAATCTCAGTAATCTTTGTATTATTCTTCGTAAACACCTTCTCGTTTCTCGCCTTCCAAATGCGCCAACATGTTAGCACCAAGATGCCATGAAGCAGCTCCTTTTTCCGGTTCGAACTCCCCGACTGATCAACAATAGTCTGTATATCATTAATTGAGAATAAGAAGATCGGAGGAATGTGACACCACCGAGCGATTCCATTCCAAACTCCGTCAGCGAATCGACACACCGTGAACACATGTTCAGCCGTCTCTTCAACTTCTCCACATAGGACACACTTGCAGTCTCCTACCAAGATATTCCGTCTTCTAAGGGCAACCTTTGTAGGAATCCGATCTAATAAAGTTCGCCACATAAAAATGTTGCACTTAGCCGGTAGCCAACTACTCCATCGAAACGTATGCCCAACAGCATCTGAATTGAAACTTTTAATCCACGACTTAGTTTCCTGTACCGTTAGTTGCTGCAATCGACCCTTATTCCATTCCCACAAATCCCGGCTCGAGTCGAGTGTAGTACCTGAAACCATCTGAGAACACTCAACAACCTCAGCTATTTCTTGGACAGTGGCCGGATACTTCTTCCATTCCCAAGTCATTGCACCAACAAAGTCATTATTGCCGACTCTATCCGCGACCATACACCATTTATTCTTTTCGAGACGGAAGAGTGCAGGGAATAAAGTCTTCAAAGGAAGGGGATTTATCCAAGGATCAATCCAGAATTTAATACTCAATCCGTTCCCGACCTTACCTTGCATCAAACTACTAAAGCTAGATCCATTCACTATAAGCCGAGAACCACTTTTAACAATCTTTGACCAAGTACCCGAAACATTCCTATTACACGGAACAGATTGCCACCGTCGTTTAGACCCATGAACAGCATCAACTACTTTCCTCCATAAAGCATCGCCCTCCATTCGGTATCTCCATATCCTTTTGAGTAATAACGCATTGTTGCAATCATCCAACTTACTCAAGCCTAACCCACCATCCTTTTTTGAGCGAGTAACTACATCCCATCCAACCCAGTGGACTTTATTAGCTTCCAAGTTTCCTCCCCACAGAAACTTTTTAATCATCACCTCAAGCTTTTGGATAACCGCAACCGGGGCTTTAAACAATGAAAAATAATATGACGGGAGACTCTCCAAAACGGCTTTTATCAAAACAACCCTTCCACCAATTGAGAGGACTCTAGATCTCCACTTCGAAAGCCTGTTCTTGAACACTTGCACCACCGGCTCCCAATTATTAATTCTGTTCATATTAGCACCAACTTGAATCCCAAGATACTTGAACGGGGTTACTCCCGGACGACATCCCAACTCTCCCGCCTTCACCCTAACCTCTTCCCCATTTTTCCCAACACCAAAAAGGGTCGACTTGTTAATATTAATTTTTAGGCCCGAACACAAATGGAAAATCCGCAAAATTCTTTTAAGCGTCCGGAAATTCGAATCCGACCATTCACCCATAACCATACCGTGTTTTTAAACGACACATTTGAGCACAAGGCTCATCGCAAGACATCACCTTCTATAGTTATTTTCAGTTGTTTATTTTGTATTTTAGCAGTAGTTTAGCATTTAGCATATTCAACCTTGTTCCTTATAATAACTCATTATGAGAATGAATGTGGTTGATCATTTTGGCATGCTAAGCTAACTTATTTGGTTCACTTGAGGGAGATTAACCAGACTTGATCTTCTGATTCCATTAATGGATTTAAAATTAGTTTGTGTTAGTGACTGCAAGTGATGATCTTTCTACACTGAAAGTGAGCTTTTAAAACCTTTGAAACAAGTTACCAACTTTTCGTTTGTTAATTCAAACATTCATGTTTTCTCTGTCTATGTAGTAATAACGTGTTAGCATACTAGAAGAGATACTCATTAGTCATTGGGTAGTATACTTTTGGTGTAAAGACTTGGGTTCTTTAATTACCACTACTCTTGGAAAAGATACTCGCAGCTGGGGTCTTCTCATTTAATTGCACTAAAACACACGTTTATCACTTGATCCTTCATATAACGACTTTAGATGGTTGTCGTGTGATATGATTGTGGCAACTTTCCGAGAAGGCTTATGAATTAGTAACCTTAACCAGAGCCATTTGTACTTCTCAAAATTATTTTTTGATAACCCAAACTTATGACAAACCTTAATCCGTTTCTACCAAATTTGCACGGTTTTGATTGTTACAACACAATTTTCAACATCGATATCTCATTCATCTTTGATCAACCCTTCAAAAACAATCATTTTTGCTCAGTTTTGAATGCAGTATTCGTTGCAAGCTCACTCATGGTGAAACACAAAACCCGGGTATAAATCTTTATATGTAACTGATCATACATATAAATACAATCCCAAACACTTTTTCCAGCATAGTCTTGTGAGTTTGACAATTTTTGGTTTGAAGCTTAAATATTTTTGATATGCTATCAAAATAGGTACTAAAAGTTATCTATACACAAAACATTTTTTGTTTCACTCTACAAGTTTCTTCTAAGTTAATAAATCATACACAAATTCTATAAGTGGGAAACTTGACCAATCACTAATATGAAAAACCAAAAAAACAAATCCTATAGTGTCTAGACCTCATTGTTTCCATGACTCCATACAAGCAGAATGATTTGACCATTCAAATTGCAAATTCTGATCAATAGGCAAGGCCTTAAACGTCATCCGATCGTGCATAATCTTCTTCAAATCCGCCACTTTGGCTTTGATACTACGACAACAATTCGCATGAACAGTTACGACCGCCCTAACATCCCTACTAGCTTCACAAAATACACTGAAGTAAACTGTGTCCAAGAACCTAACATCAAGGTCCAACCTTTCAAAAGCACCTCTCCTCATAAGTTCAACAAGTACATCTTGTTCTTTCATCACGGTTGAGCTGTCCTTTCTTGAGTACCATTCGTCAAACAAAGTTATTGTCTTGTTATTTGATTTGATCATGTAGAAACCCGTGTTGATCCTCTGGTCCCTTTCTGACCATTGGTCACCGGTGAACTCGTTGACACTTATCTCAAGATCTATGCTATCGTGTAGGTTTAGCCGTGGAAATGGATCTCTTAGCCATAATACATCTGTATCCTGTAATGAATTAGCCAACTTAAATTATGCAAATCGACAAACAAACCAAGACACGTTTTATAATCTACTATTTATTAATTTATGTCAATAGTTTCAATGTGACTATTTGCATATTTAGTTAACCTCATGAATTTGATTAACTTACCAAAAGTAAATGGTAAGTTATAATGATCCACAATTGATGTTTTATTCATATTTAAAGAGGAATTATCTATTCGAGAGTCACACCTTTAACTAATTATTACGTTTTGAGCAATATAACACTTACTTTCATGACCTCGTTTTTGATTTTTTTTTCAAGCTTCAAGATAACCTATACAAAGGCAAACTGTATCTAATAGTAATCGGGTTTTCCAACAATAAATCTTTTGATTAAATGACATGGGTGATGGTTAAGGTTTGGAATTCCTCAGATAGGTCTCAGGTTCGAAACTAGACTTAAGGGTTTTTTTTCCATAGTGGTGGATTTCCTCATCGAAGGTGTCATTGGGCGAGCCAGGTCTGGAGCGACAAAATCAGCATGGACGATTGACATCTCGTCTCAGGAATGCTCACTTTGGTATTGGGGTAATTCAGAAATCCTATTCAATAGGTTTCGAAATTTTGTACTAGAATTACTCAAACTTAAAAAAAAAAAAGTTATTGAAGTTTCATTAGATATTCTGATCTTCTCTTTTTTTATAAATGTTAATTTAGCTTTTAAATTAAGAGATCTAAATCAAATATGTATTTATTAGTCTTGATTACACTTTAGTAATTGTTTTTAATTTTTCCAAGCAAAATTGAAAAGTTATGAAATTTTTTATTATATAATTAGTATTTTTTATATTCACTTTATCTCATATTTCAATTTCATCTTGAAAAAAATAATCACGGAGTTCCATTTAAGGTACACTTAAATTTAAGAAATAAATTTTAAATAAAATTTATAAAAGATTTAGAAGATTGAGACACATAATTAATGTTGAGTTTGGCCACTATCAAAGTATAGAACTAATTAGGTGTGTAATTAGCATGGATTAATTACCGTGAATATGAAGTTGTAACCGAGCTTAAGAACTTCTCCAAGAAAAAGTGTTCTTTCCCACATCATCTTGATGAAATCATCCGACATGTACATCTTCTCACCCACGAAATCGACACCATCCATCTTCAGCCTGTAACAATGTAATCTACGAAACATGCATCGTTCATACGCGGTTTGATCAACCGCAATGATCAAAAGATGATTAACAAGTGACCGCGTGTTTTCTCCCATCCAAAACCCATCCAAGAATATGTCAAGCATTGCTTTGTTCCCCTCGACGTAGGCCTTATTCACCATTGTTAAAATCACCGTTTTAAATCTTGTTGCGGCTCCAGCCAATGCCTCTTCTAAACCGTCATAATGTTTAGGTGGCTGCAAACATTAATTAACCGATGATTGTAAAACTTGGTTAAAAATAATGGAACATCAAATTTGAAAAATTGAATGAGTCTAGGAATGAGGTTATACATATATAAGCCTACCATGACCAACGTGGTTATACCCGAATTGATATTGTAAGTTATTCGGGCAATTGATCCCGACAAGGCTCTATCAGATTCAAAAAAGATGACTGAAATAAGGGATACAATCACTAAGATGAACAGGACATGACGGAGTCTTGCCCTGGGTGGTTGATCCATTTTTTTCTTTTGATTTCACAACATCATAGCGCAAAAAGGCGGTGGTTGTGGGGCGATCGATGGTGATGGAGGAGGAGGTGGTGGTTTCAGGGAAGATTATTGGTTAATGATGGATGATCATGAATTTGTGGGATTAATTTAGAAAGTGAAGATGAGTATTAAGTGGTAATGATAAGAGGTAATGTTGGAGTGAATTTCATAATGTATGGGATTTTAAATTTGGTTACTTCGGATGGAATTCTTGATGTTGTTTGCTATTTAAAGCAAAGTGGCATGCAATAACTATCTTAATAATATTTCTCTATTAGAATTGATATTATCAACTAAAATAAGAAAAATGAGTGGATATTATTAGAAAACACTAGCAAAGAGCTCAAGGGACGTTGAATCAATACGAACACAAACATAAACAAACAAGAAGAATACAGTGGATAACTCTCTTATAATTAACGAAATATAACTCAAAAACCTTGATTTACAATCTATCGTGTCATATGAATAACCCTAACTTGGTAAACATATATTTATAGATTCACCTAAACTTAGCGAACAAGAAATAAATGTTTACCAAGTTAGGGTTATTCATATAACGATATATATAGCACAATTTTATGTACATAACTACGTTTTATTTCCCGCAAATAAATGACAAATTAATAAGGTTTTAAGTAATTGGGAAAGAAACATGAGAGGTATTTAAGCTCAAGTTTGAATCATGGCTAAGTATTTGGGTTGGTTTTGGTTTAGAAAAGACATAACCTTGGCTTAAAGCTAACCCAATGGTAGGAACTTCAAGTGAATATTCTCCTAGTAAAGTGGTTCTCCTTTTAATTACGACGAGGTCCTTTTGCGAGGAAACTTGGGGAGCTGGCTTTGTGTGCGAGCCCCATGTTTTCCTGATAAGTATGCACAACGGTTCTTCGTTTCTTTGACGATGGCAGAAAGATGTAGCTAGCTTGTTTAAATTGCTAAGATTTTCTAGCCCATGAAGTTTTAAAAAATCGAATGGGCTGAATTTTTTAAAGTTTGATCTTAATTCTTGTTCAATGGAACACATTATGAATCTGAGATCCATTGGCAATATTAAGGACCGGGCTTGATTAATTACGTTTGCCTAAAATTCGCTCGATCAAAAGAAAGTGTGATCGAGCCATCAAGTTTTAGATTCTTAATCAAACACGACACGTGTGCTACATTTACTAGAGTCCAATTCGAATATTATTCTTACCTACTTGACGTAAAAAAAAAAATCATAACTCGTACAAAGATTTTGTGGCATGCAGTTGCCCTTTTGACAAATTTCCGAAATATCCAATCTCCCAAAAGGTCTGATGGACGACATTAATGGAAAAAGAAATCATGTCTGAATAATCATACTGGTTTAGGGCAGTTTGATTAGGGCCTCCGAAACTATAATGCCTTGCATGTTGACACGTGCATAAATCAAAATCTTTGAACTTGTAGCGATATAGGAGGTGGATTTCCAAAAAAGGATGTATGATGTTTGCGTAAATGACAGAGTTAACAAAGATTTCAAGATTGTGTCAAATCTCTCATGAGATGATACCCAATCAAGACTATTATCGCTTTTCTTCAAATGAGGAATCTGGTTGTGGTATAGATAACTAGAAAGATAGTAATTATGATCAAGGCAATGTCATTACATACCTAGAGTACTACACTTTTGCTTAGTATCAACAAGATAAATCATTTAATCATGTTTATGTTCCGTAGGCCAACAAACGAACTGGTCAGTCGAACATAAGTCCATCTAGATTTTTTATGGTTTGAACGGCATCATGTCAAAATATGAAACATGCGAGTCTGAAATGCCGCGTCCCTTATTTTATGCCTGTTCCATACCAATAAATAGGAAACAATCAGATTATTTATGTAGTGTTGTAATTTCTATGGTGAACAAGTGAACTTACTTGTTTATCAGTTAAAGTGTTTGTTCAATTCGATCATCAAGCTTTCAATCTGTTAGTACTTATTTCATTCAGTTTTTCATTTAATCAATTTTATTTGGTATCTTGATATTCATTTACTATTGTTATTTTTATTTTTGGTTTAGTTCAAGATTAGCATATCTTGATATTCATTTACTCTCTAATTAAGCGGTGTCCATTAGATATTTAAAGGGATCTTGAATTCTTGATTTTGTTCATTAGAACTTAAATCCTTACTTAGTGATCGTGAAATAAGTAAAGTTTGTGATATCATTAGAGCTTTAATTAATAGTTGAATGAATTTTGTGTTATTTATGGTTATAAATTGTCTAGTAATAAGGTTGAGTTCTAAGGTTTCATACTTAGAATATAAAATTACAAATTAACAACCAAGAACTAGTTCCATTATCTGACTGAATTTTAAAGGTACTTTATTACATAGTTCGAGTCGTTCTCGAATACATAAACTTGTTTATTAAGGCCGGGCGCTAGTTTATGAAGCTTATAAGGACCGGTTAATTAGCCATGAAACTTGACAACTTCTTGTTGTTGCAAATTGGGCACTCGGAAACCTTGTTGTCACACTCAAAACAAAAACACATGTGTCCGCACGGGTTCCACACCATGGTTGTGGACAATGTTTTCCAGTTCCAGCATGTAATTACCACCTTTGTTGGTGGACACCGGCTACTACCCTCACCAGCAGAAACATTTTGCACCTTGCTTTCCCGTTCATTTTCCAAACGCTGGAAATGACTCTTCATCCTCTCGGCACACTCCTTCATCTGCTCCGCCTGTATCAAAAACAGAAAACCTTTAGAAAAAACAATGACTAAGAGTGCATTAACGAAAAAGGAGGGATGGATAGAGCGTGTTACGTGGGTGTCGGTGATTATGTACATCTCTTGAATGTAATGAGACACACTATCATCTACTGCCTGCATTAGGTTCTGAATAGTACTGGTAGCAGGGGTACCGGTCATGTTTTGTGGAGGAATATGGCAGCTATGTTCCGATGGAACATCTGATTCGTTTCCGGGACTGTTCAGATTAGTAGCATCTTGGTCTGCACACATTTTTGAAACATGTTAGATTTTGATACACATATATATAAGCAGAAAGGATGTTGAAGAATAGATATATAATCAACACTCAAAACGTACCTATATTATTCATGTTTCTAAGCCTTCTTCTTAATTGTGCCATTACACAAATGTAGATAGATATGTATGATGGTATTGGATGAAAATTTGGTGGTGGTGTAAGAGATTATATAGGCAGTTTATATATATATAACAAAGTGGTGCTGAAATAAACATGATGAACATGAAATGAAGAATGCCAGTAGGTTAATTATACCAAGGTAAGCTTTTTCCTCAAATTCCGTATAGAAAGTATTAAGTTTTAAGTTTTTATATGTCAGAAGAAAACAAAAAGATGGTGTAATATAGTCCAAACCATGACACATGATTAATGACTACAGGATGGAATTGATAATGAACAAGACAAAAAATTGAAGATTATCTTTATGTTAATTACTCAAGATATTAACATGTATTAATTTCACACACTATGTGGGGTGTGTTTGGTACTGGGTAATAAATTGACGAGGGAGTGGAGTGAGTGAGGAAATGGAATAAATTATTATTTTGTATTGTTTGTTGGCCAAGAAAAGATGACAGAATGAGATACAAATTAATGTGGTGTTAGCTAATGGTATCTTTTACTCTTTTCTCATAAAATTGAGGGTTCAAATTTTCTAGTAGACAATGCCGTAAATTTAGAAGTAGAATTACTAGTGTGTAAGTTAGTTATTCTAAAAAAGTAACTAAAAATTATATTTAAACTTTCATATACACTCATATTTAGAAATTATAATAACGGATGTTCAGATTTATATAAAAGTTAGTGTCAAAAGTTCATAACAATGTGCATTATAACACAAATACGGTTATTTATTAATCAATAACTGAAATACGTTGGCTAAATATCAAACGTTTAACACGTGTATAAAGGGCGCTAAAATTAAAAGACGGTAATGGTCATTTGAGATTAGTAGAATAGATTGTTTCCCTGATGAATCACGTGTTCGTTTTTTGACATGACTCCTTTCTTTTTGAAACATATGTTTGACCTCATGAATCACGTGTTCGTTCTTTGACATGACATTTTTTTTTTAAACGGATGTTTGACATGATGAATCACTTATTCGTTTATTTAAAACGGTCAGAAAATATAAGCCAAAAGGATTTCTAGAATCTCAGGCTGAGTATCATCACCAAGCTTTGTGCGCATCATCATTTATGTCGTGCCTACATGAAGAAAAGACTTGATGACTTATGGTTGCTCATAAGGAAAATCATAATCCATGTTTATAAGGTACTACTTTAAATATATAAATGAAGATGTTGCCTAATAGAATTGATATTATCAACTAAAATAAGAAAAATGAGTTGATATTATTAGAAAACACTAGCAAAGATGATGCAGCGTACTAGTAGAGAATGAAGGTTAATCATGTTGATTCTCGGAATACCCGTGAAGATCATTCCCAAACCGCCAAATTCGACTCAAAAGTCATGATTTTGAAAAGACAAAGTAATTTTATTCAATTATGATCAATGAACAGTCACAAACATTCATAACATATTAAGAGAGAATTCAAAATAGGTTTGGGCCACAAACAACCAAATGCCCAACAACAGCCCAAAACAAAACATAAAAAGCAGACGAAAAACACAAAAGTTGCCCAAAAGTGTATCTAAAAGTCTTATTTCGGAAAAATAAACGGGATAACCCGCCTATGGCGGTTACCACAACGTGGCCCACGTTCCAACGACCGTTTTGACCGGTAGCACGCCTGGAATGAAGGCCCATAGCCCAAGTTATGCCTGGAATGAAGGCCCATAGCCCAAGTTATGCCCATATTCGTGCAGCCCCTTTTGAAGCGCGATCTTGGACCTCTAGAAACACCATGGCCCACTCTTCTACACTTTGGCCCACATCAAAAGAGATCAAGGGTTGAATCGATACGGACACAAATGATAAGCAAACAAGAAGAATATACTGGATAATTCCCAATGTTATAATTAAAGAAATATAACTCAAAAACCTTGATTTACGATATATCTATATTCTCATATGAATAACCCTAACTTAGTAAACATATATTTGTAGATTCACATAAACTTAATGAACAAGAAATAAATGTTTGCCAAGTTAGGGTTAGTCATATAACAACACAATGTTATGTACATAACTACGTTTTATTTTCCGCAAAAAGTATGACGACTCAATAAGGGTTTAAGTAATTGGGAAAGAAAAATGAGAGGTGTTTAAGCTCAATTTTGAATCATGGCTGAGTATTTGGATTGGTTTTGGTTTAGGAAAGACATAACCCTGTCTTAATGCTAACCAAATGGTAGGAACTTCAAGTGAATATTCTCCTAGTAAAGTGGTTCTTCGTTTAAATACAACAAGGACCTTTTGCGAGGAAACTTGGGGAGCTAGCTTTTTGTGTGAGCCCCGTGTTTTTCTGATAAGTATTCCCAATGGTTCTTCGTTTTTTTGACGACGGCAGAAAGATGTAGCTAGCTTGTTTAAATTGCTAAGATTGTTTAACCGATGAAGTTTAAAAACTCCAATGGCCCGAATTTGTTCAAGTTTGATCTTAAATCTTGTTCAATGGAACATTATGAATCTGGGATACATTGGCAAAATTATGGACCGGGCTTGATTAATTACGTTTGCCTAAAATTCGCTCAAAAGAAAGTGTGATCGAGCCGTTAAGTTTTAGATTCTTAATCAAACCACGACACGTGTGCTACATTTACTAGAATCCAATTCGAATATTATTCTTACCTACTTGAGGTAAAAAAATAATCATAACTCGTACAAAGATTTTGTGGCATGTAGTTGCCCTTTTGACAAATTTCCAAAATATCCAATCTCCCAAAAGGTTTGATGGAAAACATTAATGGGAAAATAAATCATACCTGAATAATCATACTTATTTGGGGCAGTTTGATTAGGGCCTCCGAACCTATAATGTCTTGCATGCTGACACGTGCAAAAATCAAAATCTTTGAACTTGTAGCGATATAGGAGGCAGATTTACAAAAAAAGATGTATGATGTTTGCATAAATGACAGAGTTAACAAAGATATCAAGATTGCGTCAAATCTAACATGAGATGATACTCAAGACTACTATCGCTTTTCTTCAAATGAGGAATCTGGTTGTGGTATAGATAAATGCTAGGAAAGATAGTAATTATGATCAAGGCAATATCATGACTTACCTAGAGTACTGAACTTTTGCTTATAGTATCAACAAGATAAATTTTTAATCATGTTTATGTTCCATAGGCCAACAAACGAACTGGTCAGTCGAACATAAGTCTATCTAGGTTTTATTGGTTTGAACGGCATCATATCAAAATATTAAACAGGCGAGTCTGAAATGCCGCGTCCCTTAGATTATGCCTCACTAGTAGAAAATATACCTTTAATGACACGTGAATCATGACACACTGACATTTATGACATGTAAGAACCATTTGTCATTAAATATCATCATCTTTTATCAATATTTGAAGAAACGATGACACAATTTTTGTGTGTCACCATTCTTATGTCACTAAAAGTTAAAAAAAAGAAAAACACGGGCTACACTTTGATTGTGTGTCATGTTTAGAGTCACTTTATAATTTCTAGGGCTGGCAGTCTGGAACAAAAGTACAAAACACTCATCGTTCATCCCAATTTCTACAGAACACTCATCAGCATCATGTAAGGCCCCGTTACCGGTGCCTCACATTGGACGTTGGATTTACTCATTCACATAGTTCTAGTAATCAGAGTTTAAAAACTTTCGCGAAATATAAAAATTTTCGTTTAAAACATACACATTAATCCATAACTTGTTTCAATAAACATATTGTCTTTAAAACATAAACTATTAAACGTCTTGGGTCTTCCGATGTCAGCCTCTTATTCGATGCCAAGTGTTCCCCTCAAGCGAGCTGCCTCATCCTACTCACCTGCGTGCATACTAAAAGTCAGCTACGCTGAGTGAGTTCTAGTTAAACATACATCATACAATACATTCATCCTTACATACTTTCATTCATACTTTCATACTTCATTTATACTTTCATACTTACTTACATTCATATCTTACGTTATAAAGAGCATTACGCCCTACATGCCTCGAGTATTATTAGGGCTCGGTACCCTCCTTCCTCGAGTATTATTAGGGCTCGGTACCCTCTTTCCTCGAATATTAGTAGGGTTTGGTTCCCTAGTTCTCGAATATTAGTAGGGTTCGATTCCCTCTTCGTTACCATACAACCATACGTCATGCCTCGAGTATTATTAGGGCTCGGTACCCTCTTCGTTACCATACAACCATACTTCATGCCTCGAGTATTATTAGGGCTCGGTACCCTCCTTCCTCGAGTATTATTATGGCTCGGTACCCACCTTCCTCGAGTATTATTAGGGCTCGGTACCCTCTTTCCTCGAATATTAGTAGGGTTCGATTCCCTCTTCGTTACCATACGTTAACCTTTCTTTATTTACTTTACAACATTCATAAACATATATATCATACTTACATTACTCCTAACTTTTCAACTTATTAGCACGTGCAATATCCGAATATCGTTCACGTACCGATAAGCCATCATTCCTAACTTTCACATAACCACATAAGGCATACACTTATCACCTAGGATAAGTGTATTAACAATCACATCGAGTATGCACACAGCCCCGAAAACATAACATAGGAATGAGGCTAGAAACTCACCTGGATCCTGTTGTGTTCGCCGTTAATCGTAATCCCTCTCTTTAATTGAGAACGGCTATTTGTTAAATGTATATATTTGTTAATTAACTGTATAATTATTTAAGTTGGTGTCTTAGTTAACCAATGTACTTTCTAAGTTGGGCTTCTTTGTTTAACTTATACGAATGGGCTAGCTCATTATAAATGGGTTTAAGTAGATCAAGCCCATCTGTTTTAAATGGTATCTGGCCCAGTTGAGACCAGGCCCATCGCCCAGAACATAACAGATCAGCCGAGAACTCTCGGCAGAGAACTCAGCAGAAAACCCATAACCGAAAACCCTTGGGACCGAGGTCCCCAGCCTGACCGAGAACCTTGCCTTGACTGAGAACCCTTGGTCACCGAGAACTCGGGTCACCGAGAACTCAGGTCACCGAGAATTCTCGTGGACCGAGATCCCTTGTTGACTGACTGTTGACCGAGAACTCAGGTTTTTGACTGAGAACCATCAGGTCAAATCTTTCTATATTTTCTTCTTGTTTCTTGGTTCGGGTAACTGTTAACCGGTCCATATTATAAATTTTAACCACCTTTTCTATTTTCCATAACCGTTATACTCCTATTATCATTACCCCATCAAGATCTATTCTTTTTAAGGCATAAAGCCTAAACCTTTACCCATAGAACGTTCTTTACTAGATCAAGGGTTTATTTAAACGAGCCGTTCATAACCACGAGTTCGTTAAGTCCATTTTAATCTTCAAGTTTGCAACTTTACGATTTATCTAGACCCGATCTATCATCCTACCAATTTTCATGTAAATCCGTTCATGAAAAGTAATCCTTTTTAACAAAAACGTACCTTTGAGGTTTTTGTCTAAAATCACTCGAGAGACTCAAAACCATATCAAACGAACTCCGATTTGAGTGATTCAAGCGGACACAGAACCGTCTTGCCCCGATCTACAAACCCATCAGCTCACCTTCGCCGGAAATGGCCGCTACAGTCGCCGGAATAGTGGAACAGTGGCCGGAAATCTTCATTTTGAGCTGCTATGGTTTTGCTGATAAAAACTGTACTTCCCGACCTCTGATCTAAGATATAATCTGTGGGAATCTTCATTTATATACCTTGAACACTCAGTTAAAATTTGAGACCGATCCGACGGCTAGATCTCCGGGAATCTTTGTGTCTTTGTGGGTGGTTTTCTCAAAAACGGGAATTGAGTTAAGTGTGTGTTTTGATGGTGTAGGCTAAGGTGTAGAGATGTATGAAAATGGAAATGATTAGGGTTTTAAGGGGTATTTATACTCCCTTAAGCCCATGGACCTTAGGCCCATCTTGCCTTTTTGGTCCATAATTAATTACATCTAATTAGCCTAATTATCCTTCCATCTTTATTATTTTACTATTTTTCTATTAACCCAAGTAACTTTTCCATCTTGAATAAATAATATATTAAATATTATTCTTAGTAAATTTCGGGATGTTACAAGTCTACCCACCTTATAAGAGGTTTCGTCCTCAAAACCTGCTTAGTCCTTGTAAAGAGGAATACTTCTTGTATTCACATCCTTTCTTTAGCTTCCTGACTTACCGGTTTATCCTTTGTCTTACGATCAACGAGTGATGTTAATTAGTTTTAGCTTTCTTAGGTAGCTTGTCCATGAGGTCATCTATGATACGCTTCCTTATCCAGATTTTGCAAGTGCATATTACTTCCACAATTATGGTATGCTTTCTTGTCCTTTAAATTAGTACTGAATGGTCATTTCGTCCAATTACAACCGTTAGCAAATATACCGCTTTGCAATACGTACAATACATATTAAATCCAAAAAGGAAACCTTTCCAGTTTCTCCTTAAGGATTACTTCTTAAACTCCCTTTGTCTATTCCTTGAGAGAGAACACCTCTTGCAATTCTTGAGCGCATCCATTGCATAACTTGTCGGAGAACTCCTTAAGTAACCACTTAAACCTTCTTTCATTCTCAGCCCTGTATCAACACGCAGGGTTCATGAGTTATAGCTGCCTAGGGTAGCTTGATCATGAAGTACATGATGATACATCTTCCTTTTCTTGACTAATCAAGTCTCACGTTGCCCTATGAATCCGTTGTTGCTTGCCGGCTGCCTAATCTATCTTAACCAATTACCTTAACCGACTTCCTTTCTGGTAAGTCTTTACCTTCGTTTATAATACCATTCTATCCTTTCCGTTCAAGAGGACTTCCCTTCCATGATCACATGACTATTAATTACACATTAATAATTTGTGTCAAGACTTAATTTAGGTAGACATAAGTCTAAACCATATCTATGCTTTCCTCACATGTCTTTCCACCTTTTGTTCTTGGTTTCTAGCATTCTCTTGCGGTGTGACTTTCGGCTCCACATTCGTAACACTTGTGGTCGTTCTTATCAGTGCAGGCAAAGTATCATGTCTATCCACATCTGTCACATACCCTGGACTCATCTTCATTTGAATTCTACTTAAGCGTTTCACTTTCATTAGTATATACCTTCATTGTAATCGACATCTTTCCTTTTTGATGCTTCGATGTAAACCGAGTATCCAGACTTATAACCTTCAGCTAGGATTTGGCCTCGAAGATATCCATGACATGAAATCCTCAGCCGACCAAATCTGATTTTTACATCATAAGTATTATCTTTCAACTCTATGTGTAACTGGAGAATTCATTTCTTTTTGTTTTCATCTTGTTCTCATCCTTTATAACTTTTAACTGTGTTTCATGGATCTCGCTAATGCATTTCGAAGTACTAACTAATTTATACTACTTAAATGTCGTGATATCTTCTCCACATTCTGGCCGTCAGCAACCATATTAGCCTCACCAGGATAATACTTGATTTCACAATCATAATCCTTTATCAACCTCCCTCATCTTCGTGCCCCGTATTTCATTCCTTCTGCTTCTTATGGCATGTGTCAATGGTACACCTTGAAAACTTAGCATACAGTTACTCTTTCTTCAGCGTTTCCAACACTTCTCTCAAGTGTCTAGCATGGTCGGACTTATCCCTTGAATAATCAAAACTATCGTTTGTGAAGGCAACGACATATTTGTCCTAATATCGGATGACATGCCCTATTCACCATAACCATAAATGCTGGCGAGCATTCGTCTGTCCAAACAATATCACGAGAAACTCGTAGTATTCAAATCGCGTATGAAATGTTGTCTTAAGGATGTCTGCCTCTTTCACTTTCAACTGATGATAGCCTGCTCTGAGGTCTATTTGCAAGGACCAACTCGCACCTTGCATTTGATCAAACAAATTATCCATTTGTGGCAACAAAAATCTATTCTTCACAGTAAGCTTGTTCAACTCGTAGAAATCTATACACATTCTCATACTTCCGTCTTTTTCCTTCACGAACATCACCGGTACACCCCGTAGGAAAATTCTTGGAACATAACACCTTCGTCGAGGAGTCCTTGCAGTTGGGACATCAACCTTTTCATCTCGGACGGCGATAGGCGGTAAGGTGCTTTCGCGACAGGCTGTGCTCCTGGTATTAACTCTATCCGGAATTCTACCATTCGCTCCAGTGGTAACCCCGGAAGGTCCTCCGGGAACACTTCTAGTTACTCACACACTACAGGAATCATCTTTCATTTCTTTCGTGTCGGCCGTAGCTTTGACAACATACGCCAGGTAGACACTGCACCCTCGCCTTAACAAACCTTCAGCTTTTATGACGTTAAGCCTTGAACTTTCCCTTAATACCATAAACCGTCACTGTACCGCCATCCAAAGACTTAAACCTTAGCAACTTACTCTTACATGCTATACGAGCTTTAAACTCAAACATCAAATCCATTCCCAAACGAGATCGAACTCTCTTAAGGTCAATCATAAATATTAGCAAGGAACTCACGTCCCTCTAGTTCTACCTTACAATTTTTTTTAACCATTCTCATACTTTAACGAAAGTATCACTAGTGGTCTCTTCCATACAGTCTCAGGTGCACAACTACATTCTTCTTAACGTCTTCTTTCATATTTTCTAAACTATGTAGTCTCGTACTTTCATTCCTTTTTAATCAGGATGCCCCGACTTTCACCCGTCCTTCTCGATCATCTCTACTTTCTCTTCATTCGCTTCGTTACTCACGATCCCAACAAGTTCCTTTATGGAGTTAGCTATCGCAGACATACTACCTGTCTTGACTCATTCTAGTTGGCTTATCTCTATTTCTCTCATGCTACTTTCATTTGGAATTCACAGTTCGGGCTACCTTTGATGCTTCGGCGAACATTTGTAGTGCGAAACATTTAAGCAACTCCCTTGGTGTATATGATTACAACCTCCAGGGGTGATCCTTATTCTTTACTTCCTAAAGTCGAAGTCCTATTGCTTTTGTATATTACTTTGTCACACCTTCTTCAACAGGGGCCTGGTTGGCACGTGTCTTACCACAGCGTCCAGTACGACCTCTTCGCGCCCGTCGCTCTTGTAGCAATCATCTATCTTATCTCTAAGGGAACACAAACGTTATCACTCTAGGAATTATTTAGGACATGATTCGTAAGGTAAGTAGTTAATGACAGTGGCCAAGTGTAATTAACTATTTGCATTACTCCTCAGGTTCTACATACTTCCCTTTATGATTTCACTTGTGCTAGTTTCTACTTTTAAACAGTTAATCAATCAAACAATCAATTAATCCTATCCCTACATACACATATCCTTCATTTAACAATTAAGCTAAGATCTTTGCACATTATTTAACCATATACTTTACTTTACTAAGCTTGCTTGAGTGACACATGGCTATCTTGAACTGGCATCTTCTTTCTTTCTTACTTAAATCTCATTCTCTGTTCGAGTCTAAGCATGTAGGATGCTTAAATCTCTCGAACTTTGCTCTGATACCAACTTGTAAGGCGCCGTTACCGGTGCCTCACATTGGACGTTGGATTTATTCATTCACATAGTTCTAGTAATCAGAGTTTATAAAAAACTTTCGCGGAATATAAAAACTTTCGTTTAAAACATACACATTAATCCATAACTTGTTTTAATAAACATATTGTCTTTAAAACATAAACTATTAAACGTCTTGGGTCTTCCGATGTCAGCCTCTTATTCGATGCCAAGTGTTCCCCTCAAGCGAGCTGCCTCATCCTACTCACCTGCGTACATACTAAAAGTCAGCTACGCTGAGTGAGTTCTAGTTAAACATACATCATACAATACATTCATCCTTACATACTTTCATACTTCATTTATACTTTCATACTTACTTACATTCATATCTTACGTTATAAAGAGTATTACGCCCTACATGCCTCGAGTATTATTAGGGCTCGGTATCCTTTTTCCTCGAGTATTAGTAGGGTTCGGTTCCCTAGTTCTCGAATATTAGTAGGGTTCGATTCCCTCTTCGTTACCATACGTTAACCTTTCTTTATTTACTTTACAACATTCATAAACATATATATCATACTTACATTACTCCTAACTTTTCAACTTATTAGAACGTGCAATATCCGAAGATCGTTCACGTACCGATAAGCCATCATTCCTAACTTTCACATAACCACATAAGGCATACACTTATCACCTAGGATAAGTGTATTAACAATCACATCGAGTATGCACACAGCCCCGAAAACATAACATAGGAATGGGGCTAGAAACTCACCTGGATCCTGTTGCGTTCGCCGTTAATCGTAATCCCTCTCTTTAATTGAGCACGGCTAACTGTTAAATGTATATATTTGTTAATTAACTGTATAATTATTTAAGTTGGTGTCTTAGTTAACCAATGTACTTTCTAAGTTGAGCTTCTTTGTTTAACTTATACGAATGGGCTAGCTCATTATAAATGGGCTTAGTTATATCAAGCCCATCTGTTTTAAATGGTATCTGGCCCAGTTGAGACCAGGCCCATCGCCCAGAACATAACAGATTAGCCGAGAACTCTCGACAGAGAACTCAGCAGAAAACCCATGACCGAAAACCCTTGGGACCGAGGTCCCCTGCCTGACTTAGAACCTTGCCAACTCGGGTCACCGAGAATTCTCGTTGGTCGAGAACCCTCGTGGACCGAGATCCCTTGTTGACTGACTGTTGACCGAGAACTCAGGTTTTTGACCGAGAACCCTCAGGTCAAATCTTTCTATATTTTCTTCTTGTTTCTTGGTTCGGGTAACTGTTAACCGGTCCATATTATAACTTTTAACCACCTTTTCTATTTTCCATAACCGTTATACTCCTATTATCATTACCCCATCAAGATCTATCCTTTTTAAGACATAAAGCCTAAACCTTTACCCATAGAACGTTCTTTATTAGATCAAGGCTTTATTTAAACAAATAATATATTAAATATTTTTCTTAGTAAATTTCTGGATGTTACGCATCATCATCTCTCATCCCAAACGGTCAGATCTCATCATCATTCATTCGTTCATCGTCGATTAACATACTGATTCAAACCCTCATCGCTCCCTCTCATCCCAATCGTTCATCACTCAGCATCATCACCTCTCATCATCGATTTCAGATTACGACGGCTCTGATTGTTGATTTACGGTATAATTACTCACTAGAACTGATTAATCTGTTAATTTAGTCATCAAATTTGCATAAATTGTTAGGTTTAATCTGTTGACATGATTGTTACGTTTAATAGCTGATTGTTGATCTCAGAAACTGATTACTCACTGTTTATGGTATAATTACTCATCGGAACTGATTAATCTATTAATTTTAGTTTTCAATTTTGCACAAATTGTTTTGTTTAATTTGTTGACATGATTGTTAGGTTTTTAGTCTGTTGACTTGTTGATTGTTAGGTTTAATATGATGACATGTTAGGTTTAATGTTTCTAATCTATTTGTTAGGTTTAATAAATTGGAATTTGATTATTTTGGGTTCCATCAATCGCTTCGATTTCAATTATTCGATTTTGGGTTCTTCTTCTATCTTCAGCATATGGCCAGTTTCACTTTCCACTACCTATGAAATTATTCATTCAAATGATTTAATTTTCTGTGCTGCTTTTATCTTTTGTTCAGATACGACTGTCCATTGTATGCTTAAATGACATGATATTGGCTTATTATCAAGTGTGCACACCAACTGTTAGGTAAAATGCTTCAACCAAACTCACTTCATTTTCATTTTCATACTCAAACCAAACCAATCTTCCTTACCTTTTGGTTTATTTTTGTTAAATCTGATTTTATTATTAGATATATATAACTGTCTTTTGTTCATTTTTATCTGCTATTTCCTTAAAGACTGTGTGGAACAATTTCTTTTTGCAATTTACTTTGCTTTTCTGTTCTTGAATCCAAGAAACTTAAAGATTGGTGAATAGATATTAAAAATTTAAAATGTACATTAGTATTCAAAGTGTTAATCACTTAATCTCATACACCATTTATCTTGAAATTGTCTAGAAAACTAGTTGTTTTGATGAAGACACGCTGTATACTATCGTTTTTACTTCTCGGTTTCATTTTTTACTTAATTTTTTGTTAGATATTAAAAATTAAAATACAAGTAAACTTTTCGTAGCACAAAGACTTTTAAAAAAGTGGCAGGCTAGTTAAATTTTTCGTGTATGTTTCAACGATCATTAAGTTTTAGAAAAATGCATGATAATTTACTGTTTTCTAACGCAGGATAAAAGTAAGTAAGCTAAAGAAGTTTGCGCACATAATAAATACAACCATCGTTTGAGCAGAAAGGGATACGCTAAACTAACTGTTGAAATTTTATGAATTAAATTAATCAAATAGTTTACTTGTATTTGTTTATGTCGTTAATTCATTTTTTATTATCTTGATAATTTTGATGCAACAAACCGGCAAGAAGAGAAGATTGATAGGGAAACGTTGTGGAAAGAAGCAAGAAAAAAGAAAACCAGAGGTTTTGATGAAAATGTCCAAGTGGTTGTTAACAAAATTGTAAGTTTATTTAATGTGTAGTCATTGTGGTAGCACAAGGTCTTGGAAAAACTAGGCATGGGCCCTAGATCAATCAATCAATCAATCAATCAATCATACCCAGTGAAGTCCCACCAATAGCATAGGCCCTAGATAATAATCACAATTTATAATTTATAGATTAATTTTTAATTTATTCGAATTATAGGATGAGCTACATCAGTCGGGATACGATGAATCATGTGGAACACATGATGTGCTCACCAAGGCCCTAGATACTAAGGAGCAGCGTGGACATGTGCACGGAATGGGCAAGTTTGTAACATAAGACCAATATATTTCTATATCCAAGACTGTTAAGCAGTACTTGGACACTGAGCAAAAGAAGAC
Source organism: Bidens hawaiensis (assembly GCF_021521415.1). Taxonomy (NCBI): domain Eukaryota; kingdom Viridiplantae; phylum Streptophyta; class Magnoliopsida; order Asterales; family Asteraceae; genus Bidens; species Bidens hawaiensis. The sequence goes on from NW_027492195.1 coordinate 189,863, forward strand.
CAATGAACAGTTCAACAAACTTGAAGATGAGCTAGAGAAACTTAAAGCTATACATGGTGTTTCTGAACCGGGGGGGGGGGGGTCATGAAGAAGAGTTTGAATACGCACCACTTGATCAAGCATCACCTGTAAGTATTGCAGTCTTTTATACTTTCATTACTGTATCAGTTTAGTAAATTCACTACAGTAGGTTTATAAGTTATAGTGTCACGGTTGACTTTTTGTAGTCAAAGCTGCAGATTAAGGCTGATCAATATGTGACATTCAATTTAGTATCAACATACTAATGGAAGTTATTATGTTGTGTGATTATAAATAAGACACAAATCAGTACTGAAACCACTACAACATGAGTATTTTTGTTGTAAGTTATTATGTTATGTAACTGATAAATAAGACACAAGTCAGTTCTGAAACCACTACAACATGAGTATTACTGCTGTAAGTAGACTCAATTTGCTTCTACTTTTGATCTTGTATCCATTTTTCGTACTGTATATGCTAGATCCAGTTATTAAGTTGCCTAATGGAATCTGAATCTAATTTATAAGTTTCAAATATTGAGTAAGAGCATTTAGCAATTAGGTTCTAATCACTTCTCACTAATCTAAAACTTTCTCAGGTTGGGGGAGGGAACAATAATACACGGATGCTAATATTGAAGGAATTCGTGAAGAGCGGTCGACTTTTGTGGCATCCTTTATTTACCAGTTAAACTTCGTATCGATATTAGTGAAATGTTAACTTTGAAATATTGTTAATTTTGAATATTTGTTAGTATTTTATGCAATATTATATGAAATAAATTGTTTTGCTATATATGAATTTTAAGTTGTATTATGAGACGCCAATTGTCATTATTTAATGTGGAAATGATAACTATGCCAATTTTTTTTAATAATATTTCAAACCATGACACGAAAATGCGTGTCAAAAAAACACGTCAAGAATGTGTGTCATAAAAAGATGACAAGCAAATTCGCGTCATCTTTTTTTTATGGCAGGGCCTTCCTTGAGACGATTTGGCATGTCATCTACCCCTTTAATGACGCGTATTGCGCGTCATTATAGGTCTATTTTCTAATAGTGCCTGTTCGATACCAATAAATAGGAAACAATCAGATTATTTGTTGTAATTTCTACGGTGAACAAGTGAACTTACTTGTTTATCAGCTAAAGTGTTTGTTCAATTCGATCATCAAGTTTTCAATCCGTTAGTACTTATTTCATTCAATCAATTTGATTTGGAACGACATCTAGTTCTCTTTCTGGTTTGTTGGTCTCGGGTTGGTTGATGCTAACATTCCATACTTTATGTTGTTGTAGTATAGTTGTTTTCTTTTTTTATTTCCAATAAGGACAAATGTTTATTCACATGAGATATGAATTGACACATCTATTGTCAAGTGCCAGGGGCATATGTTGTTGTCACATACCTTTGTGAAAACACATAAGGAGTTTGGCAACACCAAAACCTTGAGTCCTTGGCAAGGCTTTCACGTAGATTGTAGACTCGAACTTTAAACACTCACTATTTAAAAAAAATAACTTTGAGAGCCCACCGCCGACTGGCGTGCTCACTGGTGATTTCTTGCAAAGTTTAGGTGCATTCTTCTAACTACTGATTGGGAGAAGCAGACATATAGATCGAGCGTTTTTCAGATGTTTGGATTTATTCTTCATTAAAATCCATTAAATTGTAGCTATGAGTTAATCTTTTGGAGCATTAATTAACTCCTTATGATATGTGGAAAATGCCATTTAAACTATTGTTATTTTTATTTTTGGTTTAGTTCAAGATTAGCATATCTTGATATTCATTTACTCTCTAATTAAGAGGTGTCCATTAGATATTTAAAGGGATCTTGAATTCTTGATTTTGTTCATTAGAACTTAAATCCTTACTTAGTGATCGTGAAATAAGTAAAGTTTGTGATATCATTAGAGCTTTAATTAATAGTTGAATGAATTTCGTGTTATTTATGGTTATAAATTGTCTAGTAATAAGGTTGAGTTCTAAGGTTTCATACTTAGAATATAAAATTACAAATTAACAACCAAGAACTAGTTCCATTATCTGACTGAATTTTAAAGGTACTTTATTACTTAGTTCGAGTCGTTCTCGAATACATAAACTTGTTTATTAAGGCCGGGCGCTAGTTTATGAAGCTTATAAGGACCAGTTAATTAGCCATGAAACTTTGACAACTTCTTGTTGTTGCAAATTGGGCACTCGGAAACCTTGTTGTCACACTTAAAACAAAAACACATGTGTCCGCACGGGTTCCACACCATGGTTGCGGACAATGTTTTGCAGTTCCAGCATGTAATTACCGCCTTTGTTGGTGGACACCGGCTACTACCCTCACCAGCAGCAACATTTTGCGCCCTACTGCTTTCCCGTTCATTTTCCAAACGCTGGAAATGACTCTTCATCCTCTCGGCACACTCCTTCATCTGCTCTGCCTGTGTCAAAAACTGAAAACCTTTAGAATAAAATGTCTAAGAGTGCATCAACGAAAAAGGATGGAATGATAGAGCGTGTTACTTGGGTGTCGGCGATTATGTACATCTCTTGAATGTAATGTGAAAAAGCGTCATCCACCGATTGCATTAGGTTCTGAATGGTACCGGTAGCAGGGGTACTACTGGTCATGTTTTGTGTAGGAAGATGGCAGCTATGTTCATATGGAACATCCGATTCGTTCCCGTGACTATTCGGATTAGTAGCATCTCGGTCTACACACAAAATTTTTGAAACATGTTAGATGTTTATACACACATATATTATAAGCAGAAAGGATGTTAAAGAATAGATATATAATCAACACTAAAAGCGTACCTCTATTATTCATGTTTCTTCTTCTTAATCGTGCCATTACACAAATGTAGATAGATATATATGATGGTATTGGATGAAAATTTGGTGGTGGTGTAAGAGATTATGTAGGCAGTTTATATATATATAACAAAGTGGTGCTGAATAAACATGATGAACATGAAATGAAGAATGCCAGTAGGTTCATGGTGTCAACCTTTTTCCTCAAATTCCGTATAGAAAGTTAAGTTTTTAGTTTTTATATGTTAGAAGAAAACAAAAAGATGGTGTAATTATAGTCCAAACCATGACACATGAAAAATGACTACAGGATGGGACTGATAATGAACAAGACAAAAAATTGAAGATTATCTTTATGTTAATTACTCAAGATATTAACATGTATTAATTTCTAACACTATATGGGGTCTGTCTAGTATTGGGTAATAAATCGACGAGGGAGTGAAATTAGTGAGGGAATAGAATAAATCATTATTTTGTATTGTTTGGTGGCAAAAAAAAGACGAAAGAATGAGATACAAATGTGGTGTTAGCTAATGGTGTCTTTTACTCTTTTCTCATAAAATTGAGGGTTCAAAAATTTTCTAGTGGACAATTCTGTAAATTTAGAAGTAGAATTACTAGTGTGTAATTTATTCATTCTAAAACAAATAACTAAAAAATTGTATTTAAACTTTCATATACACTCATATTTAGAAACTATAATAACAGTGTTCAGATATATATAAAAGTTAATGACAAAAGTTCATAACAATGTGCATTTATAACACAAATGCGGTTATTTATTAATCAATGACTGAAATACGTTGGCTAAATTTCAAACGTTTAACACGTGTATAAAGGGCGCTTAAATTAAAAGACGGTAATGGTCGTTTGAGATTAGTAGAATCGATCGTTTCCCGTTTCCCTAATGAATCACGTGTTCGTTTTTGACATGACGCCTTTCTTTTTAAAACATATGTTTGACCTGATGAATCACGTGTTCGTTCTTTGACATGACATGTTTCTTTTTGAAACGAATGTTTGACCTGATGAATCACTTATTCGTTTATTTAAAACGGTCATAAAATGTAAGCCAAAAGGATTTCTAGAATGTCATGTTGAGTATCATCAACAAGCTTTGTGCGCATCATCATTTATGTTGTGTCTACATGAAGAAAAGACTTGATGACTTATGGTTGCTCATAAGAAAAATCATATTCCATGTTTATAAGGTACTACTTTAAATATATAAATGAAGATGTTGCCTAATAGAATTGATATTATGAAAAATGAGTGGATATTATTAGAAAACACTAGCAAAGATGATGCATCGTATTAATGGAGAATGAAGGTTAATCACGTTGATTCTCGGAATGCCCGTGAAGATCCTTCCCAAACCCCGAAATTCGACCCAGAAGTCAAGAATGAATGGGAAAAGACATAGTAATTTTATTCAACTCAATGAACAGTCACAAGCATTCATAACATATTAATAGATAATTCAAAATAGGTTGGGCCAACACAAACAAACCAAGGCCCAACAGCAACCCAAAAGAAAACACAAAAAGTAGACGAAAAGCACAAAAGTTGTCCAAAAGTGTATCTATAAGCCTTATTTCGGAAAAATAAACGGGATAACCAGCCACTGGCAATTACCACAATGTGGCCCACGTTCCAACGGTTGTTTTGACCGGTAGCACACTTGAAACGGAAGCTCGTAGCTCAAGTTATGTCCATTTTCGTGCAGCCCTTTTTGAAACGCGATATTAGGCTCAAGAAACACCATGGACCACTCTACGACACTTGGGCCCACATCATAAGAGATCAAGGGTTGAATCGATACAGACACAAATGATAAGCAAACAAGAAGAATATACTGGATAATTCCCAATGTTATAATTAAAGAAATATAACTCAAAAACCTTGATTTACGATATATCTATATTCTCATATGAATAACCCTAACTTAGTAAACATATATTTGTAGATTCACATAAACATATATTTGTAGATTCACATAAACTCAATTTAAGTCAGTTTTTTTCTATAACCCTAGAGAGCATTATCCAAGCCCAAAACAAGTCTGCATTTACTCTGTCGACAGCAGTAATCATACCCCCTCCTCTCGTATTTAGTTTCTAGACGGTTCCTAAACTCTCCCCCATGGTGGAATTCAATGGTAAAGTGGTCAAAGCAATTCCGTGAAACCGAATTTTACCGAAAAAACTAAAAATCGTTTCTTTGATGAATGCATAATATTTAGGGTTTAGAGATTAACATATCATAACTAAAATCTGGGTCGTAATCAACTATTATACATTAATCAACAAAACAATTTTTAGTTTTTTGTGTATAATTCGATTTCAGGGAATTACCTTGACCACTTTACCATTGAATTCCACCATGGAGAAGATTTTAGGAAATGTCTAGAAACTAAATATAAGGGGGGGGGTATGATTACTGTTGTCAACAGAGTAAATGCATACCAGTATTTGAGGTTGCTCGATGGTTTTGGGTTTGAATTATGCTCTTTAGGGTTATAAACAAAAAACATAAAAAATAAAAAAAACTGAATTAAACTGAACATTAAATTGACAAATTTTCAAACTTTGGACTGAATTGGCAAAGAATTGGCAAAGATATCAAACCACAGGGACTAAAATGACCATTAACTCAAAATTAAAAGGAGAAAGACAAAAATACCCTTAAACTAACGGCATAGCTGGATGCCGTTAGACGGATGGGACGTAATTGGCTAAAATTTAAAACTATGAGGACTAAATTGACAAAATTAAAAATTTTGGACTGAAGTGGCGAAAGTAGCAAACCACAGGGACGAAAATGGCCATTAACTCTATAATTAAAGAAATATAACTCAAAAACCTTGATTTACAATATATCTATATTCTCATATGAATAACCCTAACTTAGTAAACATATATTTGTAGATTCACATAAACTTAGTGAACAAGATATAAATATTTGCCAAATTAGGGTTATTCATATAACAACACACTGTTATGTACATAACTACGTTTTATTTTTCGTTAAAAGTACGACGAGTCAATAAGGGTTTAAGTAATTGGGAAAGAAAAATGAGAGGTGTTTAAGCTCAAGTTTGAATCATGGCTAAGCTTAAGTTTGGTAATAAATCGACGAGGAAATGGAATAAATCATTATTTTGTATTGTTTGGTGGCCAAGAAAAGACGAAAGAATGAGATACAAAAGTGGTGTTAGCTAATGGTGTCTTTTACTCTTTTCTCATAAAATTGAGGGTTCAAATTTTCTAGTGGACAATGTCGTAAATTTAGAAGTAGAATTACTAGTGTGTAATTTAATCATTCTAAAAACACAACTAAAAATTTATATTTAAACTTCCATATACGCTCATATTTAGAAACTATAATAACGGATGTTCAGATTTATATAAAGGTTAGTGTCAAAAGTTCACAACAACAATGTGCATTTATAACACAAATGCGGTTATTTATTAATCAATAACTGAAATACGTTGGCTAAATTTCAAATGTTTAACACTTGTATAAAGGGCGCTTAAATTAAAAGACGGTAATGGCCGTTTGAGATTAGTAGAATCGATCGCTTCCCCGATGAATCACATATTTGTTTTTGACATGACGCCTTTCTTTTTGAAACATATGTTTGACCTGACGAATCACGTGTTCGTTCTTTGACATGATATGTTTCTTTTTTAAACGGATGTTTGACCTGATGGATCACTTATTCGTTTATTTAAAACAGTCATAAAATGTAAGCCAAAAGGATTTCTAGAATGTCAAGGCTGGGTATCATCACCAAGCTTCGTGCGCATCACATTTATGTTGTGTCTACATGAAGAAAAGACTTCATGAGTTATGGTTGCTCATAAGGAAAATCATAATCCATGTTTATATGATATTACTTTAAATATATAATTGAAGATGTTGCCTAATAGAATTGATATTATCAACTAAAATAAGAAAATGAGTGGATATTATTAGAAAACACTAGCAAAGATGATGCATCGTACTAATAGAGAATGAAGGTTAATCACGTTGATTCTCGGAATACCCGTGAAGATCCTTCCCAAATCCCCAAATTCGACCCAAAAGTCAAGAATTTGAAAAGACAATAGTTTTATTCAATTATGATCAATGAATTCAAAACATATTAATATATGTTTTGAACAGTCACAAGCATTCATAACATATTAATAGAGAATTCAAAATAGGTTTGGGCCAACACAAACAACCAAAGGCCCAACAGCAGCCCAAAACAAAACACAAAAAGTAGATGAAAAATACAAAAGTTGCCCAAAAGTGTATCTAGAATTCTTATTTCGGGAAAATAAACAGGATAACCCGCATGCAGGGGTTACCACAACGTGACCCACGTTCCAACGGTCGTTTTAACTCGTAGCACGCCTGAAACGGAGGCCCGTAGCCCAAGTTATGCCCATTTTCGTGCATCCCCTTTTGAAATACGATCTTGGGCCTCAATAAACACCATGGCCCACTCTTCTACACTTGGCCCACATCAAAAGAGATAAAGGGTTGAATCGATAAGGACACAAATGATAAGAAAACAAGAAGAATATACTGGATAATTCCCAATGTTATAATTAAGGAAATATAACTCAAAAACCTTGATTTACAATCTATATTCTCATATGAATAACCCTAACTTGGTAAACATATATTTGTAGATTCACATAAACTTAGTGAACAAGAAATAAATGTTTGCCAAGTTAGGGTTACTCATATAACAACACAATGTTATGTATATAACTACGTTTTATTTTCTACAAAAAGTATGACGAGTCAATAAGGGTTTAAGTAACTGGGAAAGAAAAATGAGAGGTGTTTAAGCTCAAGTTTGAATAATGGCTAAGTATTTGGATTGGTTTGGCTTAGGAAGGACATAACCCGGTCTTAAAGCTAACCTAATGGTAGAAACTTCAAGTCAATCTTCTCCTAGTAAAGTGGTTCTCCGTTTAAATACAACAAGGTCCTTTTGCGAGGAAACTTGGGGAGCTGGCTTTTTGTGTGAGCCCCGTTTTTTTGTATTAAGTATGCCCAACGGTTCTTCGTTTCTTTGACGATGGCAAAAAGATGTAGCTAGCTTTTTTAAATTGCTAAGACTGTTTAACCGATGAAGTTTTAAAAAATCCAATGGCCCGAATTGAGTAAACTGTGGTTTTCGTCCCTGTGGTTTGTCCAAATTTGCGGTTTAGTCCAATAGTTTCAAATCTGTGATGTTTATCCTTGTGGTTTCATTTCACTTGCAATTAAACCAGACTACACTAACCCCATTACTTGATTTTCAGCGTGCCCCTCACGTGCAGCGCAATTTTGTCCTTTTTCTTCCTAAATAAACCCCAACCAAAATCCGCAAGCCCATCGTGTGAGGAGCTTAGGTATATTTGGGAAAAAAGGACAAAATTGCCCCTCACATGAGGGGCACGTTGATGGGATTAACGATCATACTTAACGGGGTTAGTGGAGTCGGGTTTAATTGCAAGTGAAATGAATCCACATGGACGAAAATCGAAGATTTGAAACTATTGGACAAACAACAGGAACGAAAACCGCAGTTTACTCGCCCCAATTTGTTCAAGTTTGATCTTAAATATTGTTCAATGGAACACATTATAAATCTGGGATACATTGGCAAAAATTATGGACCGGGCTTGATTAATTACGTTTGCCTAAAATTCGCTCAAAAGAAAGTGTGATCAAGCCGTTAAGTTTTAGATTCTTAATTAAACCATGACGCGTGTACTACATTTACTAGAATCCAATTCGAATATTATTCTTACCTGTTGGACTCGGTCTGCCCAAGAGACATATTAAATTGATGTGGCTAGTACGTTATGATCCAAGTCGGGTCATACCCAATAACAAGCTAGACAAACACCGATAATATTCGTTCATATATGATGTGATCATAACAAATGAATATTAACACTTGAGTTATTTGGAAAGGGGTTTCTAAATAAAATGTACTTGTGTAATAAACAAATCATATGGATGATTTCTGTTTTATGAAAGAACATTACATAGTGTTATTTAAGTTGGTTAAATAACAATATGTGAATAATAATAACCAAGTATGTCTCTTAACATATAATAGGTTTTATAAGTTATAAGTTATAAACTTATAAAAGTATATATGTATGGATATATATATATATATATGTTTAAAGTTTTATAAAAGAAAAAGATAATAACTGTCGAAGCACGAAATGAATCTTACCTGATCCATGACGATGTTTCCACGGATTTTCGAGATGAACGAACCACGTCTTGATCTTCTTCTTCTTCTGCGGCTGCGCCGGCGACCTGCAATGTCGAGACCTGCAATGGTTTCGGGGGTGTGGAGGCGACTGCTAAGATATCCTGAGGATTTCTTGTTCACAGACACAAAAATATGGTGGTGGCCCTTACTGAGAATTTGCCAACCCTTGATAAGGAGGTGGAGACCTCCTTATATAGGGAGCCTCATGGCCACCATCATGATACCCTAATGGGCCTAGCCCAGTTAGGGTTACCTCCACAAAACCCCCTCGGCCCAAAAACAAATGTATTAGCCCATATAATAAAATAAGCCAAACATAATAGATTTAGGGTCGTAGAACCGGGTTTTAGTACCATACCCCTACAAGCCCCCCCAAGTCCAGTGTTGCTCCTGGGCGCAAGCGTCTAGGTGGAGCGCTGGACTTTATAAGGTGTGAGGCGGTTTTTTCCCTTTTCTTTGGCCTTGTCTTATTGTCTGAGTTTTGAGAGGTTTTCTTCATGATGGTGACATGTTGTAATAAAAGCCTGCGCGCGAGGCGAATTACAAGCTATAATAATAATGAAGCTCGCGCGTGAGGCGACTTACGAGCTATAATAATAATGGAGCTGGCGCGAGAAGCGACTTACGAGTTATAATAATAATGGAGCTGGCGCGAGAAGCGACTTACGAGCTAAAATAATAATAATGCCTGCGCGCGAGAGGCGTCTTACGAGCCTAGAATAATAAAAGCCTGCGCGCGAGAGGCGTCTTATGAGCTTTGAGAATAATAATTGAGCTGGCGCGTGAGGCGACTTACGAGCTGTGAAAGTAATAAAGCTTGCGCGCGAGCGGCGACTTACGAGCCTGTAGAATAATGAGAGCCTGCGCGCATGGTGACTTACGAGCTGTAATAATAAAGAAGCTGGCGCGCGAGACGACTTACGAGCTGTAATAATAAAGAAGCTGGCGCGCGAGGCGACTTACGAGCTTGTAGAATAATGAAGCTGGCGCGTGAGGCGGCTTACGAGCTGTAAAATAATAAAGAAGCTGGCGCGCGAGGCGGCTTACGAGCTTGTAGAATAATGAAGCTGGCGCGTGAGGCGGCTTACAAGCTGTAAAATAATAAAGAAGCTGGCGCGCGAGGCGACTTACGAGCTTGTAGAATAATGAAGCTGGCGCGTGAGGCGGCTTACAAGCTGTAAAATAATAAAGAAGCTGGGGCGCGAGGCGACTTACGAGCTTGTAGAATAATGAAGCTGGCGCGTGAGGCGGCTTACGAGCTATAATAATAGAGCCTGCGCGAGTGGCGACTTACGAGCTAAGAATAATAAAGCCTGCGCGCGAGAGGCGTCTTACGAGCTGAGAATAATAAAAGCCTGCGCGCGAGGGGCGTCTTACAAGCTGTAGCATAATAAAGCCTGCGCATGAGGCGTCTTACGAGCTAAGAATAAAAGCCTGCGCGCGAGAGGCGTCTTACGAGCTTTGAGAATAATAATGCCTGCGCGCGAGGCGTCTTACGAGCTGTGAAAGTAATAAAGGCCTGCGCGTGAGGCGACTTACGGGCTGTAAGAATAATAACAGCTTGCGCGCGAGGCGTCTTATGAGCTGTGAATAATAAAGGCCTGCGCGTGAGGCGGCTTACGGGCTGTAAGAATAATAACAGCTTGCGCGCGAGGCATCTTATGAGCTGTGTGAATAATAAAGCCAGCGCGTGAGGCGACTTACGCGCTGTAAGAATAATAACAGCTTGCGCGCGAGGCGTCTTATGAGCTGTGTGAATAATAAAGCCAGCGCGTGAGGCGACTTACGGGCTGTAAGAATAATAACAGCTTGCGCGCGAGGCGTCTTATGAGCTGTGAAAGTAATAAAGGCCTGCGCGTGAGGCGACTTACGGGCTGTAAGAATAATAACAGCTTGCGCGCGAGGCGTCTTATGAGCTGTGTGAATAATAAAGCCAGCGCGTGAGGCGACTTACGCGCTGTAAGAATAATAACAGCTTGCGCGCGAGGCGTCTTATGAGCTGTGAATAATAAAGGCCTGCGCGTGAGGCGACTTACGGGCTGTAAGAATAATAACAGCTTGCGCGCGAGGCGTCTTATGAGCTGTGTGAATAATAAAGCCAGCGCGTGAGGCGACTTACGCGCTGTAAGAATAATAACAGCTTGCGCGCGAGGCGTCTTATGAGCTGTGTGAATAATAAAGCCAGCGCGTGAGGCGACTTACGGGCTGTAAGAATAATAACAGCTTGCGCGCGAGGCGTCTTATGAGCTGTGAAAGTAATAAAGGCCTGCGCGTGAGGCGACTTACGGGCTGTAAGAATAATAACAGCTTGCGCGCGAGGCGTCTTATGAGCTGTGTGAATAATAAAGCCAGCGCGTGAGGTGACTTACGCGCTGTAAGAATAATAACAGCTTGCGCGCGAGGCGTCTTATGAGCTGTGTGAATAATAAAGCCTGCGCGTGAGGCGACTTACGGGTTACTTTATGTCACGCGCCACGTGCAGATGTTGCATGCACGTGCGCGTAGACTTTGGTTTTGTGTTATGCGCCACGCGCAGATGTTGCGTGCGCGTGCGTGTAGATTGTGACATGTGCGAGCATGTGATGCGTAAGCATGTGTAATATGCGTGAGCATATGTGATGCATGAACACATGGTATGAGGATTCCCAACCCCTAAGTTTGGCGTGTAGCCATATGGGATCTTAGGAGGATTCCCAACCTTGCAGTTTGGCATGTGTAATATGTGTGAGCATATGTGATGCGTGAACACATGGTATGAGGATTCCCAACCCCTAAGTTTGGCGTGTAGCCATATGGGATCTTAGGAGGATTCCCAACCTTGCAGTTTGGCATGTGTAATATGCGTGAGCATATGTGATGCGTGAACACATGGTATGAGGATTCCCAACCCCTAAGTTTGGCGTGTAGCCATATGGGATCTTAGGAGGATTCCCAACCTTGCAGTTTGGCGCGTAGCCATATGGGATATTAGGGGGATTCCCAACCTTGAAGTTTGGCGCGTAGCCATATGGGATATTAGGAGGATTCCCAACCTTGAAGTTTGGCGCGTAGCCATATGGGATATTAGGAGGATTCCCAACCTTGAAGTTTGGCGCGTAGCCATATGGGATATTAGGAGGATTCCCAACCTTGAAGTTTGGCGCGTAGCCATATGGGATATTAGGAGGATTCCCAACCTTGGCGCGTAGCCATATGGGATATTAGGAGGATTCCCAACCTTGAAGTTTGGCACGTAGCCATATGGGATATTAGGAGGATTCCCAACCTTGAAGTTTGGCGCGTAGCCATATGGGATATTAGGAGGATTCCCAACCTTGGCGCGTAGCCATATGGGATATTAGGGGGATTCCCATCCTTGAAGTTTGGCGCGTAGCCATATGGGATATTAGGAGGATTCCCAACCTTGAAGTTTGGCGCGTAGCCATATGGGATATTAGGAGGATTCCCAACCTTGAAGTTTGGCGCGTAGCCATATGGGATATTAGGAGGATTCCCAACCTTGAAGTTTGGTGCGTAGCCATATGGGATATTAGGAGGATTCCCAACCTTGAAGTTTGGCGCGTAGCCATATGGGATATTAGGAGGATTCCCAACCTTGGCGCGTAGCCATATGGGATATTAGGAGGATTCCCAACCTTGAAGTTTGGCGCGTAGCCATATGGGATATTAGGAGGATTCCCAACCTTGAAGTTTGGCGCGTAGCCATATGGGATATTAGGTGGATTCCCAACCTTGAAGTTTGGCGCGTAGCCTGATGCGCGCATGCACGGCGATAGAGTGGTGACTCGCAAGTGCGTGTGCATGGCGGAGGTCTCTTGCGCAAAACCCAGATGGTGGATTCCGCGGCGGCACATGCACGGCTGCGGAGTGAGAACCCCCGGGCGTGCGTACATGGCGGCGGAAGTCTAGTAACTTCTGGATCTGCAATTTAAGAGTCAGATCTGCAACTTTAGACCTAAAATCCAGGTCTGTAATCTAGACCTAGATCTGTAAATCAGATCTGGACAGATCTGAAGATTCGGAGCAGATTTAAAACCATCACAGATTCGGAGATCCTGAATCACAGATTCACAGATTCGGAGATCTGATCATTCGAATCACGGATTTTCCTTCTTGCCCAGATCTGGAAGCCTCTTTTTAGATCTATGGATCTTTTTGAGCTTTAAATAGAACAAGCTTTGAAGCCTTTTTCTGTAAACTTCCAGATCTGCGTTTTTCTTGGGAGAGATCTGACAGCCGAGATGAAGATCGAAGGGTAGTTCGTTGCCGTCCCACGGATGGCGCCAATGTCGAAGCACGAAATGAATCTTACCTGATCCATGACGATGTTTCCACGGATTTTCGAGATGAACGAACCACGTCTTGATCTTCTTCTTCTTCTGCGGCTGCGCCGGCGACCTGCAATGTCGAGACCTGCAATGGTTTCGGGGGTGTGGAGGCGACTGCTAAGATATCCTGAGGATTTCTTGTTCACAGACACAAAAATATGGTGGTGGCCCTTACTGAGAATTTGCCAACCCTTGATAAGGAGGTGGAGACCTCCTTATATTGGGAGCCTCATGGCCACCATCATGATACCCTAATGGGCCTAGCCCAGTTAGGGTTACCTCCACAAAACCCCCTCGGCCCAAAAACAAATGTATTAGCCCATATAATAAAATAAGCCAAACATAATAGATTTAGGGTCGTAGAACCGGGTTTTAGTACCATACCCCTACAATAACTCTTTCAAATGTAATATTATTATATGTTTGAGTGGAGACATGCAAGGTGAGTGGAGACATGCAATGGTTATTATTGGTGGAGAGAAAGATGCCTTTAAATAAAACCAAGTCTTTCTCTTTCATTCTTTCATAACACACATAATTTCCAAGTAAACTTTTCTCTCTTCCTCTCTTGGGTATTTTCATCCAACATTAGAAAAGAAGAAGAAAATTTCAAGTGCAAATCATAGCTAGAAGTGGTGTGTTGTTGAAGCTTAGGGTATGCTAGCTTGAGGAGCTTCCATATTCAAGTTCTTACCTTTCAATCATCATCTCTTTCACCTGGTTTTGTCATATTGAAAGGTAGTAGTAACATGCATGGACTTATAGTGACATGCATGTATTTGATAGTGTGTAATTCGTATTTGGATCCGGGTTTGGGTTTTGCATGTTTAAAATTGGTTTTATACATATTATATTAACAAGATTTAAAACTTTTATATCCGCTGCGTTTTTGGTAAAATAGGGATTTTATCACTTTGATAATCTTGTTAAAACCCAACAATGGCATCAAGAGCCGCTTATACGAATGCATGCTTCATTAGACCCAAAATTTTTCGGGTTTATGGTGGGTTTCACCATTTGGCCGAAACTTTTTGGGGTTTTGGTTACCCCATGGTTTTTCAAGGTTATACTTTACATGCATGTGGTAATCTTGAAAAACCAAGTCATTTGGATGATTGTTTAGTTTGTTTGGACAAAACCCGAAACTTTCGGTTTGCTTAAGCTTTGGCCGAAAGTTTTGAGGCAAAAAGGGGAACCATTTTGGTCTTGTATTATTGCAAATTTGAATGTGTAATAGATGTTCATAACCTAGCCATGGCCTTGTGTTTGGTTGAATGATTGTGTTGGTTGTTTGTTCATTCGATTTGGTTGTAATATTTATTTGGGTTTGTAATCTATTTATTCATTCATATGGCTTGTAATAATAAGTAGATTAGATGTATTTCTTTTACTAGAAAAATGTATTAGGATATATTTTGTAAAAGAAGATGCATGGATGGAAGCCCAAATAAAATGATGAAGACCACAACACCGGGAGTAAACACTTGGAGCATATGGATGCGGAATCAAGTGGGAGTTCACCGACACAAGTGCATGTTCTTTTGGGTTCCTTAGGAGAGACTTTTTGACACACTTGTCTTCGGTCAACAAGTGTGGTCAATATTAGGAGGCTATGGTTATGAACTTGTGGTTGTGTATATTTTGTGCTTGCATGGTTGATTTACTTATTATTTGCAATATGGTTTGCTTAACAACTTAAAATCAACTAGCATAAAATTGGTTCCTTAGAAATCGTTTGGTAATAAAAATTGGTTTTATTAATAACTAATGATTTCATAATAAAAATGGGTTTTATTAATTGGAACTTTGAAAATGGGTTTTTCAACTAAGTACCATACATTTGAATGCATGCAAATGAAATGTATAATAAATAGTTTTCCAATCTAGAATTTAGAAAACTAAAATCCCTTTTTAAAAACAAGTTAAACACCATCCTTTTATACGACACTTAAGTCACTTGTAGACTTGAAAGTGAGTTAGGATCACCTAAGCACTTTTAAGAAAACTTGTGATCTTAAGGTGATTTTACAAGTACTTTTGTCATTAGGATCACCTAACCACTTGTATGAGTAAACTCACACGTGTGTATAAGTAGGACGACTTGATTTGAAACCATGATTATAGGATCACCTTAACATAGCGTTCAAAGGTGTTGATTGGATTTAACATACCAACTAAACATATGATGTTTAACCGATCCCATAAAACTAGAAGTTGCAAAGGGTTGCAATTGTCAAACGTTGACTACCTTGTTAATTCGAATAGTAGGATAAAGGTCACCTAACTACTATTTGAATGAAACGTTGGGTTCTAGATTTTAATCAATAATTGTCTTGGAGACATTTAAAGTGTATTAAAGATTAAAATTTTATTAATATCGAAAATACTAATTTGAACTTTGTTAAAATTCTTTTAGATGGCCGCAAACAACGCACCGAACGCAATTATCCCACACGTACATAATCTATCACTAAGATCCATTCTGGATAAGGATCGTCTAAACTTTAACAACTTCATGGATTGGTATCGAAACTTGAGAGTTGTTCTCAAGCAAGAAAAGAAGTCTTATATTTTAGACGATCCTATTCCCGATGAACCCGATGTCAATAACTTGGATGCCTATGTGGATTGGTTAAAATACACCGAGGATTCGGTGCAAGTTTCTTGCCTCATGTTGGGAACAATGATTCTCGAGATCCAAAAGGATTTCGAGAATCATGGGACGTATGACATGATAACCCAACTTAAGGAAATGTTCCTTACTTAAGCTCGGGTTGAGCGATTCGAAACGGTTCGAGCGCTTCATGCATGTCATATGGAAGAAACCCAATCTGTTTCATCTTATGTACTTAAGATGAAGAGCCACATTGATCGGCTTGAACGGCTTAACTGTCCCGTCTCAAAAGAGTTAGCCACGGATTTAATCCTAAATGGCTTAACTAAAAGGTTTGAGACATTCGTCATGAACTACAACATGAATGGATGGGAAAAAAGCATTGGTGAGCTTCACGCAATGCTTAAGACAGCCGAGGCCGGCATGGTTAAAAAGGTTTTACCCGTTCTTGCGATCAATGAGGGTGGCTCAAAGAAAAGGCATCACCCGGAACCAAAAGCAAAGGTTACCGTTGGTAAGGGGCAAGTCAAGAAGGGGTTCAAGAGAAAGGCAAAGGCGGAGCCAAAGCCAAAGAAGCTAAAGGTTAGCGCTGAGGATTCGTGCTTTGGTTGTGGTGAGATAGGTCATTGGATGAGAAACTGTCCGACCTAACTCAAGGAGTTGAAAGCTAAGAGGGATGCGGGGCAAACCTCAGGTACAACTTTCATGATTCACATTGATCTTAATATTATTTCTTCTAACACATGGGTATTGGATACCGGATGTGGAACTCACATATGCAATTCATTGCAGGGGTTCAAAAGAAGAAATGAGGTGAAGAAAGGAGATATAAGTCTCTTCATGGGCAATGGAGCAAAGGTTGACGTCCAAGCCCGAGGAGATTATGTTTTAAAGCTTCCAAATGGTTTGGAAATTGTTTTGAAAAACATTTTATATTCCCCTAGTTTGACTAGGAATATTATCTCTATTTCTGTATTAAGACAATCTGTTTATGACTTTAAGTTTGTTGATAATGGTATTTATGTTTTCATGGATAATGTCTTTTATTTTAAAGCGATGCCGTTTTATGGCATTTATGAATTAATTCATGATGACTCATACATTGATAACTCGTTGTACCAAGCTAACACCAAAAGACTCAAAATGGATTTGAGTAATACTTTTCTTTGGCATTGTCGTCTTGGTCACATAAACAAGAATCGTATTCATACACTTCGAAAGAATGGTCTTTTGAAATCAAATGTTGATTCATTTGATGAATGTGAATCTTGTTTATTGGGAAAGATGACCAAAGAACCCTTTAATGGAACAAATGAAAGGGCGAAAGACTTATTAGGTATCATACATTCGGATGTATGTGGACCTTTTAGGACAATGATAAGAAATGGTGAAAGATACTTCATTACCTTTACCGACGATTATAGTCGCTATGGGTATGTGTTCTTGTTAAGACACAAAAATGAGGCCTTTGAAATGTTCAAAGTCTTCCAAAATGAAGTACAAAATCAACTCAACAAAACAATCAAAGTACTACGTTCCGATAGAGGAGGTGAATACCTCAATGATGCGTTTCTAGAACATCTTAGGAGTTGTGGGATTGTCTCACAACTTACTCCACCTGGAACACCACAACATAATGGTGTGTCCGAAAGGAGGAATCGAACTTTATTGGACATGGTTCGATCCATGATGGCTAGATGCTCATTACCTCTATCATTTTGGGGTTTCGCTGTGATCTCTGCTGCCCGTATTTTAAATATGGCACCAACCAAGAAAGTGGATAGGACACCTTTTGAAATATGGCATGGAAAGGCTCCAAAATTTTCATATTTAAAGGTATGGGGTTGTGAGGCTTATGTTAAGATCTACACCCCTGACAAACTTGAATGTCGATCCACTAAGTGTATATTTCTAGGATATCCCACGGATTCGATGAGATATTATTTCTACAATCCAAGCGAGCATAAAGTGTTTATAGCTCGAAAGGCTAAGTTCTTGGAAAGAAGGTTCCTTATGGAAGGAACTGATAGAACTGTAGAACTCGAAGAGGATCGAGAACTACAAGCCGATACACGTTTGGTTGACACTAGCAATCAACAAGAGGTTGTTGAGGATGATCAAATGGTTGATCAAAACACACAAAACATTCGCAAATCTGGTAGAGTTAGCACCCCACCTGAGAGATATGGATTTTTCATGGATGGATGCTACGTGGTTGATTTGGATGAACCCACCACATACCGAGATGTAATGTCGCAATCTGATTGTGACAAATGGCTAGAAGCCATGAATGTTGAGATGCAATCCATGCATGACAATCAAGTATGGGACTTGGTTGCTCCACCTCTAAATTCCAAGCTGGTTGGAAGTAAGTGGGTTTTCAAGAAGAAAACTGATATGCATGGAAACTTGGATACTTATAAAGCTAGACTTGTAGCAAAGGGTTTCACTCAAACTCAAGGGGTTGATTATGATGAAACTTTCTCGCCCGTGGCGATGCTAAAGTCTATAAGGATATTGTTTGCCATAGCCGCATATTATGACTATGAGATATGGCAAATGGATGTCAAAACTGCTTTTCTAAATGGGCATCTTAATGAAGATGTTTATATGGTTCAGCCTGAAGGTTTTGTCGATCCACAACATCCTAACAAAGTATGCAAGTTGAAGAAATCAATCTATGGATTGAAACAAGCATCCAGAAGTTGGAATCACCGTTTTGATGATGAAGTTAAGAAATTTGGATTCATCAAAAACGCTGATGAAGCTTGTGTGTATAAGAAAGCTAGTGGGAGCATCATAACCTTTCTGGTATTATATGTCGATGACATATTACTGTTTGGAAATGACATTCCAACCTTAGAAGGTGTGAAAGCCTGGCTTGGAAGCTGTTTTTCCATAAAGGATCTTGGTGAAGCCGCCTATATTCTGGGAATAAGAATCTATAGGGATAGATCAAGGCGGTTGATAGGTTTGAATCAAAGTGCATACATTGACAAGATCTTGAAAAATTCAAGATGGAAAACTCTAAGAAAGGTTTGGTACCTATTCAAAGAGGAACGATGTTGAGTGCTTCTCAATGTCCAAGCTCAAAGGATGAGCAAGACAAAATGAGTGGTATCCCATATGCATCTGCTATAGGATCCATCATGTATGCCATGATTTGCACTAGACCGGATGTGTCATATGCCTTGAGCATGACAAGTCGATAACAACAAAATCCGGGAACTAGCCATTGGATGGCTGTTAAGAGCATATTGAAATACCTTAGAAAGACTAAGGATATGTTTCTAATATATGGCTCTGGTGAGGAGGAACTCGTTGTAAAGGGTTACACTGATGCGAGTTTCCAAACTGATCGAGATGATTCTCGATCACAATCGGGATACCTTTTCGTTCTCAATGGTGGTGCTGTCTCATGGAAGAGTGCAAAACAAGACGTGGTAGCTTTATCCACCACTGAATCTGAATACATCGCCGCCTCCCTGGCAGCTTAAGAAGCTGCATGGATTAGAAAGTTCATTGCCGATCTAGGAGTGGTTCGTACCATTCAGGACCCTCTAGAGATCTTTTGTGACAACGAGGGTGCGATTGTTCAAATCAAGGAACCCCGCGCATATAAAAAGACTAGGCACATTGAGCGGAGATTCAACTACATAAGGGATGAAGTTGAAAAGAGAAAGATATGTATTCGCAAAGTTCACACTGATCAAAACATTGCGGACCCACTCACGAAACTCCTTGAAAGGCCGAAGCATGAGAGTCATACTTGCGCCTTAGGACTTCGATATTCTAGTGATTGGATTTGATCAAAATTTGTATTTGGATATTGGAACAATTTTATTTTAACTCAATCATATGGTTTTGGTTATGGTCATGTTCTTGAGTTATGTTCCATTTTAGTATGTTTAAATCCGTGAATAATTTGAATTATTCTAAACGTCCGTAGTCGTTCATATTTGTGGGAACAAATGTGAAAGTAAGACTATTATGAACTTTGATTGGTAGATATTCATGAGGTGTGAATATAGCAAAGGGTTGCTGCCAAGGTTCATAGATATTTATGGGATAAATATTGGACTGACCCGCTCTCAATTTTACTGCATGGAATCCTTGAGATTTGTGATCATAAGTAAATTTGAGTAAAGGCGAACTTCATAGTATCCTCCGACCTGAGATACATATTGGGTCTTGATATTCATCGACTATTATGCTTTGACTTAGTTCTTCGCTGCTCTGAAATATGTCAGTACATAAGGCTAAGCTCAAGTATAGTACAAGGTGATAGTGAGAGACGTATGTAGTCAATATGGGATTTGTCCCTCTTATTCGTTGAGAGTTAAATGTCTAAGGCCTGACAAGTTAAATCAACAGAGAATGATCACTCTGTGTCTCTGGATTTAACATGACATTTGTGGCAAAAGGATAAATGATAGTTTCACCTAAATCATTTTCATGTATGGGACTTGAAAGGGATGATGTTATTGAATGACACTTCGTCATACGTATTAGGGGTAGTAAACCGTAGTTAGGCGGTATTTGCTACTTGCATCAATCTTCTATGTATCTTGTGCAAGTGGGAGATTGTTGGACTCGGTCTGCCCAAGAGACATATTAAATTGATGTGGCTAGTACGTTATGATCCAAGTCGGGTCATACCCAATAACAAGCTAGACAAACACCGATAATATTCGTTCATATATGATGTGATCATAACAAATGAATATTAACACTTGAGTTATTTGGAAAGGGGTTTCTAAATAAAATGTACTTGTGTAATAAACAAATCATATGGATGATTTCTGTTTTATGAAAGAACATTACATAGTGTTATTTAAGTTGGTTAAATAACAATATGTGAATAATAATAACCAAGCATGTCTCTTAACATATAATAGGTTTTATAAGTTATAAGTTATAAACTTATAAAAGTATATATGTATGGATATATATATATATGTTTAAAGTTTTATAAAAGAAAAAGATAATAACTCTTTCAAATGTAATATTATTATATGTTTGAGTGGAGACATGCAAGGTGAGTGGAGACATGCAATGGTTATTATTGGTGGAGAGAAAGATGTCTTTAAATAAAACCAAGTCTTTCTCTTTCATTCTTTCATAACACACATAATTTCCAAGTAAACTTTTCTCTCTTCCTCTCTAGGGTATTTTCATCCAACATAAGAAAAGAAGAAGAAAATTTCAAGTGCAAATCCTAGCTAGAAGTGGTGTGTTGTTGAAGCTTGGGGTATGCTAGCTTGAGGAGCTTCCATATTCAAATTCTTACCTTTCAATTATCATCTCTTTCACCCAGTTTTGTCATATTGAAAGGTAGTAGTAACATGCATTGACTTATAGTGACATGCATGTATTTGATAGTGTGTAATTCGTATTTGGATCCGGGTTTGGGTTTTGCATGTTTAAAATTGGTTTTATACATATCATATTAACAAGATTTAAAAGTTTTATATCCGCTGCGTTTTTGGTAAAATAGGGATTTTATCACTTTGATAATCTTGTTAAAACCCAACATTACCTACTTGACGTAAAAAACTAATCATAACTCGTCCAGAGATTTTGTGGCCTGCGGTTGCCCTTTTGACAAATTTCCGAGATATCCAATCTCCCAAAAGGTTTGATGGACAACATTAATGGGAAAGGAAATCACACCTGAATAATCATATTGATTTAGGGCAGTTTGATTAGGCTCTGAAACTATAATGTCTTGCATGTCGACAAGTGCATAAATTAAAAATCTTTGAACTTGTAGCGATATTGGAGGCAAATTTCCAAAAAAAGGATGTATGATTTGCATAAATGACAAAGTTAACAAAAATGTCAAGATTGCGTCAAATCTAACATGAGATGATATTTGAGGCTATTATCGCTTTTCTTCAAATGAGGAATCTGGTTGTGGCATAGATAATTGCTAATCTTAGTAATTATGATCCGGCAATGTCATTAGTATTACTTACCTAGAGTGCTGAACTTTTACTTAATTAGTACAACAAGATAAATTTTTAATCATGTTTATGTTCCGTAGGCCAACAAACGAACGGGTAAGTCGAACATAAGTCTATCTAGGTTTTATTGGTTTGAACGGCATAATATCAAAATGTTAAACAGGCGAGTCTAAAATGTTGCGTCCCTTAGATGATACATGTTCGATACCAATACATAGGAAACAATCGGATTGTTTGTAATGTTGTAATTTCTATGGTGAACAATTGAACTTACTTGTTTATCAGTTAAAGTTTTCGTTCAATTCGATCATCAAGTTTTCAATCCGTTAGTACTTATTTCATTGGTTTGGAACGACGACATCTAGTTCTCTTTCTGGTTCGTTGGATATTGGGTTGGATAATGCTAACATTCCATACTTAATTTATGTTGTAGTTGTATAGTTGTTTTCTTATTTATTCCCAATAAGGACATATGTTTATTCACATGAGATATATGAATTGACGCATGTATTGTCAAGTGCCGGGGGCATATGTTGTTGACACATGCCTTTGTGAAAACATAAAAGGAGTTTGGCAACACCACAACCTTGAGTCCTTGGCGAGGCTTTCACGTTGATTGTAGACTCGAACTTTAAACACTCACTATATTAAAAAAAAAAAAAAAGTTCGAGAGCCCACCGCCGACTGGGGTGCTCACGATAAGGTTACTACAGGCCACAGATGTTTTCTTGCAAAGTTTAAGCGCATTCTTCTAAGTGGGAGAAGCAAACATATAGATCGAGCATTTTTCTAATGTTTGGAATTAATCTTCGTGAAAATCCATAAAATTGTAGCTATGAATTCATCTTTTGGAGCATTAAACTCAAGATTTGTGGAAAGTGCTATTTATACTATTGTTATTTTTATTTATGGTTTAGTTCAAGATTAGCATATCTTGATATTCATTTACTCTCTAATTAAGCGGTGTCCATTAGATATTTAAAGGGATCTTGAATTCTTGTTTTGTTCATTAGAATTTAGAACATTAATCCTTAATTAGTGATCGTGAAATAAGTAAAGTTTGTGATATCATTAGAGCTTTAATTAATAGTTGAATGAATTTTGTGTTATTTATGGTTATAAATTGTCTAGTAATAGTACTAAACACATCATAAGGTTGAGTTCTAAGGTTTCATACTTAGAATTTAAAGATTCCAACAAGCAAGAGCTAGGTCCATTATCTGACTGAATTTCAAAGGTACTTTATTACTTAGTTCGAGTCGCTCTCCAATACATAAACTTGTTTATTAAGGTCGGACACTACTTTATGAAGCTAATAAGGACCGATTAATTAGCCATGAAACTTGACAACTTCTTGTTGTTGCAAATTGGGCACTCGGAAACCTTGTTGTCACACTCAGAACAAAAACACATGTGTCCGCACGGGTTCCACACCATGGTTGCGGACAATGTTTTGCAGTTCCAGCATGTAACTGCCTTTGTTGGTGGACATCGGCTGGTACCCTCACCAGCATCAACATTTTGCACCCTACTGCTTTCCCGTTCATTTTCCAAACGCTGGAAATGACTCTTCAACCTCTCAGAACACTCCTTCATCTGCTCCACCTGTGTCAAAAATTGAAAACCTTTAGAAAAAAAATGTCTTAAGACTGCATTAACGAAAAGGAGGGATGGATAGAGCGTGTTACGTGGGTGTCGGTGATTATGTACATCTCTTGAATGTAATGAGACACACTATCATCTACTGCCTGCATTAGGTTCTGAATGGTACCCGTAGCAGGGGTACTGGTCATGCTTTGTGGAGGAATATGACAGCTATGTTCAGATGGAACATCTGATTCGTTTCCGGGACTGTTTGGATTAGTAGCATCTTGGTCTGCACATAAATTTTTTGAAACATGTTAGAAGTTGATACACATATAAGCAGAAAGGATGTTAAAGATATATAAACAACACTCAAAACGTACCTCTATTATTCATGTTTCTAAGCCTTCTTCTTAATCGTGCCATTACACAAATGTAGATAGATATATATGATGGTATTGGATGAAAATTTGGCGGTGGTGTAAGAGATTATATATATGGGCAGTTTATATAACAAAGTGGTGCTGAAATAAACATGATGAACATGAAATGAAGAATGCCAGAAGTTTCATGGTGTGTATGTTCACAATCATTATACCAAGGTAACCTTTTCCCTCAAATTCCGAATAGAAAGTATTAAGTTTTTAGTTTTTATATGTCAGAAGAAAACAAAACGATGGTGTAATATAGTCCAAACAATGACACATGAAAAATGACAAAAGGATGGAATTGATAATGAACAAGACAAAAAATTGAAGATTATCATTATGTTAATTACTCAAGATATTAAGAGCATTCACAACATGTATCTCATCCTTATCCCTATAATTACACTACAAAACATTATATTTCTCTTTCATGTTTAATTAAATAATACTTTTTATACTTTTATCATTACAGTTTTCTCCTCCATCTACTCACAACCAATTCAACAATATTAAAAACTAAATAAGGACAAACTTTATTTCTCCAAATTTAAAGAAAAAAACCACTACATTTCTCTCTTCACCCTATAATTTACACTCACAACAATTCAAAATTCACCCTATAATTTACCAATTTCCCTCACATAATTATGGGGGATGGGTTGGTAATGCTCTAACATGTATTAATTTCTCACACTATGTGGGGTCTGCATGTTTGTTATTGGGTAATAAATTGACTAGGGAGTGGAATGAGTGAGGGAATGGAATAAATCATTATTTTGTATTGTTTGGTGGACAAGAAAAGACAAAAGAATGAGATACAAATGTGGTGTTAGCTAATGGTGTCTTTTACTCTTTTCTCATAAAATTGAGGGTTCAAATTTTCTATTGGACAATGCGGTAGAATTACTAGTGTGTAATTTAGTCATTCCAAAAAAATAACTAAAAATTTATATTTAAACTTTCATATACATTCATATTTAGAACTATAATAACGGATGTTCATATTTATATAAAAGTTAGTGTCAAAAGTTCATAACAACAATGTGCATTTATAACACAAATGCAGTTATTTATTAATCAATAACTGAAATGCATTGGGTAAATTTCAAACGTTTAACACGTGTATAAAGGGCGCTTAAATTAAAAGACGGTAATGGTCATTTGAGATTAGTAGAATCGATCGTTTCTCTGATGAATCACGTGTTCGTTTTTGACATGACGCCTTTCTTTTTGAAACATATGTTTGACCTGATGAATCACGTGTTTGTTCTTTGACAAGACATTTTCTTTTTGAAACGGATGTTTGACATGATGAATCGCTTATTCGTTTATTTAAAACGGTCATAAAATGTATGCCAAAAGGATCTCTAGAATGTTAGGCTAAGTATCATCACCAAGCTTTGTGCGCATCGTCATAAATGACAGAGTTACAAAAATGTCAAGATTGCGTGAAATCTAACATGAGATGATACTTGAGGCTATTATCGCTTTTCTTCAAATGGGGAATCTGGTTGTGGTATAGATAATTGCTAAGAAAGATAGTAATTATGATCAGGCAATGTCATTACTTACCTAGAGTGCTGAACTTTTACATAATTAGTATCAACAAGATAAATTTTAAATCATGTTTATGTTCCGTAGGCCAACAAAAGTACTGGTCAGTCGAGCATAAGTCTATCTAGGTTTTATTGGTTTGAACGGCATCGTATCAAAATGTTAAACAGGTGAGTCTGAAACGTTGCGTCCCTTAGATGATGCCTGTTCGATACCAATACATAGGAAACAATCGGATTGTTTGTAATGTTGTAATTTCTATGGTGAACAATTGAACTTACTTGTTTATCAGTTAAAGTGTTCGTTCAATTCGATCATCAAGTTTTGCAATCCGTTAATTAGTACTTATTTCATTGAGTTTGGAACGACGACATCTAGTTCTCTTTCTGGTTCGTTGATATTGGGTTGGATAATGCTAACATTCCATACTTAATTTATGTTGTAGTTGTATAGTTGTTTTCTTATTTATTCCCAATAAGGACAAATGTTTATTCACATGAGATATATGAATTGACACATGTATTGTCAAGTGCCGGGGGCATATGTTGTTGACACATGCCTTTGTGAAAACACATAAGGAGTTTGGCAAAACCAAAACCTTGAGTCCTTGGCTAGGCTTTCATGTAGATATTGTAGACTTGAACTTTAAACGCTCACTATATTAAAAAAATAGTTTGAGAGCCCACCGCCTATTGGGGTGCTCACGATAAGTGTATCACGGGCCACTAGTGATTTCTTGCAAAGTTTAAGTGCATTCTTCTAAGTGGGAGAAGCAAACATATAGATCGATCGAGCATTTTTCTAATGTTTGAAATTATTCTTCATGAAAATCCATAAAATTATGAATTCATCTTTTGGAGCATTAAACTCCTTAAGATTTGTGGAAAGTGCCATTTATACTATTGTTATTTTAATTTATGGTTTAGTTCAAGATTAGCATATCTTGATATTCATTTACTCTCTAATTAAGCGGTGTCCATTAGATATTTAAAGGGATCTTGAGTTCTTGATTTTGTTCATTAGAACTTAAATCCTTACTTAGTGATCGTGAAATAAGTAAAGTTTGTGATATCATTAGAGCTTTAATTAATAGTTGAATGAATTTTGTGTTATTTATGGTTATAAATTGTCTAGTAATATAATAGTACTAAACACATCATAAGGTTGAGTTCTAATGTTTCATACATAGAATTTAAAGACTACAAACAACCAAGAACTAATTCCATTATCTGACTGAATTTCAAAGGTACTTTATTACTTAGTTCGAGCACATAAACTTGTTTATTAAGACCGGGAACTACTTTATGAAGCTAATAAGGACCGATTAATTAGCCATGAAAATTGACAACTTCTTGTTGTTGCAAATTGGGCACTCAAAAACCTTGTTGTCACACTCAAAACACAAACACATGTGTCCGCACGGGTTCCACACCATGGTTGCGGACAATGTTTTGCAGTCCAGCATGTAACCGCCTTTGTTGGTGGACACCGGCTGGTACCCTCGCCAGCATCAACACGTTGCACCCTACTGCTTTCCCGTTCATTTTCCAAACGCTGGAAATGACTCTTCAACCTCTCGGCACACTCCTTCATCTGCTCCGCCTGTATCAAAAACTGAAAACCTTTAGAAAATATAATGACTAAGAGTGCATTAACGAAAAAGGATGGATGGATAGAGCGTGTTACGTGGGTGTCGGTGATTATGTACATCTCTTGAATGTAATGAGACACACTATCATCTACTGCCTGCATTAGGTTCTGAATAGTACTGGTAGCAGGGGTACTGGTCATGTTTTGTGGAGGAATATGGCAGCTATGTTCTGATGGAACATCTGATTCGTTTCCGGGACTGTTCGGATTAGTAGCATCTTGGTCTGCACACATTTTTGAAACATGTTAGATTTTGATACACATATATATAAGCAGAAAGGATGTTGAAGACTTGAAGAATAGATATATAATCAACACTCAAAACGTACCTATATTATTCATGTTTCTAAGCCTTCTTCTTAATCGTGCCATTACACAAATGTAGATATATATATGATGGTATTGGATGAAAATATGGTGGTGGTGTAAGAGATTATATAGGCAGTTTATATTTTTTTTTTTTTTTTGAAAATTGACTTTCATTAAAAACAAACACAACCAACGACTATCACCAAGACGGAGAAAGACGCTGAAATCCAAAAACCAAAACCAACAATCACGTTACATCAAATAAACACCAACTTTTCCAATCCACTACCCCTATCTTAGATCTATTTTTGTACCAAAGAAAACCCAAAGATTTTATATCCGCAACCATTTCTGCCACCTTAGTGTTCTTGCCCGAAAAAATCTTTTCATTCCTAGCCCGCCAAATCCTCCAACAAGTAATGATGACAATTCCATGAATAATCAATCTCTTATTCCCCGTCGCACCACAAACCTTATGCACTTCCACCAAATCATTGACATGAAAAACAAAAGATCTAGGGATGTTGCACCATGAACCAATCGCATTCCAAACGGCCATAGAAATGAAACACCCGGTTAACAAGTGCTCGAGCGATTCCTCATTACTCTCACATAAAGCGCAACTATGATCATCACAATGCAAATGACGTCTAGCTAAAGCCTGCTTGGTTGGAAGACTATCCAGAACGGCCCTCCACATAAAAATATTACATTTTTTCGGGACCCAATCGCTCCATTGGAAACTGGAACTCCCAGCATCCACAACGGACCGCACCATCCATCTTTTAATCGCCGAAACCTCGAACTCTTGGCAGCTACCAACCGCCCAAGACCATGAATCTTCACGGTCAACCATCACCACCCCTTGAAGGAGATCTTCCAACTCCTGCTTCTCGATCACCTCCTGTTGGGAGCAAGGAGCTCTAAGCCAATCCCACACAATGCGACGAGAAGATCCAGTGACCACCAACCGATCTGCTAACAAGACATTTTTATGTTTTTCTACCGCATATAAGGACGGATACTTGTCCATAATCGGCGCCGAACCCAACCACAAATCCGTCCAAAACCGAACTTGGCGACCATTCCCAACTGTGGCCCGGATCACTCTATTAAAACCCACACCATCAACCTTAAATTTGTTCCAAAACATAACACAATTCTTCCAAACCCCGGGAACTCCATTATTAACCGGAGCAAGCCCCCAACAGCGCGAGGACCCGTGAATAGACAACACTACTCTTCTCCACATCGCGTGATGATCATTTAGAAATCTCCCAAGCCATTTAGTAATCAGCGCTTGATTATTAACCTCTAAACGAGCGATACCTAAACCCCCTTCTTTTATAGGTTTGGTGACTACCTCCCAAGCCACCCATGACATCTTCCTCACTTCATCCGAACCACCCCATAAGAACCTTCTCATCAAAGCTTCTAAATCATTGGTAACCTTCTTGGGTGCCTTAAAAAGCGAAAAATAATAAGTGGGAAGACTATCCAGCACCGATTTAATAAGGGTTAACCGACCGGCAATAGATAACGAATTAACTTTCCATTTAGATAGCCTCTTCTTGAACTTGGACACAACCGGTTCCCAATTAACCACCCTATTCATGTTAGCGCCAACCATAATCCCTAGATAAGAAAACGGGATTCTACCCGGCTTACAACCCATGAAACCAGCTTGGATATCGATCTCACCATCTTCTACACCTACTCCAAATAACACTGATTTATGGAGATTAATCTTTAGCCCCGAACACAAGTAAAATATGCGAAGAATACGTTTCAAGTTATCAAAATTAAAAGAAGACCACTCTCCCATAATCATAGCATCATCCGCATAAAAAAGATGGGATAAAGTAGGACCTTCATTAGGAAGAGTAATACCATGAAACGCACCTATATCACAGGCTTGTTTCAACATACCTGAAAAAGCCTCCATCAGAATAATAAAAAGAAAAGGCGATAGCGGGTCACCTTGACGAATGCCTTTATGACATCCAAATTCGAATGTAGGAGATCCATTAACAAGAACAGACGATCTGCTCGCCAACAAGATACCACTAATCCAATCGCACCAGACCGAAGGAAAACCCATCTGAGAAAGAACCGACAACAAGAACTCCCAATTCACATTATCAAAGGCTTTATGGAAGTCAATCTTGAACATAAAAATTCTTCTCTCCCTCTTCTTAGCCCAAGCAATAACCTCATTAGCCACCAAAGGGCCATCAAGAATATATCTCCCGGATAAGAAAGCCGACTGATATATAGGCAGTTTATATAACAAAGTGGTGCTGAAATAAACATGAAGAATGTCAGTAGGTTCTGTTAAGTAATATCCCACTGATTATTCTAATTGTATTTAATATAGTTTTAATATATTAGTCAAGTCAATATTTGTAATTATTGTATAGCTTATTTAGCTCCTAGGATTTCTCCTTTCTTCCTGTATATGTATCTCCAAAGTTTGTTAATGAAATCACAAGTTTATATCATATCTCTTCTTCCTTTACATGGTATCACAGCCCTGTTCAAAATCCCAATCTCCGATCAATTCCCGTTCTTCTTCTCCACTCAAAAACATGTCCGAAAATCAGTCGGATTCCCTTCTCACAAACAGCAAACTAAAAGACCTCACCATTATCACTTTTTCCTAGCACCCTCAAACTCACATCCACCAACTATTTGGGATGGAAAACACAAATCGAGGCGTTCCTTCATGGCCTTGATTTATACAAATACATTGATGGCACGTTAATTGCCCCGGCACCCACTATTGCGGCCGACGGCTCTTCCACACCCCACTCCGACTACAACAATTGGTTTCGTCAGGATCGATTGTTGTTTGGAGCCCTTGTTGGCAGCTTATCTCCAACCATCATACCTCTCATCACCCATGCATCCTCTTCTCATGAAACTTGGAAGATCTTGGCAGCCACCTATGCCTTACCATCACGGGGACACATCAAACAGTTGCAACACCGTTTGAAGCAACTAATTAAAACCCCAACACAATCAATCACTGAATATATGCAAACCATCAAAACTGTTGTCGATGAACTAGCCATTCTTGGCAAAAAGATGGACCAGGAGGATGTGAATGATGGGGTCTTAAACAGCCTTGATCAAGTCTCCTACAAATCAGTCCTTGACTCTGTCCATGCCCGAGACAACCCTATTTCCTTCCATGAATTGCATGAAAAACTCATTAACCATGAGCTTACCCTTGCACAACAAACTGTTAACAGTGGGATCCATCAGCCCGCATCAGTTTTTCATGTTCAAAATAAAGGAAATAAGTCTTGGAATAACTCACGCCAACCCACCACATCCCGTCAATTTCATGGTTCATCATCGGCCGGACTACTTCCAACGCCTACCGGGCCGAACCACAATCCATCTACTGGTGCACACCCGTTCCTTGGAAAATGTCAATGGTGCCATGAACGTGGTCACTCGCTTTCAAACTGCTCCATATTCAAATAGGTAAACCCTAATGTTGTCGTACCATCTTACAGTCGCAACTCTCAGGTTAAAGGAGCCCAAGCCAACATGATGAACACATCTGCAACCCCCACCACCAAGTGGTTGTTCGACTCCGGAGCTTCTCACCACGTTACAAATGACCTTAACAACCTATCTCTCCACGCTCCATACGATGGAACGGAAGAACTCGTTATCGGTGACGGTTCGTGTTTACCTATAACTCATATTGGTTCAATTATCATTAACACATCACACACCTCGTTTATTCTTAAAAAAAGTCCTTTGCGTACCATCCATATCCCGCAACATTATTTCAATATCACGACTTTGCATTGATAATAATCTTCTAATACAATTTTACTCTTTCGTTTTTGTCATCAAGGATCGGGATTCACAAACCCCGCTACTCCAGGGCTCGGCAATTAACGGAATGTATGAGCTAAGATGTCCTCTCAAACCAACAGTCTACTCCATGCAACAAACCACCACTACGACTTGGCATCATCGGCTTGGTCATCCCAACAATAAAATTTTCAATTTATTGTCATCGTTTATTTCCTTTAATTCGAATTTCCATGATAATTGTAATGCTTGCCATATTAACAAAAGTCACCGATTACCCTTTTCCAACACTTCTTTATCATCAAATGCTCCACTTGATTTAATTTTTTCTAATGTATGGTGTTCACCAATTGAATCCGTAGATAACTACAAATATTATATCATTTTTGTGGACCATCACACAAAATATATATGGCTATATCCATTAAAAAGAAAATCCGATTCACTGTCTATCTTTATTCGATTTCAAAAACTCGTTGAAAACTTTTTTCAACGAAAAATCAAACAATTCTTTTCTGACAATGGAGGAGAATATATAAAACTCACACCTCATTTTAATTCTTGTGGCATATCCCACCTTACCTCCCCACCTCACACCCCGGAACACAACGGCTATGCCGAACGACGACATCGTCACATTGTTGAAACCGGATTAGCCCTTCTTTCTCATGAAAAATTACCGGTCACCTTTTGGCCATTTGCCTTCACCACCGCCGCTTATCTTATAAATAGACTCCCAACACCTACCTTACAAAAGTCTTCCCCTTTTTATCAACTATTCAAGAAACAACCAAACTACTCCAAGCTACGTAGCTTTGGCTGCTTATGTTACCCATGGCTTCGTCCATACTCTCCGCATAAGCTTCATCCCCGATCTACACCATATATATTCGTTGGGTACTCTCCTACCCAAAGTGCATATTATGCCTTTGATCCTCTCACCTTCAAAATATATTCATCTAGACACATTGTTTTGCAAGAAAATGAATTTCCCTATGAAAAACTAACAAATTCCACATGTGCCAATTCTTTCACCTCTAAAGACTCATCATCATCATCATCATCATCATCGTACTCAGTATATCCCACCAATAGCAATGCTATGGTAGGGTCTGAGGAGGGTAAGATGTAGACAGCCTTACCTCTATCCCATAGGGATAGAGAGGCTGCTTCCGGTGAGACCCCCGGCTCGATAGTGGTTTTGAATCAAGCCTTGGACATAAGACACATAACACTCAATCATCGGGACACCGGCTGATTGGTGCATGTGCCCTTGTCTTTCGGCTATCAACGCCACCACATGATGCCTGATTAACCTTCCGCCACTTTTAACATTATCTTTCACCTCTAAAGACTGGGCCACCATATTTCTACCCATCAACCCAAGAACACCCACCACCCAACAAATAAACTCTCAAATATCCCAGCCTAAATCTACAAACCAAACTCCAAATAATGTTACTGCCCAAACTCCTCCCAACTCCACCAGTGACTAATATTAACACCCCACCCCTACCTGAATCATCATCACATGATTCACCACATACTGATCCCATTCCTTCACAAACACCAACTACTACAGAATCATCCACTATTCCTACAAAACCAACTACTCGAAACAACCGAAAACCAAATCCTAAATACCACAATTCTGACTACCTATTATTCACCGCATCTACCTCTTCTCCTACAGAACCACCCACAATAACTCATGCTTTAAAACACCCCTCTTGGCGACAAGCCATGCAAGAGGAATTCAATGCTTTGGAACGTAACAAAACATGGACCCTTGTACCTTCCACACAAGCACCTAACCTCGTTGGGTGCAAATGGGTCTATCGAACCAAATATAATCCGGATGGTTCGGTTGAACGCCTAAAAGTGCGCTTAGTTGCAAAAGGTTTCCACCAACGACCGGGCATCGACTATGTCGAAACCTTCAGTCCAGTCGTAAAACCCGCCACACTCCGCCTTATACTCTCTCTCGCCATCTCTCAAAACTGGTCCCTGCGTCAATTGGACATCAATAATGCCTTTTTACAAGGAACCTTAAATGAAGATGTCTACATGTCACAACCACCGGGTTTTGTCAATCCGTCTTTCCCAAATTACGTTTGTAAACTACACAAAGATCTTTACAGGCTTCGTCAAGCATCACGGGCTTGGTATGATGAACTCAAAACATACCTCATTGCCCAAGGCTTCAAACCAACCATCTCCGATTCATCTCTGTTCATTCTCAACGCCACATCCTCCCCTATATATGTCCTTGTCTATGTTGATGATATAATAATCACGGGTCCCTCTCCTGCCATTCTTACTCAATTCATTAACCTCTTAGCTACAAAATTCTCTCTTAAAGATCTAGGAAACCTATCTTATTTCCTAGGCATTGAAGTCATACCCCATCCTAAAGGATTTCTCCTTTCTCAAAAGAAATATATCCATGATCTCCTCTCCCGAGCCAATATGAGTGATTGTAAACCCGCTACCACACCCATAACAAATTCCGAACCTCTAACTATACATGGAGGCGACCCTCATAAAAGTCCTACCGAATACCGTACACCAGTGGGAGCACTTCAATATTTATCCCTTACACGACCGGATGTGTCATTTACGGTAAATCGTTTGTCTCAGTTTATGCATGCCCCAACAACAAGCCATTTGGCTGCCCTCAAAAGTTACTACGGTATCTTCATGGTACCATCTATCATAGCTTACTTATCAGAAACAACTCACCACTTAATCTACACGCCTTCACGGATGCCGATTGGGCCGGTGATAAAGATAACTACCGAAGTACTACCGGATACGTGGTTTATCTAGGATCCAACCCAATCTCTTGGAGCTCTAAACGACAAAGTACACTCGCTAGAAGTTCAACAGAAGCTGAATTTCGGGCTATTGCTTCAACAACAACCGAAATTCAATGGATACAATCTCTTCTCACTGAACTTGGATTCAACTTACTGGACGTCCCAGTTATATATTGTGACAACCTTAGTGCTACCACATATTCTGCAAATCCCGTTTTTCACTCACGCATGAAACACTTGGCTTTAGACTTCCATTTTGTCAGAGAAAAAGTTCAAGCAGGTTTACTACGGGTGACACATATTTCTGGTGACGACCAACTAACTGATTTTCTCACAAAGCCTCTTCTCAGGCCACGGTTTGACTTACTTATATCCAAGATTGGTCTTATCTCGGGAACGTCCATCTTGTGGGGGCATGTTAAGTAATATCCCACTGATTATGCTAATTGTATTTAATATAGTTTTAATATATTAGTCAAGTCAATATTTGTAATTATTGTATAGCTTATTTAGCTCCTAAGATTTCTCCTGTCTTCCTGTATATGTATCTCCAAAGTTTGTTAATGAAATCACAAGTTTATATCATATCTCTTCTTCCTTTACAGGTTCATGGTGTGTATTTACGACTATCATTATACCAAGGTAAGCTTTTTCCTCAAATTCTGTATAGAAAGTATTAAATTTTAAGTTTTTAACTTTTTATATGTTAGAAGAAAACAAAAAGCTGGTGTAATTATAGTCCAAACCATGACACATGAAAAATGACTACAGGATGGAATTGATAATGAACAAGACAAAAAAATTAAAGATTATCTTTATGTTAATTATTCAAGATTTTAACACATATTAATTTCTCACATTATGTGGGGTCTATTTGGTATTGGGTAATGAATCGACGAGGGAGTGGAATGAGTGAGAGAATGGAATAAATTATTATTTTGTATTGCTTGGTGGCCAAGAAACGACGAAAGAACGTGATACAAATATGGTGTTAGCTAATGGTGTCTTTTACTCTTTTCTCATAAAATCGAGGGTTCAAAATTTCTAGTGGACAATGCCATAAATTTAGTAGTAGAATTACTAGTGTGTAATTTAGTCATTCTAAATAAATAACTAAAAATTTATATTTAAACTTTCATATACACTCATATTTAGAAACTATAATAACGGATGTTCAGATTTATATAAAAGTAAGTGTCAAAAGTTTATAACAACAATGTGCATTTATTACACAAATGTTGTTATTTATTAATCAACTAGGGTATAGCCCATGTTATACACGGGTGTAAAAACATATCAACAAATCATATAAATACGGACAACATATTCAACCAACACAAATATGTTTCGAACAAGATGATACTTTTCGGCTGACAAAAGTAATAAACTAATTATTAATCTTAATACAATATGGTATAAGAGATCAATAAAAAACTTTAAAAAATAAAACCAACATACTACAAATGACATTGTCATTTAGCAATCCAAACATATTACAAATGACAAATATTGCTATTAAATAAAAGTAACATATTCAAAAATATTAATAAAAATATATAGGAAGAAAAAAACATAAAGTAATTGCTAACATCTTACTTTATTTAAAATCAATTTCATTATATAATTCTTTTTTAATTGTATACATTAATCTTGATACTTATGCGTAATTAAAAATTATTCAAATATTAATTAATTGATAAATGCATCATTTGAAATTAAAAGTACAACTCTAATACAATTAATATGTTATAAACAAAATGGATTCATATGTTATAAACAATTACAAAAGTTTAAATAAACATACATATCTACCTATACTATGAGTTTGACAACAAAACCTTGTCATTTTTCATAATCTACATATATAATATGCAAGTAAACATAAAAGTAACATTTATAATTTTATCTAACCGAACAACGTAATTGATATACATTCATTCATTCCTACATTTATATAGACATTATTGGTTATAAACTTGGTATTAAACTCTTTTCTATTTGATTAATTTTTAGCTATCACATGGAGCTAATGTTCATATATATTTATCAAATAATTATATTTGTAAAACAAAGAAAGTGTTATGGTGAAAGACGTCATAACTAATAAATTAATTAGTTGTCAACATATATTGCAAAAACTTATATTCAAAATGATTTACATATATAAAAGGTATAAATTGTTTTGAAGTTGGCAAAATATAATATCATTAATTATAGTTATATTATTTTGGTCAAATGATAGTTAGTTATCATAATATATGAAATCATTCTTAAAATACATAATTCTTTGTAACAATATTATTAGTGTAATTAAAATAAATTTGAGTTTAAATAATTTAATTTGACTTCCATAATTACTCGGGTATTTTGGAAAGCGCTAATAATTTGACTTCTAAAATTAAGTAATTTAATTTGACTTCCACAATTAAGTAAATGGAAATCAAATTATAAATTAATTAATTATCTTAAATATCTTTAAACAAAAATCAACTATCATAAATTGAATTAAAGGTAATTAATTTGCAATGATTTACGTGAAATTAAATGTTGGTTATTACATTTTTAATTTAATAATGGTTACCATACCAAAAAACTTATCAAATAAAAACTAATATTTAATAAACGATTATATGAATAAAATACATTTAATATTAATCAGAAATAATGTATAGATAATATAAAATTGTGAATCACCAAAGGAACTTCACTTAATACAAGTAACTTTTAAAGAAATTTTTAAATAGAACTTGACCAACAATCAAAATCATGGAAATGTGAAAATAAGTGAAAATAATGGAAACTTAATTATTGTATTTATGTAATTAAAATCATGGAAATACATTGAATATAGAAAATATAATGTAAATGCTTATTTGCAATAAATTATTATATTGCAAATCTTGTAATTAAAATCATGGAAACTTTATAACTTATTTATTGGGTTTTCCACATATAACGTAATTGGTTATATATAGAAAAAATAATGTATCTTACAATATAATAACAAAATAATGTTTAAGTCAAAGATATTGAAATATAAAAATAGTAAGGTGTAAATGTTATTATATCTGTCAAAATAAGATGTAACAACTAATTAGAAAAGAAAATAAATTAATAATAACAAAATTAATAAACTTATAATAAGTATTATAAATTATAGAGATTATCATTAATAAATAGATAAATATAAGATACAAATAAATTTTTCTTTAATACATCGGTTCTGATTAAAATATATTAAATGGACTTTGACCAACAACAATATATGGTTGATTATATAAAAATCAAACTAATTACATGAATTGCGAAAAATAAATAAATACATGAATAATAATAAAAATATACATCAATATTAAACAAAAAATAAGATATCTTATCAACAAATCTTCAACCCACGAAATTAGCTATATCAAGTTGGGAACATAACCTAAATGAGAAAATTAAATATTAATTATAATATCACATAATAAACAAATTACCAATTATGGAAGATTTGAATTATGTAAACAAATGTAAAATTAATGTTCTAATTGATAACCAGAATATTTGAATCGTGTTACCGGAAAAAGGAAATAGGGATAATTTCCGTTGTATCTTCGATTTTAACATATAACCTACAGAGATTATAAG
This sequence comes from Bidens hawaiensis, assembly GCF_021521415.1. Lineage (NCBI taxonomy): Eukaryota > Viridiplantae > Streptophyta > Magnoliopsida > Asterales > Asteraceae > Bidens > Bidens hawaiensis. The sequence goes on from NW_027492195.1 coordinate 227,695, forward strand.
AAAATCATATAATAATTAATATAAATACAAACAAAAACGGAAAACAAAAATCTTACCGGAAACTTTACCGGAAAAGCGTAATAACTTCAAAAATATCAATTCATTCTTGGATTTTGATATACTAAGCGATTATTACAAAATCATATAACAATTAAAAAAAATATAAAACCATATCGGAAAACCTTACCGGAAAAATATATAACCTTGCCGGAAAATCATAGTATTGTTGGCCATTAGAGTATAGTATATAACCTTACCAGAAAACGATTAATCCCGATCTACATTACCGGAATATAAAAGATGGTTGATGGTAGAGTTAGTAAGCCAAGAGAGAGAGAGAGAAGGAGGGAGGGAGGGAGAGAGATAGATAGATTAAACTGATTAAGGTGGAAAATCTTAAGGTTTAAATATAGTGTGTGAGATGATTTGGCAATAATAGGCAGTGTTTTCAGACCCGCCCTGGACGTCGACTCGGAAGCCTTGCCGGGTCAAAGGTCGGACCGACCCGAGAGGACGGACCAGTGTTTGAACCGGATGACATAATATATAATTTAAATATATAGATAACATATATATATATAGAATCTAAAGATTTTCTTTTTTAGTTAATTTTCATTGTTTAATATTTTGTGAAGATTATGTTGGACATGCACTAATATACATAGGATTTATTTCTAATTTTGAGTTAATTTTCATTGTCCACTTCCAATACAATGTGTTTTTTCAATATATATGATATATTTTTCATTCTTAAAGACATCAAGATAGCTTAGTTGGATGGTTTGTGTGCTATGTATTAAGACTTTCATCTCGCTTAAAGCCCATGTTGGAACCCTAGTCCACGCAACTAATTTTTGATTTATTAAAAAAATGTTTGATGACTTGGCAATGATGCGGAGAAGCTAGTTGAATGACATTTGGACAATTGATGTGAAGAGGCTAGTTGAATGACATGTGTACAAATTGTATTGCTTTAATAGTATGTAAAGATAACTTAAATATGTTGGCTAAATTTCAAACGTTTAACACGTGTATAAAGGGCACTTAAACTAAAAGACGGTAAGGGTCATTTGATATTAGTAGAATCGATCGTTTCCCTGATGAATCACGTGTTCGTTTTTGACATGACACCTTTCTTATTGAAACATATGTTTGACCTGATGAACCACGTGTTTGTTCTTTGACATGACATGTTTCTTTTTGAAACGGATGTTTGACCTGATGAATCACTTATTCATTTATTTAAAACGGTTATAAAATGTAAGACAAAAGGATTTCTAGAATGTTAGGTTGAGTATCATCACCAAGCTTTGTGCACATTATCATTTATGTTGTGTCTACATGAATAAAAGACTTGAGGACTTATGGTTGCTCATAAGGAAAATCATAATCCATGTGTATAAGGTACTACTTTAAATATATAAATGAAGATGTTGCCTAATAGAATTGATACTATCAACTAAAATAAGAAAATTGAGTGGATATTATTAGAAAACACTAGCAAAGATGATGCAACGTACTAATAGAGAATGAAGGTTAATCACGTTGATTCTCGGAATACCCGTAAAGATTCTTCCCAAACCCCAAATTCGACCTAAAAGTCAGTGAATTTGAAAAGACAGTAATTTTATTCAATTCTGATCAATGAACCGTCACAAACATTCATAACATATTAATAGAGAATTCAAAATAGGTTTGGGCCAACAGAAACAGCCAAAGGCCTGACAGCAACCCAAAACAAAACACAAAAGGTAAACGAAAAATACAAAAGTGGCCCAAAAGTGTATCTAGAAGCCTTATTTCGGAAAAATTAACGGGGTAACCTGCCTATGGCGGTTACCACAACGTGGCCACGTTCCAACGGTCGTTTTGACTAATAGCACGCCTGAAACGGAGGCCCGTAGCCCAAGTTATGCCCATTTTCGTCTAGCACCTTTTGAAACGCGATCTTGGGCCTCAAGAAACACCATGGCCCACTCTTCTACACATGGGCCCACATCAAAAGAGATCATGGGTTGAATCGATACGGACACAAATGATAAGCAAACAAATAGAATATACTGGATAATTCTCAATGTTATAATTAAGGAAATATAACTCAAAAACCTTGATTTACAATCTATATTCTCATATGAATAACCCTAACTTGGTAAATATATATTTGTAGATTCACATAAACTTAGTGAACAAGAAATATATGTTTGCTAAGTTAGGGTTATTCATATAACAACACAATGTTATGTACATAACTACGTTTTATTTTCCACAAAAAAAGTATGACGAGTCAATAATGGTTTAAGTAATTAGGAAAGAAAATGAGAAGTGTTTAAGCTCAAGTTTGAATAATGGCTAAGTATTTGGATTGGTTTTGGTTTAGGAAAGACATAACCCTGTCTTAAAGCTAACCCAATGGTAGGAATTTCAAGTGAATATTCTCCTAGTAAAGTGGTTCTTCGTTTAAATACAACAAGGTCCTTTTGCGAGGAAACTTGGGAGCTGGCTTTTTGTGTAAGCCTCGTGTTTTTCTGATAAGTATACCAAACGGTTCTTCGTTTCTTTGACTATGGCAGAAAGATGTAGCTAGCTTGTTTAAATTGTTAAGATTGTTTAACCGATGAAGTTTTAAAAATCCAATGGCCCGAATTGAGTAAACTGCGGTTTTCGTCCCTGTGGTTTGTCCAAATCTGCGATATTAGTCCAATAGTTTCAAATCTGTGATTTTCATCTATGTGGTTTCATTTCACTTAATTAAACCAGACTACACTAACTCCATTAGGTGTGGTCGTAAACTCATCAGCGTGCCCTCACGTGAGGGTAGGGCTGTAAACGAACCGATCGAACACGAACAAGGCCTTGTTCATGTTCGTTAAGAAAATATTGTGTTCACGAACGGTTCACGAACACAAATAAAATCGGTAGAGGATGAGAATAAGACCGATGTATTCATCAATATGAATATTGAAAGCCTGTAAATGAATCGAATGAACACGAACAATGGCATATTCGTGTTCGTTCATTTAACTTTATAACTAATCGAACAAATATTTATGTTCATGTGCGTTTATTTAAAAATGGACATTTGTGTTCGTTTATGTTCGTTTGTTTAAAATCTAAACAAACATAACTAAACAAAGATAAACGAACATAAATAAATATATATGAACCAATGTGAATGAACACAAACAAACATAAACAGACTTAAATCTGAAAACACATAAATGAATACAAATTATCAAATATAAAACATTTAAGACATATCCAGATAATATTTAATTATTTTCTATTAATACATAAACGAACGTTCATGAACATAAATGAACGAACGGAACATTTGTTCATGTTCGTTCATTTAATTAAACGAACACAAATTTTGTGTTCATGTTCCTTCGTTTATTAAATAAACGAACTTCCTGCCGAACGGTTCATGAACAGTTCACCGAACGTTCAGTTCGTTTACAGGCCTACGTGAAGGGCAATTTTGTCCTTTGTCTCCCTAAATAAACTCCAACCAAATTTCACAAGCCCCCTCTCGTGTGATGAGCTGAGGTGTATTTTGGAAAAAAAAGGACAAAATTGCCCCTCACATGAGGGCCACGTTGACGGGTTTAATGATCATACTTAACGGGGTTAGTGGAGGTGGGTTTAATTGCAAGTGAAATGAAACCACATGGACGAAAATCGCAGATTTGAAACTATCGGACTAGAACCGCATATTTGGACAAACAATAAGGACGAAAACCGCAGTTTACTTGCCCGAATTTGTTCAAGTTTGATCTTAAATCTTGTTCAATGGAACACATTATAAATCTGGGATACATTGGCAAAATTATGGACCAGGCTTTATTAATTACGTTTGCCTAAAATTCGCTCAAAAGAAAGTGTGATCAAGCCGTTAAGTTTTAGATTCTTAATCAAACAATGACGCGTGTGCTACATTTACTAAAATCCAATTCGAATATTATTCTTACCTACTTGACTTAAAAAACTAATCATAGCTCGCCCAAAGATTTTTATGGCCTGCAGTTGCCCTTTTGACAAATTTCCAAAATATCCAATCTCCCAAAAGGTTTGATGGACAACATTAATGGGAAAGGTAATCACACCTGAATAATCATATTGATTTAGGGCAGTTTGATTAGGCTCCGAAACTATAATGTCTTGCATGTCGACAAGTGCATAAATTAAAATTTTTGAACTTGTAGCGATATAGGAGGCAGATTTCCAAAAAAGGATGTATGATTTGCATAAATGACAAAGTTAACAAAAATGTCAAGATTGCATCAAATCTAACATGAGATGATACTTGAGGCTATTGTCGCTTTTCTTCAAATGAGGAATCTGGTTGTGGTATAGATAATTGCTAAGAAAGATAGTAATTATGATCAGGCAATGTCATTACTTACCTAGAGTGCTGAACTTTTACTTAATTAGTATCAACAATATAACTTTTTAATCATGTTTATGTTCCGTAGGCCAACAAACGAACTGGTCAGTCGAACATAAGTCTATCTAGGTTTTATTGGTTTGAACGGCATCATATCAAAATGTTAACCAGGTAAGTCTGAAACGTTGCGTCCCTTAGATGATGCCTGTTCGATACCAATACATAGGAAACAATCGGATTGTTTGTAATGTTGTAATTTCTATGGTGAACAATTTAACTTACTTGTTTATCAGTTAAAGCGTTCGTTCAATTCGATCATCAAGTTTTCAGTCCGTTAGTACTTATTTCATTGAGTTTGGAACAACGGCATCTAGTTCTCTTCCTGGTTCGTTGGATCTTGGGTTGGATAATGCTAACATTCCATACTTAATTTATGTTGTAGTAGTATAGTTGTTTTCTTATTTATTCCCAATGAGGACAAGTGTTTATTCACATGAGATATATGAATTGACACATGTATTGTCAAGTGCCAGGGACATATGTTGTGAACACATGCCTTTGTGAAAACACATAAGGGGTTTGGCTACACTAAAACCTTGAGTCCTTGGCGAGGCTTTCACGTTGATTGTAGACTCGAACTTTAAACACTCACTGTATTAAAGAAAATAAAAAATAAAATAGCTCAGAGCCCACCGCCGACTGGGGTGCTTACGATAAGGTTACTAGCTACAGGCCACTGGTGATTTCTTGCAAAGTTTAGGTGCATTCTTCTAAGTGGGAGAAGCAAACATATAGATCGAGCGTTTTTCTGATGTTTGAATTTACTCTTCATTAAAATCCATAAAATTGTAGCTATGAATTCATCTTTTGGAACATTAAACTCCTTAAGATCTGAGGAAAATGCAATTTATACTATTGTTATTTTTATTTATGGTTTAGTTCAAGATTAGCGTAACTTGATATTCATTTACCCTCTAATTAAGCGGTGTCCATTAGATATTTAAAGGGATCTTGAATTCTTGATTTTGTTCATTAGAACTTTAATCCTTAATTAGTGATCGTGAAATAAGTAAAGTTAGTGATATCATTAGAGCTTTAATTAATAGTTGAATGAATTTTGTGTTATTTATGGTTATAAATGTCTAGTAATAGTACTAATTAAACACATCATAAGGTTTCATACTTAGAATTTAAAACTACAAATTAACAACCAAGAACTAGTTCCATTATCTGACTGAATTTCAAAGGTACTTTATTACATAGTTCGAGTCGTTCTCGAATACATAAACTTGTTTATTAAGGCCGGGCACTACTTTATGAAGCTAATAAGGACCGATTAATTAGCCATGAAACTTGACAACTTCTTGTTGTTGCAAATTGGGCACTCGGAAACCTTGTTGTCACACTCAAAACAAAAACACATGTGTCAGCAAGGGTTCCACACCATGGTTGCGGACAATGTTTTGCAGTTCCAGCATGTAATTACCGCCTTTGTTGGTGGACACCGGCTACTACCCTCACCAGCAGCAACACGTTGCACCCTACTGCTTTCCCGTTCATTTTCCAAACGCTGGAAATGACTCTTCAACCTCTCGGCACACTCCTTCATCTGCTCCGCCTGTATCAAAAACTGAAAACCTTTAGAAAGAAATGTATAAGCCTGCATTAACGAAAAAAACGGATGGATAGTGCGTGTTACGTGGGTGTCGACGATTATGTACATCTCTTGAATGTAATGTGAAAAGGCGTCATCCACCGACTGCATTAGGTTCTGAGTAGTACCGGTAGGGGTACTGGTCATGTTTTGTGGAGGAAGATGGCAGCTATGTTCAGACGGAACATCTGATTCCTTTCCGGGACTGTTCGGATTAGTAGCATCTTGGTCTGAACACAAAAGTTTTGAAACATGTTAGGTGTTGATACACATATATAAAAGCAGAAATGATGTTAAAGAATAGATATATAAATATATAATCAACACTCAAAACGTACCTCTATTATTAATGTTCCTATGCCTTCTTCTTAATCGTGCCATTACACAAATGTAGATAGTAGATAGATATATATGATGGTATTGGATGAAAATTTGGTGGTGGTGTAAGAGATTATATAGGCAGTTTATATATATAACAAAGTGGTGCTGAAATAAACATGAAGAATGCCATGGCTATCATTATACCAAGGTAACCTTTTTCCTCAAATTCTGTATAGAAAGTATTTATTTTTTTAGAAGAAAACAAAAAGATGGTGTAATTATAGTCCAAACCATGACACATGAAAAATGACTACAAGATGGGATTGATGATGAACAAGACAAAAAATTGAAGATTATCTTTATGTTAATTACTCAAGATATTAACATGTATTAATTTCTCACACTATGTGGGGTCTGTTTGGTTACTTTGGTATTGGGTAATGAATCGACGAGGGAGTGGAATAAGTGAGGGAATGGAATAAATCATTATTTTGTATTGTTTGGTGGCCAAGAAAAGACGAAATGTGGTGTCAACTAATGGTTTCTTTTCTCATAAAATTGAGGTTCGAATTTTCTAGTGGACAATGCCGTAAATGTAGAAGTAGAATTACTAGTGTGTAAGTTAGTCATTCTAAAAAAATAACTAAAAATTTATATTTAAACTTTCATATACATTCATATTTAGAAACTATAATAACGAATGTTCATATTTATATAAAAGTTTAGTGTCAAAAGTTCATAACAACAACATGCATTTATAACACAAATGCAGTTATTTATTAATCAATAATTGAAATACGTTGGTTGGATTTCAAACATTTAACACGTGTATAAAAGGGCGCTTAAATTAAAAGAGGGTAATGGTCGTTTGAGATTAGTAGAATCGATCGTTTCCATGATGAATCACGTGTTTTTTTTTTTTTTTTGGCATGATGCCTTTGTTTTTAAAACGAATGTTTGACCTGATGAATCACGTGTTCGTTTTTTGACATGACATGTTTCTTTTTGAAACGGATGTTTGACATAATGAATCACATGTTCGTTTATCTAAAACGGTCGTAAAATGTAAACCAAAAGGATTTCTAGAATGTTAGGCTGAGTATCATCACCAAGCTTTATGTACATCATCATTTATGTTGTGTCTACATGAAGAAAAGACTTGATGACTTATGCTTGCTAATAAGGAAAATCATAATCCATATTTATAAGGTACTACTTTAGATATATCAATGAAGATGTTGCCTACTATTCAATATCCATGGGGGGTTCTTAGAACATCTAACTAACCTCTATAGACGGTCACATCAGATCACATCATACTCCAAACTTTTCTCATAAACTCTCATTTTCTTCCACAACATTTAAGAACTTTTAGAATTGTTTAATTTAGGAAACATAAAACAAACTCTCAGTCATTCAAATGTTTGAATTAGTGCAAAAAGGTTTTTGAAGAATGGTTCCGGCAACTGCGATGTGGATGAAGACGACGATAAAAATCTAGATAATTTTATTAAAAAAGACTAGTAGTTCTTCTGTTTGTATAACCAATTAGAATTCTTCTATCAACAATTGCATGCATTGCGCACTGACTGTAAAGAAGTAGGCCGTTATCTCAGCAGCAATAAGTTAGAAAGGTTCGTTTAGTTTTCAACGGTAATAACCACCCTAAGTATGATGACTAATAAGTAATAAGATCCTTTGTTGCTTTATCAACAAATGCTTGTTACACTTATTATTATTAAAACAAATGTTTCACAAAAGCAACAAATTATAGCAATGGATACCTCAACCACTATTTTTCATAGTGAACAACTAAAGTAATGGCTTGTAACAAAACATGTAACACCAGAAAATCATTGAATCGACAAAAAAACATCTAAATTAACACCAAGTTACGATTTTCTAGAAGAAAAACTGCCACGAACAACCATCTCTACCTCACCGATCAAACCAAGTTTACGTAAGGACCAAGCAACCGGCTCATTCCCAAGAAGATTTGGGTGCTTTAGCTATATCATCCTTGATCCATTTTTTAACTTGCGTAACAAATAAGAACTGCAAAAAGATGTCGAAGATGTGGGATAATCACACAAGAGAAATCAAAAACAAGTTGAAATATTAAACAAAAGTTTGAAGTATATTCAATGAGTATGTCTAGTACTAACTTATATGGCAAGATAAAGATGATATTATGCAAGTTTATACGTGTATGTATCAAATTGCCCCATAACTTCTGTCATCATATTTTATTTGACATGCTAATTATTCATGAAACATTTATAAATTATATAAAGATGTCGGAAAAAGTCAACGCAAGTTTGATAGCTTACTTGGACTCCTAAGATGAGGGGGATGAGCCATTTCCCTCTTTCATTTGCATTTGGACCATCAATCAAATTCTGGTCAACCATAATGTTTTGACTTTCATTTGTAGCCACTTTTGTGATGGTTTCCACTATGTTGGGAATCCAAGCAATCCCATTTGGAAGAATCTAATGCAACACAAAATTTTAAAAATAAAAATATATATATATTTAACGTATAAGCATGATATTTGAGCAATACTAACCTTTTCTCTACCATCGTTAATAGTACACCGGCTGCTGTTTTCAACCAAGACAGCCGGAAGCGCATGACCCTGCATAAAAACAGATGCACAAAAGATCATATTTTTTGTCTTAAATGTGAGCATCTTAATGAGAAAATTCCATGTATTTTGACTTCTGCTATAGTCAACGATATTACGAAGCTGTTTACACAAATATCACATGTCATATCCATGATCAAACTAAAGAGAACACTATTCAAACCGGTCAGCTCGGTCAAACAGGCCAACAGCTGGTCAAACGAATTGCCCGAACCGATCCAGCCCATTTGGGCCCTTACTAAAAAAGTGGTCAATTTTATGAACGCCATCACCCAACCGCCCATTTTGCAGCCATTAGGTCAAACAAGAGGTGTGCAAGAAACCAAATAAAACTTATTTGTAACCGAAAAAACCGAAAAACTGAACCCAAACAAAAAAACAAACGGTTTGGTTTATATGTTTTCCTAAAAACCAAAATTTCAGTTAGGTTTCGATTTTCCATGTAATTAAGACCGAAAAACCGAACCAAAAATTTTAGGCCCAAGTAAATAATATATAAGAATTAATTAAATAGTGTACCCAAACAGATTTAGGCCCAAAGTTTTTACAAAAAATTTTTTAAGCCTAAATGATAAATTGAAAACATTTAGGTTTTGGTTGTTTGAGCTCAAAACCGACCATTTGACCACCTAAAGGTCAAACGTATGACTTTTAAACCACTGCATCAGAATCTAAACCCCAAAATTTTATATTTCCAATAGTGCAGTGAACAATAGTCAAATGGAGAAACTACCAAATCTTATATACAAAAACAAAAATTTGACCGATTTCATCAAAAATTTATACCGGAATTTCACATCTATTGAGCCGAGCTTCAGAGTCAACAACATTAATGAGAGCCTCTGATCTTCTTGCAAAAAACTCATCATAACTGAGAAAATCTGGTGGTGTGAGCTGAGCATGTGTTAACACTACAATCCCTTTACGCCATATTTCTTTACCAAAACTCCTGGTTATTGCCTTAATAACTTGTTGGTCCAAATTGTCAACTCTATAGGAATCCAATCGGTCAACATATAACAAAACATCTATTGTTTTGTTCAAAAGAAACCTGCTTAGATAACCACAATATCACAAATCAATGAATCATTAAAGTAGCCCATTAGTATAAGAAAGCTAAGAATTGTAAATTAAAAAAACGGGTCGATTTGGGTTGAGCTTATCTCAAACGGGTCAAACTTTCAGTAAGGTGAAAACGAACAATCCCCAAAATTATATTTTTAACGCATATAGCGGCTGTTCATTTAAGAAAAAAAAATACATTTTTACAATTTTGTATTTTTTTACACATGTTGATGTGTATTAAAAAAATAAATAATAATACTTGCAACATACATATAATGCAAGAAGTTATAAGCTTCATAGTTTATGAGCCAAACTATTATTTAGCATATTAAGAGAACTTTCAATATTTTTTTCATTAAAAAATGCCATATGATTTTAATCCATATATGGCTTAACTTAAACTAGTTAAATTTATGTTTTGTATACGAGTACAGAAACTCAACAATAATAGACCTTTTAATGAGTTCGAGGGCCTGATCATTGATAAATCCTCCTTCAATAATACCGGGTGTGTCGATGATGTTCAGTGTGACCCCCGACCGCTCACAGGAAACCATCACGGGCCGTGGAATATCGGACTGCAAAATATGATGAATAAATCAAATCAAATACTTACAAAATTGAACGACACTTGAACATCATTATAAAACTATGAAGTTATAATATATACCTGAAATGCACTGACTGCAACTGCCCGTTCACCTAGAATAGAGTTCACAGTCGATGATTTCCCGACACCGCCCTTTCCCATTACAAGAATTGTCACACTGTTCTTTCTCCTGTGATCATTAAACGATTATAAGTACACGGATTTTAATTATGGTTTAATGATGATATAATAAAGCAATTAGGAGTTGACTTTGACCTTTTCCTTTAGTGTTCCGAGTAACTCAAGCAACTTGGTTTGGGTTGCAAGAGGAAACTGTTGAATCCCGCTCCATTCACGGGCCATTGAACCTGAAAAACACAAACTCAACTGAATTTGTACTCAATGTGAATAAAACCACAATTCAGAGACATCATAACATGTCACTTGAATAACATCATAATAAACAAGTAATTACTTGCAAATTCCATTAAAAAAAAGCAATTAAACTACAAATTCTATCTATAATTCTATAAAACTTTTACTCATGAAAACAGAACTAAAATTTGGAAAATATATAAATCTCTACAAATGACATATTAACAAGTAATTACAAAATTTACATGAAAATTCCATCGAACAGAAGCAAATAAACTATAATTCAATACAGTTTTTACTCGTGGTAACAGAACTAAATTTCAGGAATATAATAAAAATTTTAACCAAATAATTTGTTAAGCAAGTAATTACTTGCAAATTCCATCAACCATAAGCAACTAAACCTCTGTTGTTGAAATCTCTTCAGGCGTGCACTTAGGCCCTCTAGCGAGGCAAGGCGCCTTGCTGCCATCCAGGCGATCAGGCGACCTTCAGGCAAGATTTTGGTCAGATTCCGAACATTCAGCCCAAACGCTGAAAATTCTGACAAACTGGTCTAAAAGATCCAAAAATGACGTGTAACCATCCTAAACAAGCCTAAAACACGTCTAACCCCCCCCCCCCCCCCTATCGTATGTCTATGCTATGCACTTTGCTTATCTCGGTCCCTCGCTTTTTCAGCGCCTAGGGCCCAGGCTCACCCTTTGCACCTTGAGCGCGCTTTTGACAACTATTAATGTAAGTATAATTCGACCGATTTTTATTTTTTACACATTGAAACAGAAATAAATTACAAAACTTTATCGAAAGTTCTCACCAAATAACTTGTAAACAAGTAATTACTAGCAAATTTCATCAAACATAAGACCATCCGTAGTGGAGAGTTATGGGGCAGCTTTATGGCTCATAACTTTGGGAAACACCGTCCCCCTCCAAGTTATGGGGGTTTTTTTTTTTTGCAAGTTATACACAAAACGCGATAATTGCACCAAAATCGAAAAAGAACCATTACTTTTTTACCTTTAAGAATTAAAAAAAAAACAAATAAACAAAGTTATGGAGAGTTATGACTACACTTGTTTTATGTAAAAAGCCATAAGCGCCACGAGGCGCATAACGCCTAGGGATGGGGCTTTATGACTACTCATGGTCACGCAATCAAACCATAATTCAACCCAATTTTCACTCATTAAAACATAGCTAAAATTCAGTAATATAATCAAACATCTCACCAAATAACATGTTAAACAAGTAATTACATAATAGCCTTCGAAAATAATATTACAATATGACTACTCAAATTCAGCACAGACTTCGACTGGTAATATCATCAAAAACCAATTTCAGTTCCATGAAACCAAAATTGATAAAAACAAGAACATGGGTTTTGAATCTTACCTTATCTTTAACCACAATTTGATATTTGGAGCTTCAAATTCAAGAAATTGTAGCTGTTCCTGGGTTATCAATTATCATTATCAACACCAGGGTTTTAGCAGTTTAAGGTATTTGCATAAATGGTCTCTGGGTTTTATGAAGTAACAAGTCTAGTCCTTAAAGTTTGTATCTTTAAGCGTTTTCGTATTTTTATTTGTGAAGTTATGCAAGAAATTGTTTATTTTTTTAACTATAGAGAGAGTGGACTGCGGTTTTCGTCCTTGTCGTTTGTTCAAATCTGTAATTTCAGTAAAATAGTTTTAAATTTACGATTGTCGTCCATGTGGTTTTGTTTTACTTGCAATTAAACCCGACCCCACTAACCCCGTTAAGTATGGTCGTTAAACATAATAGCGTGTCACTCACGTGAGGGGCAGTCCCCCCCCCCCCTAAATAAACCACAACCCCTCACTTTATAGGGCTTGCGAATTAAGGTTGGGGTTTATTTGAGGATAAAGATGACAAATAGGCCCATCGCGTGAGGGGCACGTTGTTTCGTTTAACGACCAGACTTAACGGGGTTAGTGGGTCGGGTTTAATTGCAAGTGAAATGAAACCACATGGACGAAAATCGCAAATTTAAAACTATTGGACTAAAACTACATTTGTCATCGGATGACAAGAAAAAGACCTTACGGGAAAAGAAAAAAACCTTACGGGAGGCGATCTCGACGAATTTGGATTTGTTTATTTCGGTTGGCGAGGCTTTAAAGGTCTTGCGTAGGTGGATGTGTGGAGCGTGTATGGAGTCACATGCTCTCCGTCGGGGGTTCCATCATGACGACGGGTCGGTCTGGTACAAGTGTGTCACGTGAGATGTGGAGGAGTTTATAGTGGGGATTGCGAAGCCGCGTGTTGGGAGGGAAGTTGTCGCGGTGGGAAGGGTGGAGGTGGATGTAGCTCTCCTTGAGCGTGTCTTCACTCATCCTATTACGACTGTTAAAAGCATTCCTCATAGTTGTCGTATGGCTTTTTCCCAAGCCTTAGTGGGGGATCTGGGTAAGGTGGCGGCTATGCCAGAGTCTGTTGAGGCGTGGGTGAAACTTTTGTTGTTACCACGTTGCACATTACGAGTTTTCAGACCTTCTAATCGTCAGAAACGCATGTCTGGCAATAGAAAGTCTGAGCAATGCCGAATTATTCAACGCTCGCTATCCGCTTGGGGTGACGGTGACGGTTTCTTTGAGCTCCTTATATCGCTTTTTGACCAACCCTAGGAGATGCCCCGGGTGGTGATGCGTTTGTCCCCGAGTCTGATAACGCCGGGTTGGGCGCCAATGTTAAACAATTTTTGCGGAAAGTTGCGGACGGGCATTTCACTGTTGCGGTCAAAGTATTATACTCTTCGGGGGTTGCACCTTTCGGTAAGGATACTTTGAACGCTTTGTTGTCTAAGCATCCCATCATGGCACCTCCGATTATGCCTACCTCCTTGCTTTCTGAGTCTCCCCTTGTCGTGGACGTTGATAGTGTGCTTGGGTGCATTAAATCTTTCCCTAAAGGGACTTTGTGTGGGCGGGACGGTTTGCGAGCCCAACACATTTTAGATGCGTTGTGCGAAGAGGGGTATCCAATTGCGGATGGTTTTCTCAAGGCTATCTCTGCGGTGGTTAATTTATTTTTGGGGGGAAGGTGTCCTAAGGTGTTAACAGAGTTTGTTGTGACTGCCCCACTTACGCCGTTGCTTAAACCGGACAATGGGATTAGACCTATTGCCGTTGGGGCCATTTGAAGACGGTTGGTCTCTAAGGTGGATATGAGGGGTGTCGGGAAGGAGATGGCTAAATACCTCGGTGACTTTCAATTTGGGGTGGGAGTCCCTAGTGGGGCAGAGGCCGTGCTCCAAAGCGCGAACAGGTTTCTAAATCAGTTTCATTCGGATGGGTCATTGGCTATGCTTACTGTTGATTTCTCCAATGCCTTCAACTTAGTCGATAGGATGACCCTTCTACATGAGGTCCGGATTCGATGTCCTTCCATTTCTCTTTTGGTGGATTTTTTATATGGGTAGTCGGCTAGGTTATATGTGGGTGATACTTACATTAAATCCACCACTGGGGTTCAACAGGGGGACCCTCTTGGGCCTCTCCTTTTTGCCTTAGTTTTGCACCCACTTGTTCATCAAATTAGAGATCAGTGCAAGCTTCTCTTTCATGCTTGGTACCTGGATTATGGCACGATTATCGGGGATACTAGCGAGGTGGCCAAAGCATTAGATATTATCAGGTCTGAGGGGCCTCGTTTGGGTCTTGAATTAAACGTTAAGAAAACAGAGTTATTTTGGCCAACATGCGATGGGGTGAAGGTACAGGAGGGGTTGTTCCCTTGCGGGATTGGAAGGCCGGTGGCGTGAAACTCCTTGGTGGTGCTGTAAGCCTGGATGCGGGGTTTATCAGCAGTTTGGCTATGAAAAGGGCATCTAGTGCTGTGGAACTGAAGAGCTGTCTCCCAAGACTTCGGGATCCTCAATGCGAGCTTCTTTTGCTTCGCTCATGTATGGGAGTCGCCAAGCTTTTGTTCGGTTTGAGAACGTGCAAACCTATGTATGTGGGGGAAGTTGTTTCTATATTTGACAATGGCCTTCGAAGGGCGATTGAGGACATCGTGGTTTGTGGAGGTCCGTTCTTTGGGGATCTCCAATGGAGGTTGGCATCACTTCCGACCCGTGACGGGGGGTTGGGTCTCTGTTCGGCCGAGGATGTATCTACATATGCTTTTGTGGCTTCGAGAGCACAATCGTGGTGTTTGCAAGACCATATTCTTCGGTGTTGTGATATTTATGGGTTGGACTCTGATTATGGGTGTGCGATGGATCGTTTACATACTTCACTTCCAGATTTTGATCTTAGTGGGTTCTCTAATAAGGACACCCCCCCTAAAGCCCAACATGTTGTGGCGAGTGCCTTATTTAGTGGAATCGTCAAGAGTTTAGAAGTAAAGTTTGATCTATCCCCTCGCCAAAAGGCGTTGTTTGAATGCATTCGCGCTCCTCGGGCTCAGGTTTTTCTAACGACCATCCCCATTGAAGGATTAGGCCAACGTATGTCGGGTTTGGAGTATCGGGCTATCCTTAAGTACCGGTTAATGATTCCTATGTTCCGGACTGATGAGCCTTGCCCAATTTATCGCAAGGTCTGTTTGGATTCTTTTGGTGACCATGCGGTGCATTGCAAAGAATTGTCTGGCTTTAAATACAGACATGATTTGGTTAAGGATGTTCTATGTGATGTTCTTAAACGGGCATGGATTTCTGTTAAAAATGAGGCCCTTGTTAACTTTCTCACGGATCCTCTTGAAGTGAGGTCTACTTTACGACCAACTGATATTCTTGTGTTCGGGTGGGTAGGGGGGAAACACACATGTGTGGATCTTACAGGAGTGTCTCCTCTTGTTGGGCTCAGGGACCGTGGGTTTATTGTGAGTCAGGCTGCGTTGAAGGCTGAATCGGGCAAAGTTGTTAAACACGAGAAAGCTTGTTTAGATAATCAACATGTCTTTCTACCATTTTCCTTTGATACATTTGGTTTTCTGGCCCCAGAGGCTGTGAAATTTTTTAGTAGGGTTCAGCGTGTCGTACATGGAACCTCTTCAGCTTCTAGGTCCTAAAGCTTCGTTTTTAGCAGGAGTGGTTTTGTTATTTAAAAGGGGGTTGCGGCGCAGCTTGTTGCCCGTTTGCCTGCCGCTTTATTGTAATCATTTTATAGTAAATTATATATAAAGGAATAAACTTTAAAATAAAAAAAAAACACTACAGATTTAGACAAACCACAGGAACGAAAACTGCATTTACTCTTATACATATATCAAAAACCAAATATGTGTCGGTATCTATAAACTTACTATTCATCATATTCTTCATTGTTTGCCTGACACTTGCTACATGACTCATCACTTGTGATAATCACCATTTCATGGGTATTGTACTCTTTCTCTCTCTTCATCGACTCATTTTAAATTTTTATGTACTCTCCTCTCTCTAAATCATAATCACCGCCTCTAGCATATTCTTGTTGGGTTTTGATTATCGTTGTATGAAGATATTTTATGCTTAGCTTATTGTAAGGGATGGTAAGGTTCGGGTTTTGGTAATCTTAGTCTTATAGTATATTGCAAAGTTGTCTCATACCTAGTTACATACCCGTGCTACTCATTGCTCGTCTTGTTCACACGGTTTACCGCATTCTAACATCTTTAAAATATTTTTTGTTTGGACCTACATGTGGTAAATAGGCTATTTTTAAATTTAATGGCCTCTACAAAATTTTTAAACTTGTATAACAAAGAATAAGTATGGAGTTTAGAGGATGGAGAAGTATCACTACATAAACACAAAGGATTATACTGGTTCGGATGATTGTTAACTAATTCAGTTTATATCGACTCACTAGTATCCATCAAGAGCTGTTCTTCGCTATCTTATCTAAATCGATATAGATCATCATTATACAATCTTCTCACTACTAAGATTGTTTTATATTATACTTCTCAATAGATATGCATAATCACTTTCAATTAACTGATCACCTCTTGCATCTCTCACTAATCAGAATCCTGATCAAGCAAGTCTTTCATGATCAAGCAAATAAGAAAACAAGTACCAAGGGCATCATAAGATACATAGCATTCATTTTTTACACTTCATTTCACCAATTAAAACATTTAAAAAAAACATATTCAGGTTCCATTTTACACAAACAAACAAACAAAAAACCAAAGTCATTAACATTTCTACCCGAAGAACAAATCTATTAACGATTACATCTATATCGTGTTTTGTTTCTACCCAACTCAAGAAATCTTGCAGAACAAACCTTCAGTTAGACCATACGTGAACAAGCCCGAGCCTATTACCTGTATAAATCTCGTTACGCTCTTCATCATAGAAAAGGGCGGTAATGTCTTCTAGTGCTTCTGTAACAGAGCTCGTGATTCTAGAAGCTCGGATTCGTTTTCTTGATGTACATTTGCAGCCGCTTTTGCTCGTGTTGCAACTGCAACTGCATTCATCCAAAGGAACACCATTCTTTGCCTTTATTTTAGCAAGGCATTTTCCAGTCAATATGTTGCTGATATTTATAGATCCTTCTGCATATTACCAAAGTAAAACACACACATATTCAAGAAACAGAATCACAACAGTCAAATGATTCAAATTTATAGATCCTGACTGCATGTGTTCATATATTCATATATGAGAAAACAACATACATAAAATGGGAGAAATTTATATATCCCACTAAAACTTGTTATCGCCTGTTCAAAAAAATTAAAATTGGTCATATATTAAATTGAATTTAATGAAATGGGTAAATATTAAGTATTTTAAATAGGTATAATTTAAATAATTTGTTATTTTAAGTAAAATTTTTAAATATCCCATTTACCCAACAAAAAATCATAACATCAAACTACCCATTCTTAAGTTTATGACATTTATACCCTCCCGTTGAAAGTTGCATTAGGATATGAGATTTGGAGTGCAAGACAAAAGAGAAACATACAATACCCTTATATTGTGTTTAAAGAGAAACATACAATACCCTTATACCATATTACTGATATTAATATTTTGTGAGTAAATATTATATCACAAGTCAACGTGGTCAAAGGCACTGAACATTTTGACCTCGTACACTAGCTTAGATCCAATTTTTCTAAAGGTCTGATGGGTGATGATTATATGGGATAATAAATGGTTTAAAAAAGAGATCGAATAATGGGCACTTTACCATGTCCTTCGGTTGGTGAATCGTCAGATTTGGGTTTGCAATATGAAATAATAAGATCTTGATCACTTGTGATGTATATGTTGTTCGTGTTGCAGTCAGGATGCCACAACAAATGATCTTCAAATGATGTCACGAGTTCCCCACGGAAATTCCAAACCGCTACTGTTCGGTTTCTAAACGTCAAGAATAATTGATTCTCATACAGAAAGATGAACGCTGATGGTGTCATAAATTCTGTCCTGCTAACTTCAGTTAAGTCAGCATTGCGTACCTAAACACAAAACAAGCTTTAATTTTTCATGGTACTTATAACATAATAATGGAAATTACTTACATCAAGAATTTGAAGATTCTCGTTTTCTTGCTTGACAAGAAGCTTTTCATTGAACTGTTCAATGAAGTCAACTTTCTTGTTTCGATGAAGAAGATGATTAAACGATTTCAAAACGGTTCCGTCTTCAATTGAGAGAATCTTGAGAGGGACATGACTGCTAGCTTTGTTATATATCAACAACATGATTCCGGGGCTAATTTTTGTATTGAATAAAAAGGAAATATCATAAAATTTATCAATACAATAGATAGAAAGAATAAAACGAAACAAAAACAAATTGACCTAAACGAATTTACCTTATTTTGATCTCTTGTACATTTTTATCAGCTATGGAATACAACATCGTGTAGTTTTTCAAATCAAACACCTTGTAAATGCTGAAAAAATACAAAACAAGAAATCTGTGTTAATCCCATTAGCTAGAAGCCTAGAACTATAAGACGGTTAATAAAGTCAAAAACTTACCTATCTTGTGCTGAAAAAGTCAACACCTTTCCATTCACGTCATCAAATTCCACAAAACCAGGCCATTTCAAAGATTCTGACTCAAATAGAGCAAAACCAGCATCCGGTTGACCTCGCCGTATGTATCTGTCACAATTATAAACATGACACATTTTCAACAACAAAGAAAAAAACAACTAGAAATATTTGAATTTAGAATATAAGAGTGAAATTTCACATACTCAATTCTTGTTGTTCTGCATTTCAAGGAACTAAAGCTGTCGGAAGCATAAACTGATACTGTAATGAGTGAATCATTGTTCTTGTTGTAAAACAAGCTTCTTATAACTTCATCGGGGCTAACGTTTAGGAAACATATTCTCTGGTTGGTGTCTGCATAAAATATATAACATATGAGAGCCCTTAAACATTAATAATATAGTTCAGGAACTGCAATTTTATCTTAATAATGATAATAATAATTATCATAATAATAATAAAAATAATAATAATACCTCTGCTGAATGCAGCACAAACTCCAGATTGTGCAAGAGCAAATACTATATTGTGTGCAGCTACAATCTCAATGATTTTTGACCGTTTTTTAAGAAATGGTAATACCATAGAGCAATGCCCCTTTGGATCATGAGTATCATACTCCTCCTGATATCATTGTTTACCAGATAAGTTATCATAAGCTAGTGAATACAAAACAATATAACTACTGCAATGATAATCTTGATCTATGCTTCTTTAAATAAAGATGATTTAGTGCTTTCAACCTGTTTGACACTTTGACCTATTCCCTTTTAAGTTAAAGGTTCAGATTTAACACGTTTGAGATAAAACACAGCCCACATCGACCCACTCAAAAGTATATGATTATATAGATGAAAGTCATAAAACTGTACCAACTCAAAATGCAAGAACATAATAAATGTTCATAAAGTAATAACTTTTATCAAGTAAAACCTTAATTATAAGCCTACAAACATAATAAGCAAAAAGTTTATCGTGTTACTATTAGCCACCTTGGATTCTATCATTCATAAGCATAACTTTATTGTAGTAACGATACGAGCTTCACAAAAGGTTTATTTTTTAAAAGACTATCATTGTCAACCTGAAATATACATCAATTATAATAACAACAATCATTTCCAAGCCAATTTAAACAGGAAAAATAACATTTTACCATGTAGAGTCATTCTTAAGTCACTATATCTTCAACAATGATCAGCAATTCAACATATACTCTCATCATATAAAAGCTAATTGTTTTAGGGTATTAATCTAACACTTATTAAGCCTACTATATGAATCAACCTAAAAAGACTAAAAATTTCCTTCACATGCTACTTTATTAAATAAATAAAAAACCTTACTTATCATTCACACAGCAACATATAATGATAACAATCATCTTCCAAACCAAATTAAACAAGAAAAATAACATTAACTAACTCGAGCATCACTCTTAACAATCATAACTCACAGCAACATATACTTTCATCATATAAAAGCTAATTGCTTTAAGGTATTAATTTAACACTTACTAATCCTAACATACCAAACCAAAAAAACTAAACATTTACTTCACATAATCAACTTTAAAAAAAACCCTAATTTCAAATTCAATTCAATCAGGCTAAACCAAACATGAAAATTAAACCTGCAATTGAATGTTTCTGAAGCAACATATACTCTCATCATCTAAAAGCCAATTACTTTTTAAGGTATTAACTTAACACTTACAAATCCTAACATACCAACCCAAAAAGACTAAACATTTACTTCACACAATCAAAAAAAAAATAATAATAAAAAAAAAAACCCTAATTCCAAATTCAGTTAAATTAGACCTGCAATCGGATGTTTCTAAAGCGTTCCTGAGCCTCACACATTCTAAACCCTCGATCTCTCTTGGAACAAATCTCACGCCGTTGAAGCTTCTTGACGCTGTTCACAAACCCATCACCGCCTCCACGCCTCCGCTTCTTCGCCACCACTCGCCGCCCGTTACACGGCCGTGGACTCGCCGTTATCCTCCTCCCGTCCATCTTCTTTTCTTTCTTCTCAACTAATCAATATATATCTAGAGTTGGTGAATTAGAAATTAATAATCTGCGGTAAACAAAAAAACAAACCCTAGATTGGATTGGAAGATGAGAAGTAGAGGTAGAAGTAGAATTGAGTAAGGGTTTCGGATTGCTGGTGGGTCTGTCAAGTGAATTTTGGGTGATGAAATGAAAGACCCAGTTTAGAAAGTGAGATAAGAGGATTATTATTATTATTATTATTATTATTATTAACAGTAGTGGTGTAGTGTATACTGGTGCGATGTATTATATATCAGCGTATAAATTAAATTTATGTGCTAACAGTCAGAATCAAATAATATAATTATGTAATTATACTACACTATAGTTACACTACATGATTCTTATAGTTATCATGTTAATTTAATTTGTATTTGATAACAACTTGTATTATATATCCAAGTTTGATGAACAAACAAGGGGATCAACTTTAACAAAAGTAAAATGTATTTTTAGTCTCGGGTTTTATAGACATCACTGACACATTATATGTACCTTTTTAATCGAAATATGTTACAGGATATATGTTAACTAGTTATACGAGAGGTATGGTTTCATATGGTCTGAATGGTCTGCCAGATGTATATAATTGTATCGGATTTTTCATGTTTGAAAAGTTAGGGGCTTGTCTGAAATCCGATCTGGTCCGATTGAAGATATTCCAATGAGATATGAATTCAATTCGGATTGGATTCAGATAAATTTTGAATAAATGAATTAAACTGAATAACAACTTTTCTTATTTTTTTATTTTTTGATTATTATTATTATTATTGGTTGCGAACATTTTAACCTGTTATATATTACAATAAACATACAATAGTGGAAAACACAAATTAGTCTTGATTATGTTTATAAATTCAAAAGAGAAATTGAAAGAAACTAATAGATGTTTATAATTTCATTTTCTAAACATTTTGTTCTACATTAGAGATTTAGGATTGTAAAATTCATTCATTGCTCATCCAAAGCATTTCAACCTGGTAACCAAACAAATAGATAGCAAGTTCCTATTATCTCAATTTCTTATGCAATCGTGAAGCATGTGAAGGTGCTCTTTCGTGAATTAGGTTTAAGGCAATGAAGCTTATTCGGTGATGAGAATGAGCTGGACACATTTTTAAATTTTAATTATAAGCATAATTGTTAGGGTCATTCCCCTACCAACATACATGTTATATGCTTGTTTAGGTTAGACAAGTATCTAAATAATTTGAATAACCTGAATTTTAAAACTTTACTCGAGCTAAATACTTGAACAAGTAATTCGGATTCCGTTTTCATTTTGGATTT
The DNA here is from genome assembly GCF_021521415.1 of Bidens hawaiensis. Classification (NCBI taxonomy): domain Eukaryota; kingdom Viridiplantae; phylum Streptophyta; class Magnoliopsida; order Asterales; family Asteraceae; genus Bidens; species Bidens hawaiensis. Next base: position 250,066 of record NW_027492195.1, read on the forward strand.
CGGTTTTTTAACACCCTACACAAACCATCCAATAGCTTATTGACAACCTTATCAAACTTCAAAATCATCACCTCACAAGTTAGAACTCAAAAACTTAAAAAATATGTGGAATGGGAAAGGTACCACTTCAAAACTTTTTGGGGGATTACAAAATGTAAATGTTCAAACTAGAAGAACCATCTATAAACATACAACGGCACAAAGGGTATAGGCATAACTCACAAGAATACAATATAAAATATATTTTATATAAATATAAAATATATATTATGTTAATTAATACTCCGCGTTATACAACTCATAGTATTGAAAAAATAAATGTAGTCAAAAGAAAATTTTATTCAATGCATCATATATTCAAAATTATAAAACAAAATAAATTACGTCTTAAATAAAATAATGAAAACGTTTAGGATGAAAACATATTTACTGTAACACATAAGTAGCCTCTTCTTTATGTCAAAACACCCATAAAACTACAATGAAGACACTAATTTCTTCATCTTTGTCATTGGTTTTTTTATCTTTTTGTTTATGTGGGGTTACTTGTAATTACGATTTTATCCTTTTACTTTTTTGATACCTTATGGTTGAAGCATCAAAGACTAAGAAAGAAGCTTGAGATGCAAGGAATTAGAGGGCCAAAACCGTCTTTTCCGTATGGGAATGTGGGTGAGATGCAGAAAATTCAGTGTGATGCAATGGCCATGAGAGCTCCAAGGTTAAGGAATAGAGATTTTGTTGGTGATGATTACACTTGTCTTCTCTTCCCACACTTTGAACAATGAAGGAGACAGTACGGTATGTTATATCTTGAATTCTGAACTAATGTTACATAGACATTCGTAAAAATTTATTGCTATTGCTATACTTTTTTATTTAAGTATAATTGTATAAGTCTTTATGTGGTTATTGTAGTTTCATGTGTAAATTGGTTTATATTATACGCGTCCACATAAATATATATATATATATGTATATATATATATATGGGTGCTTTCAATACAAAACCAAATTTAATTAGAAAACTTGAGAACCACTTGACTAATTTGTTTGTAACTTAAAACCTATCGAAAATAGACTTCATCAATGGTTTTATTTATATAAGTCATTTTTGACGTAATAAAATATGGCATCACTTATTATTACATGCCTCTATTTTCAAAATCTAAATATCATTTCAAGACTATAAAATCAATCTTGTGAATTCAAATAGTGGCTAAATAAAAAAAATTGAGGGGAAATATTTATAGTTAACATTTACATACTTTGGTGATCTATGATATTTGGTGTTATTAAGGTGTCATGAATTTTTAGAAAATGACAAGATATTTATCTCGGATTTATTTTAGATATCAAAGGCGTTTTTTCTAAACAATTATTTACACAATTATATAAAATGAATGCAAAACATTTTAAGTGTAATAAAGTGTAAAACGCACACATTTAAATTGTTGGTCTCATTTAGAAAAAAAGGCAAAACTCATCTCAAGTTGTTAATATAAAATATATGTGAGTACAAATAATGGTTAAATAATAAAAAATGAAGGGAAGTATTTTTGCGTAACATTTTAGTAGTTTGGTGTCATCAAGGTCATAATTTTGACAAAATGACAAAATATTGAATACAAACGTAATAATAATAATAATAATAATAATAATAATAATAATAATAATAATAATAATAATAATAATACACTTACACCCTTTATTTGTTAATTTTTTCTGACCCGGCTTTTTTTTACCAAACCTATTCGACAGGATCATCGACTTGGGTTGACCCGCAACATTTAGATAAAACAGTTATATAGATTGAATTTCTTCTGAAACTTTCAACCTATTTTCTTTTAAGCCTTTTTTTATAATCATTTGACGAGTTAGGAGCGTTCATAAGTAAATATGTGGAGTTACAACTTCTATTTTTTCGGTTAATAAAAAAAACATATGGATGCAGGTTCGATATATACATACTCAACTGGAAATATTATTAGTGCATCCACAATGCCAAACTTATACAAACCATCACATCATATTCCAAACTTCTTTTAAAAATCCTTATTTTTTTCACAATACTAGACCTTCACAAACCTTATTAAAATATTATTAAAAATTGTGTATAAAATATATATATTCGAATATTATTAAAATTATATATAAAATATGTATGTATATATGTGACGTGAGAGGGTGAGTGAGAGAGAGGGTCGTCCAAACCTTGTCTGTCTTCTCGTTTGCATGTTCAAACTTCCCTCACAAACAGTGGCAGACCTATCGTAGTTGTAGGGGGGGGGGGGGGGGTCGGCCGACCGTGTGAGAAAAAACAGTTTAGTGGTATATATGTGTTAAACTCCCGAACGATCCCTATTAAATTTTGACTTCGACCCATGTGGATTTCTGAACAACCACCAACATAAAAAAACTGAATATGAAAAGAAAAGAGTAACCTAACCATATTTTTCGGCAGCCGACGCAAAGAGGTATTCCCAGGTTAAGTCAAAGAAGAAAAAAAGAAGATAACTTAATTTAACATTTTAAGGATGTAATGGGTCTTTATTAACTCTCTTTCTCAGCCTATCATTTTACCAAAATTTAATGGGACATGTGAAAATAAAGATAAAATCAACAAAATATTTTTTTACACATTTTTTTATTTCTTAGTTAGTTTACTTATAACTTATATGATAGAAGTCAACATGTTTTTTCCCCATTTATATCGTATATGATTAATTAACTTTTAATAAGCTTTTGTTTTGTTTTTATATTTTTTTTAATATATGAATATCAAACGAGATGATGCTATGACCAGATGGAGGGTCATCTCCGAGAAAGCAAAAAAAGTTTTGGGCCAAATGCGAAAGTTTTTTTGGGCTTTAAGTAAAAGGAGTATTTTGTTGGGTTTAAACAATTTAATTTTTATGAGTTTACTTGTTTATAATTTGGGTTGTATAAATAAAAGTATGATTAAAGATGTCTTAAATGAGACCAGAACCTATAACCTTTTGGTTTGGAGTAATACCCCTTTGCCACTAAACCAAGCTAGTGGTTATGTAATTGAGTTTAAACATTAAATATACATATTGTATTTAATAAAAATACATATTATTAAAATAAAAATAAAAGTGGGGTGTCGGGCCTATGGCCGTCGACCACCCTGCCACCCCCAAGGGGTGATCCTGACTAGATGCCAAAAAATAAAAACTCGTAAAAAACATCTATAAATATATTGTATTTTAGTTATGCATAACTAATGACGTATTGATGCAACAGTAAAACGAAAACGAAGATCGAATCACGTTGATTCTAAGAATACCCGTGATAAACTTCCCAAAACTCCCAAATCTCACCTAAAGGTCAATGAAATTGAAGAGAAATTCTTTATTATTAAAATTCAAGTATGTCCTTCACATTACATAAACATCATATAAATAAACTTTCTAATACGAAATATGTCCAAAAAAGGCCATGGGCCAAACACAAACCCAAAAATAAAAATGTAAAAACTGACGAAAGAACATAAAAAGGCTCATAACTTTATTTAGGAGTCGTTTTTGGGCTTCGGACAGGGGACAAAGCGTCTTGGGCTGTTTGCCACAACGTGCTCCTCGCCTCAAGCTTCGATTTGACTAGTGGTGGGCTTGAAGCAGAGCTTCGTAGGCCAAGTTATACCCGTTTTCGTGGGCCACCTTTGAAAGCACGATCATGAGTCTCCAAATATAACATGGCAGATTCTTCAATACTTGGGCCTCCATCACGTATCATGTATTTTTTGTTTTGTTATATGGTAATATGGCATGTTGTTTGATTATCTTTTTTATATGACCCGACTTAAACAACCAAACCGGATCGAAAAAGAATTTAAATAATAATTTGACCCAATCCATGCGACCGAACCGCACCGAAGAAAATTTTATATAGCCATAAGCAACTGAGTACCGATCCAAAAATCTCCGACCCCTATAAGAAAATTTTCTAAGGCCCGCCACTGCTCATAAACTTCATACACAAACTTCACCTCATCGTACATCCCTTTCCACATTATACATACGGACGCACTCAGAAACGAGTATGTTGTGGATGCTCTTAGACCACAAGTGTTGTGGTCCTTGTTTGGCGCCAGTAACAAAATCACGTGGAGTTTAATAATATTTACTTGTGAGTTGTGAGACAGTTGAAAGCAAAAACACAGGTAATAATTATATTTATGTTTGCAATGGGTTTAGGTGCCGGAGCATTGGCAGCCGGTGCAGCCATATTTGGAGACGATTTCATTTCCGGGTTTGATGTTCCTACACTGGTTTCGCATTATCAACAAATCCTCCTTTCTGACTATCAATACTTGTATCATGTTTTTTTGAATAACAAAACTACAAGTTTGAATAAAAAATTTATCTAAAACTAAATAAATTATAAGTTCATCGCCAATGTGTTTAAGACATGTTTTAGTTTAAATTGTTTACATTAATCCACCAACCGTTTGGAACTGGATTGCAACCTTTCTTGACCAATGTACCCGTTTGGCATGTTACACCGGTCGTGTTGATTACATAGATAGAAAAAGAAAGCGTGTCGGGGTTAGAATTAATGTTTTTGACATGAATAAATATTGTAAACAGCAACACCATAGCACTTGATATGAAAAAGAAAATATTATTGGCATTTAAATGATATTATTTGGTAATTTTTCACTTACTGACCCCATCTTTGTAATAACCTGAATTTTGATTTCAAATGTTTAACTCCGCCTTTATTAGATTAGTGTCTCTTTATTAGTCAGCCCTATCCCGAGTGAGATGTTATAATCCTCATACTCGGCTAACTGATATACCACTATTTTACACACCAAGACTTACTCGTCTAAAGCCTAGAACAAGTTATGCTTTTCGGATCATCAAAAGTAATCATCACCTTCCCAATTACTTTCCGGTCCCTAATATCCAAAAACGCAAGATGCGCCTGCAAACAACATTTACATAAGTCAAACTTGATTGGTTGACTGACTAGAACACTGAAGAGGTAGGTCCCAGCAGAGCCCAGTTGGTCCCGCAAGACTCACCTTAAACAGGGACGTCTGCGCAAAGACCAACTGGATCCGCAGGACCAACCATGCTCAGAGACGTGACGTCCTTACGCGCAGTACGCAAGCTGTTCCCGCAGGAAATGCCTCCCATGGTGAAGGACTCCGCCTGTTCCCGCAGCCTCGGATACAAGCCATGAGGGAAGGCCACCCGCGCAGCATGGCTACACGCACTAGGTACTTAGCTCTTGATCACAGTGTCACCTGAAGGAATGAGCAAAGCCGGGAGCAATCCCGCACAGAGGCGGGAGGGGGAATACTCCCGCCCAAATAAGCCAGTCTGTATACTGAAGGACCTTTTACTGTACCTGACGAGGTATGGGCGAAAGATCTGATCAGAGATACGACAGCTCACTGATACAGTATGGCGAGCAGCATGCTCCTGTACTGTATCACTATTAGCCGTTGCCTACTCACCAACTACTGTCATACCACGTGCATAGCCGGCAGTTGGTGGAAAGGGAATAGTACGCAGCAGGCCTGGTCACTATTAGCCGCTGCCTACCCACCAACTACCAGCAGGGCACGTGCGTAGGCTACTGTTGATGAACAGGAACACTGTAGCAGCCGGCCATACCTCATTGGAAACCTACCTTCGGCTATAAATACCCCAAATGGTATGATCATCTAAACACATTACATTATCATATTATCATCATAATATACCTGATATCTGCTCTAGCAATCTCTTAATATACTTTTATATTTAAAGAGCAATCTAGTCTGATTCTCACGCCGGAGGGTGGTCACAAGGAGGAACCCCCCCCCTTCTCAGTGACGAGCTCACGGTGTCTGTTTTGCAGGTTATCAGAAGAACCATCTTCCAAGGGTCTAACCCCTCGTGGGAAACAGCTACCCAACCCCCAGGTTACTAGTAATCTGTCCGGGGTCCGGTTAGTGTTTCTTCATTGGCGCCATCCGTGCATAAAGCTAGAACTTTATTTTTCTCCAGTTTTTTCAAACTTCTACAAAGATGGTTAGAGAAATTCCGGTAACCACAACCCCAGCTACTGGGATGAACACCGGCAACACAGCTTTTACGAACACTACCCCGACTACCGGAGCCGGGGCAAGTGAAGTAAATTTTACGAACACTACCCCACTTACCAAAGCTGGGGCAAGTGCAGTAAATGATCGCCTACTGGGATCCACCGATACCCAGTTTGAGAAACGAAGACTCCCCCGCCAGACTCTCGATGAAGTTAAGGCGTGGGCGGAGGCACGACAAAAGGAATTCCAGGCTGAGTTGGACGAACGCTTGCGTTCCGTGCAACAGGCCGACGAATTCGAATACTGGGAGGATGACTCGGAGGAATCCGACTCCGACGCGAACCCTCGCCATAGGGCAAAAGGGAAGCGTAAGGAAACGGAATCCCAACCGAAAAGGCATTTTGGACAAGCCTTCAAACCAAAAAGCACAGGTGGAAGTCCACGAGACTTCTCTAAAACGTTTAGACCAAACGTTGCAAATGCAGGAACGTCCAAATTTGCAAGGGACATTGCTGAAGCAATCGCCCCAAAGAGTGCCAAACAAATGCCTAACATAGGCACATATGACGGTATATCTGATCCAGACGATCATTTGAACAGGTTCATAGCGGGGGCAACCGTCAGTAATTGGACGGAACCCACGTGGTGTTACATGTTCCAAATGACGCTGGTGGGGGCTGCTAGAGCATGGTTCGATCGTCTACCGGTCAACCACATCTATGACTGGGCAGACTTCCAACAGAAGTTTAGCCAACACTTCAGCCAGCAACGAAAGTATACCGAGGAGCAATGGACAATCCTCAAATGCATACGAGAGGAAGATGAATCTCTGCCAAACTTCATCACTCGCTTCAACTCAAAGAAGCTAAGTTTGGGCAATATCAGCGAAGATCTTGTTCGCGCTGCCTTCATCCAGGGCGCACATGACCCAGAGCTCATCCGCACCCTAACGGGTAAAGATGGCATGCCATCCACATGGGATGGCATCATGACAGCAGCAAAACGCTATGCGGAAACAGAGAAGCAACTGGGTAGAGATCTCCCACAGAGCACAAACCTCTACACCCAGAGGACGAGAGAAGACAACGTCCTCACCGCCCGACTAAATAAAAAACGAAAGCTAGGCATTTGGCAGTCAAGGGTAAACTTTGACACCTCATCCGGCTTGCAACATCGGTTGGGCGGAAGGGATAATGTACAGTCGCACCGGAACTCCAGATGGACGCCACTCACCAAAAGCGTCACTGAGATATTCGCCACTGAAGAGCTCCCATGGCCAAAGCCTCCAATAATCCGACATCGTCACGATGCTGATCGGAGCAAATACTGTGACTTTCACAAGACAAAGGGCCACAACACTGAAGAATGCATAGATGTAAAAGATATGGTCGAAGCATTTGTCAGAGATGGGACGCTCGCGCACCTCGTGGCGTAATAAAGGCTGAGCAGGCGAGTGCGTATAGAACCCCAGCTGGGGAAAACACGAATCAATTCCAGCTTCAAAATCGAGACTACATGCTGCGTAAAGAACGAGATCCCGAACCAGGTGCGTATCGGCTCGATGGCACTCCCATCCCAACATGGAAGGGAGCTCATTTACACAGTCTGCATGTAAATCAATTCCAATTTGTAAAGAAAAGGCCAAGAGCCACTTCTAATGGAAATGATTCTCTTTAAGAACACCGAAGCTGATGATTTTACATTTATACTTTTCTGAACTAATATGCCGGTTTTCACCGCATAATTACGTCGTCATTGCATGGGAAGGCGGTCTTACCCGCACGAACCCAGCAACGTGACAAACCTTCACGCAGGTCAGTTGAAGGGGAAAAAGTTCAGCACCCAAAAATGAAAGTGCCGGTCTATCCGCATGAATCATTAAGGAAACTGAATAATAACCTATCAACAACCGCGCATCGAACGGTTAAACTATCCAACACTGGTGACGGCATTCACATTACGTGAAGTCGTTGCGTGGGAAGGCGGTCTTACCCGCACGAACCCAATAACGTGGCAAACCTTCACGCAGAGTCAGTTGAAGGAGAAGAGTTCAATTATCCCATTAAATGAAAGTGCCGGTCTATCCGCATGAATCATGAAAGGAAAATGAACAAACCTATCGACAACCGCGCGTCGAACGGTTCAAAAACAAAATTCTTAAAAAAGGATAAGGAAAACCTACACGCAGGTCAGATAAGGGTAAAGTTTTGCCATCCTACTAAGTGCAAGTGACGGTTCTACCCGCACAATCACGAAAGAGGAAGCAAAACTTCACACCTATCAACCACGTTCAAAGGTTCACTTATCCTCAAAAGGTAAGAAAAACCTAAACGCAGGTCAGATAAGGGTAAAGTTTTGCCATCCTACTAAGTGCAAGTGACGGTTCTACCCGCACAATCACGAAAGAGGAAGCAAGACTTCCTGTTATCAACCACGTTCAAATGTCAACTTATCTTAATGCCTTAGAAATTTCGAAAAGGAAAACCTACACGCAGGTCAGATATAAGTTAAAGTTTAGCCATCCTACCAAGTGCAAGTGACGGTTCTACCCGCACAATCACGAAGGAGGAAGCGAAACTTTAACCCACTATCAACCACGTTCAAAGGTTCTTATTCTAAACACTTGGAAAATTGCTAATTTAAACTAAGTATGCAAGTCATAAGTTTATAAAGCAAGGAACCCAAAGAAGGAAATAACAATCTTATACGCAAAAAGATTAATATTTCAAGAATATATTACAAGAATGGCCGGGTAACTACCCGCCTAAAAGAAAAAAAAAACTATACAAATCTATCTTAGCAATGGGAAGGGATCTTCAGGATCAAGCTTCAGGGACGCTTCCACTTGGACCCGCTCCGTCAGAAGAACGGGGTGGTTCGAGGAACGCTTTGAGGACAGCTAACCCATCATCAGCAGCAGCTACTTCGTCCACCTTCTCCACCACTGGATGCGGGAAGGCGGCGTATTGGTTCAATGCTTGGTCATAAATGGCTTCGGTATCCACATTGAACAAAGGGAAGTTGGAAGGCGGGACGCCTTTCTCAACAAACCCTAGACCAAGCAAGAAGCCGGCCTTTTCCCCATCCTCATGAGAAGCGTTGAGGGCTGCGGTCATAGCATCATCGTAAGAGGTCTCTGAAAAGACCCGACGCACAACCTACAAAGAAAAAATACAAGTATTAGAACCTTTTCTTACAAAAGAAAAGCGTGAAGATAAAACTAAACATACCTGAGGCAACGCTTCTCGAAGAAGCCATTGGAGGGCAGCTTGAGCTTCGTTATGGGCGCGTTCGGCTTCGCTCTTGTTAAGGTTGGCAAGTAAAACTTCCTTTGCGGCAGCCTCTTCGACGCCCTTAAGTTTCCGCTCGGTGTGGTCAAGCACCCCCCTCTGGTCCAGGATTTCCTGGAGTTTCTTGGCATCTTCCATTGCCAAGGCATCATGAGCGCGTTGGAGAGCCTCTAATTTGGCCTTGAGCTCCTCATTCTCCACACGCAAAGGCTCAGCAACGGCTTCAGCCTTGGCAGCCCTCTCGGTTGCGTTTCGCGCAGTCTCCCTGGCCAGCCGAAGCTGTTCATTCACAGCTTGGGCAGCCTTGGAGCGGGCCTCGAGTCGCGCCTGAACTTCAACCTCGAGGGCCTTGAAGGCCTTCTCCTTGTCGGCGGCAGCTGCCGCCAGCTGTTGGTTCTCCTCCCGAAGAGCACGCGCCTCAGATATGTCCTTGGCGCGAGCTGCTTTCAACTTGTCGTTTTCACGACAAAGCAGCTCGACGCGCGGCTGCATCCGGGCCTGGAGAACCCGAAGCTCATTAGTTAGCCTACCCTCCTGGTAGCTAACCATGGCTTCCCCCAACGCACCCGGAGGAGCAGCGTGGCGAGCCCAGTCCACGCACTCCACAGGTGTGCGAAGGGTTGTTCCTCGGCGTATGTTCCATCGAGGAACATACACTTCATTGGAATCCGACACTGCAAAAGAAACAAAAGCAGTAAGGAAAAGATGATAAAAAACATAAGGGAAAAAGAAAGGAACCCTACGCACCTGTAGGGTCAATGACAGGCCGATAGCCGCCAAACCCATCACCTGAACCTAAAGGAAATCCATCCAACAGGTCAGGCTGACGGGAAGGTGGCAAAAATCGGCGGGAAGCCCTGCGCGTACCTGATGGTCCGGCCATCGGTGCCGGTGGCGCGGGCATGGCGGCAGCCGCCGTGGTCGCCGTTGTGGTCGCCGCCGTGGTCGCCGCCTTGTAAGCAGCAGCAGTAACCGCCGGCTCTGTGAAGGATGCTGTAAAAATCGCACTCACAGCCGGCGCTGACGTCATCTCTGCCGGAACAGTTGGCTCAAAGGAATGAGCAACTGGACCAGCGGATGCAGGCACAGGCGCCTGGGTCGACGCCTCAGGAAGGCTGACCGAGCCTACCGTCATTGGCGGGGGGATACTCCCCTGCGCTTCACCCCGGAATGCGTCAACACCCACGCCTGCACAAAGAAGAAAGTGTTAGATAAATTTATAATGATAAATCTGCAGACATTATGATTGTACTTACGGGTTTTCTTGACCCTGAACGTACGGACGGGCGGGGAGGAACCCGATGGAGCCGGCCTCTTGGTACCGGTCACCGTCGTCTTCGTTGGTTCTCCGGAGGTAACGGTCGTAGCCTCCGGAGCAGTGGTCTCCTCACCACCGGGCTTCCCCGCCACCTCTTCACTATCTGACTCCGAGTCAGAGAGAACCACTGGATCAGCTGTGGAGGCCTTCTCCTTCCCCTTCACGCCGGCAGCAGCCTTCTTCTTCCGCACAAGGGGAGGACCATCTGCGGATTCCTCAGAAGAAGACAGGATGTAAGGATTTCCTGCAACGGGTACAGCATTGAGGGGTTCAGGATAGAATATCTCCTTACCTGGCCGCCGGTGGCTCAGGATCTCTTGGCCCGGCGGATAGACCTCCACAAACCTATCCGCCGTTTGCTCCAGGATGGGCAACTCATTGTCGTCCAGAGCACGAGTGCCCACCCGCACGGGACTGTCAGCTTCCCGCGGGAACAGGAGCGACTCCAAATTATTCCCCTCTGAAAGAAAAAGAAACAGTTAGAAAATTAACTAATATCAGCAAGAAAGACAAGACATACCATAAGGAATAGAGTTCAAACCGTATTCAAGAAGGATGGGAAACCGGGACGCATCCTTCCATACCCGGCTCATCCCCAGCAGCACCATCCCGGACTCCGCAAACCGGTAAACCGGAGATTGGACCCGGGATATCTTCGCGAACCATTCCGCCTCCTGGTAGCTGGAAGCGTGAAGGCTCGGAAGCGCTTGACCCTTCTTGAACTTCATAGCAATGGGGATGGCGCGGGCAGAGATGTAGAAGAACTCCCGCTTCCACGATCGGAGACTGCGCTCGGTCACGCAGATCTTCAAACCCTTAATACGGGTTGTCAGGGTGTACCACCCCTGGACGCACCTCCAAGTATAAAAGGTCATCAGGCGGTCCACGTAGGGCTCAATACCCAGAATCCGACACACCCACTCGAAGTGCCGGACCTTGGCAATCGCCATCGGATGCACCTCGGTCAGGTGCACCCCGTGCCTCTCCAGGACACGGTACACAAACTTTGTCAATGGGAACCTAAGGTTCCCATAAACAAAGAATGCAGCATATACCCCGATCTTGCCACTGGGGGCATCGTACACAGTCTGGTGGGATTCAGGAAACTCAGGCTCGAGAGACTCGAGCATGAACTTCCTGACGATGTACTGGTACTGATCGACAGGTAGAGCACACTGGCACTCGCCAGCAGTACTCCTATCGTCGGCTACAGCTTCAGCATCATGAGAAGACATTTTTGCAGAAAGAAGAGTGATTTCGGGAAAATGCTTGCCTGAAAAAGGGGAGTATTTGCCGGAAATCACTAAGAAGAAGAAGAAGAGAGGTGAAAGTGTGGATTACAAAGAGGCCTCTCCCCCTTTATATACTAATCGCAATTAATGCGGTGAATTTAATGCGGAGGAGAGAGAAATCGAAGGTGCACTGAAACTATGACACGTGGCAAAAAGCAGGCTGGCAACAGCTGTTGACAGGACGTGTGCCAGTAATTTCGCGGCCACGCGCCCGAAAAATCGTGCCCACGCGCCAGGAAAAGCGTCTGGAATGACAATGTTCTGTCACGTCACCATAACTTCCTGCACGTCCTGACACAGTCAGAAGAAACCGTCGCACGACGTTTCAGAGGTTTGGACTGTTCTTATCTTTTCACCAACTCTTCGAATTTCAAAATTCAAAAAATTTGAAAATATTAAAAAGTAAGCGGGAAAATACCCCTTACCCCTTGGCAAACAAGTAACCGTAAGACGGATGCGGGTACAGTGTAAAGGCAAAACCCTTCACATACCTAGCACCCGCAGGGAATTGAAGCCAAATAAACCTTGGCAAACAAGTAACCGTAAGACGGATGCGGGTACAGTGTAAAGGCAAAACCCTTCACATACCTAGCACCCGCAGGGAATTGAAGCCAAATAAACCTTGGCAAACAAGTAACCGTAAGACGGATGCGGGTACAGTGTTAAGGCAAAACCCTTCACATACCTAGCACCCGCAGGGAATTGAAGCCAAGTATTCCTCGGCAACCAAGTAACTATAAGACGGGTGCGGGTACAGTGTAAAGGCAAAACCCTTCACATACCTAGCACCCGCAGGGAATTGACGCCAGGAATACCTTGGAAGTAAAGTAACCGTAAGACGAGCGCAGGTACAGTGTCAAGGCAAAACCCTTCACATACCTAGCGCTCCGCTGGGAATTGAAACCAAGAAGGATCTTCTGGGCAATGCTTGCGGAAACGGAAATAACATCCCCGCATAGCGGGAACGTCGAGAACTACGTTGTTTGAAGCTCCAGGATGGAATTGGTGGTCTTAACATAATTGATCACTATGTTCAAAACTACCAAAACCTCATGGAAAATCCATACAACTGGGACTCAATGCTCCTGACTTGCGAGGAGGTTACAGACCTACCCGCATCATACCCAAAGACCAAGCAGGAAACTCGGGCATTTCTGCAAGTGACAAGGACTTCCGCGGAAAGAATCCCCATGGAAAACCTTACAAAACCCTTTTCAAAACCCTTTGCTCAAGTCCAAAAGTTCACCTCACTTTATTAAACACGCATGAGAAGAACATTGGACTGGGGGGACTTGAAGAGGTAGGTCCCAGCAGAGCCCAGTTGGTCCCGCAAGACTCACCTTAAACAGGGACGTCTGCGCAAAGACCAACTGGATCCGCAGGACCAACCATGCTCAGAGACGTGACGTCCTTACGCGCAGTACGCAAGCTGTTCCCGCAGGAAATGCCTCCCATGGTGAAGGACTCCGCCTGTTCCCGCAGCCTCGGATACAAGCCATGAGGGAAGGCCACCCGCGCAGCATGGCTACACGCACTAGGTACTTAGCTCTCGATCACAGTGTCACCTGAAGGAATGAGCAAAGCCGGGAGCAATCCCGCACAGAGGCGGGAGGGGGAATACTCCCGCCCAAATAAGCCAGTCTGTATACTGAAGGACCTTTTACTGTACCTGACGAGGTATGGGCGAAAGATCTGATCAGAGATACGACAGCTCACTGATACAGTATGGCGAGCAGCATGCTCCTGTACTGTATCACTATTAGCCGCTGCCTACTCACCAACTACTGTCATACCACGTGCATAGCCGGCAGTTGGTGGAAAGGGAATAGTACGCAGCAGGCCTGGTCACTATTAGCCGCTGCCTACCCACCAACTACCAGCAGGGCACGTGCGTAGGCTACTGTTGATGAACAGGAACACTGTAGCAGCCGGCCATACCTCCTTGGAAACCTACCTTCGGCTATAAATACCCCAAATGGTATGATCATCTAAACACATTACATTATCATATTATCATCATAATATACCTGATATCTGCTCTAGCAATCTCTTAATATACTTTTATATTTAAAGAGCAATCTAGTCTGATTCTCACGCCGGAGGGTGGTCACAAGGAGGAACCCCCCCCCTTCTCAGTGACGAGCTCACGGTGTCTGTTTTGCAGGTTATCAGAAGAACCATCTTCCAAGGGTCTAACCCCTCGTGGGAAACAGCTACCCAACCCCCAGGTTACTAGTAATCTGTCCGGGGTCCGGTTAGTGTTTCTTCAAACACCTTTTGTGTTCCACTTTTTTCGTTAAATTTTATAAATAATTAGCGTGTTAAATACTGAACTGGTCATACATACCTCTTGGAGTTTGTATGAACGAGAAATGTTGATGGTAATTAAGCCTCTTGCCAACCAAGATAACAGCCGGTTTATGGTGTCTGCGTGTAAACATTGATCAATCACCGGATAACTCCCCCAATACATTCCATGAATCGTCCAATTCTGAATCAAAAACAACTTTGTGGGTCCCATTTTGTTTCGAGTTCTTCAGGAAACTAAAGAATAATCGATTTCATACTCGATACAACAAAACTTATATTACCAAAGGTGAAAATCAAGCAGTTAATTTACCTTAACAAGAGCAATATTAGCAGGAATAACAGGAACCACACCACTCGCGAACCCTATAACCAAAATTTGCGCTGACCAAGTCAACAACTTCAAGCTTTCTTTCGTAAGCGAGCCTCCAACCGGATCATATAAAACATCAACTCCTTTCAGCTTTCTTGTTTTCAAAAACGCCATTGCGCTTTCAATAACACTCTTTGCTCGAGTCAATAACATGGTCGACACTCACTGACTTCAAAAGCTCTACTTTCTCATTTCCTCTGAGAAGTCAAACAAAGTCAACGTACAAATGTTTCGAAAACTAGGGGTAGTATAGTAATTTCACATGGAAGAAGCACACACCTAGCTACAGCAATGACTATTGCACCACAAATTTTGCCAATTTGAACAGCAGAAAAACCAGTACCTCCTGCTGCACCAAGAACTAACAATACCTGACCAGGCTTAATATTAGCTCTATGAATCAATGCCACGTAAGACGTTCCATACGCAATCGGAAGTGCAGCCGCAGCCACCAGATCACACCCCTCAGGAACTCCATACCTTCAATCAATCTCTCAATCAAACTCAAAACACATAACACAAAATCAAACCTAACAATTCAAAACAAAAACGACTCACAAATCCTTCTCGTCAACAACAATAAACTGAGCAAAAGAACCAGCAGCTGCGACGGAGCAAACACGATCACCAACTTTGAATTTTGTGACTTTAGTGCCAACAGATTCGACGACACCGGAGTAATCAGATCCCGGAACGAAAGGTAGAGCGGGTTTTTCCTGATAGTTACCGAGAACTTGAAGGTAGCTGAGGTAATTCAAGCTGGTCGATTTAATTCGGACTCTGACTGAAGTTGGGGAAGTGAGTGTGGGGATGTGGTGAGATGTTGAGAGGCTTAACGCGGTGGTTTGTGATGAATCCAGTGGTGTTGTTGGATCTCCGAGCTTCCTACACACCAAAGCTTCCATTTTTCCGATTATTATTATTGTTATGTAATGTGTTTTTGGAGGCAATGCTAGTTATATAGAACTTTCAACTGTCACAAATGTCTAAGTCAATATTAAACTCCACGTGAATTAGTGGCGCCAAACTAAAACTAGGACCACAACACATTGATAGATCATTCACAATGGCAAACCTATACAAACACGTGTCAATATCAAATTCTATAATTTTCTAAAAAAGACTCGTTTTTCTTACGGCACCAAACCTCCACAAACCTCATTAAAATATATTAAAATTATATACATGTGTATATGAATTGGTTACGTGACTCTATAATTCACACCCGTTATAATTATACTTAATACTAAAAACCAATGTCGGTGCTCGCACAGAAAGTTCATTGATCCACGTGACATCTTAGGTCCATTGGCGGATCTAATGAAGAAAAGGGTGGTTCCTCGGAACCACCCGAGTTTCGAAATAATAGTGTACGGATATATAGAAGATACTAGAGGAACCACCTTATAAATTAAGAGGGAACCACCTAAAAAAAATTTCTGGATCCGCCACTGCTTAGGTCCATATTAGGTCTACATGTAAATGAATCGCTGTAAAGCCATGCAGTATATACACCGCATTGCCGCATAGGTTATTATGACTTTTTTCTTTGGCTCCTCGAGAGATAGACGCTTATTCATAGACTGAATTACCATAGATAGATATACAAATGTTACTGAAAAATTACACCATCACAATTATAATAACTAGCTGCACATCTGTCACTCCCAACCACCACAAAACATATGACATGGTTGGCCCACTGCCTTTTATATTATTACTATATTACTTTTTTTTAAAGATTCATGTAAAATGAAAGCCAATAGATAACAAGTTGGAAGCTCAGAGTCCTTATTTAGACAAATGCAAGTTGGTAATATTCACATTTTAGGGAAATTAGAATTCAGAATTCTTGCAAAACTATGCAGTGTTTATCCAGATTTGAGTTCCGTTTTCAGGAAACGTACATACTCGTGTTGTATCATCTCTCCTCGTTCACAGGATCAAATGCGCACCTGTAGAAACTGATTATTTCACAGATTATTATTTTATTAGATGTCAAAAAAGAATATGCAAACTTTTTTCAACTAGTGATGATGTGTACCTTCCATTCATGCCCACAATAATCACTGTGTTTTGTGATCCAAATGCGGACATGTACTGGCTGCTTTCAAGCAAGTGAAACCGAGCAAATGACCATTCTGAACTAAAGTATTTTGGCAACATGCCTACACAGATCACAAGAATATGACAGTATGTAAAGCCACAATATTAGTTTTAACCAATAATTATAAATTTTCTTAAAGAAACAATCTTCTCGTGCTCCAAATATGGTTAATACTACAGGTGGAAAGATTATTTTTGAGAAGGGTCAAATGTTGGGTTGACTAGGAACACTTGTGTCCAAAAATCTTGTGATAATTAGTAGAGTTATAAACGAGCAGAGCCGCTTCTAAGCTAGTCGAGACTGGCTCGCTAAAATCTTCAAATTGAGCTGAGTTTAAACGAGCCCGAGTCTTGAGTCAAAACTGATGCTCGTTTATTAAACGAGCTTGAGCTTCATAAGTGGCTTGACTAGGCTCGCGTGCATAAACGAACCTATTATTATATACAAAAACTATTTTTTTATTTAATATAATAAATATGTATTACATAATGAATACTATTATATGTAGAATTATTATAAATATGACTATATTATATTTTATCTTATATGCAAAACTATAAAATAAATAGATAAATATATATGTATATAATGTCAATTAACTTAATTGTCCACAAACATCAATAGTATTGATGTTTGTGGACAATTAAGTTAATTGACATTATATACATATATATAATGTGTATTGATTCAATACAAACAATTAAATGCCTCTAAATTTAAAACGTGTCTTATGTAGAGTTGTAAAATTACAAAAATACATTTTAATCTACTCAAATATGTTTTGACCATCCATCTAGAATTTATTCTTTCGAGTAGGTCAGGGTCATTTTTGTTATGTTTACAACTATGAAGCTAAAACTAAGGGGCATTTTGTCCCTATCCCCTAACTTGATACTTTGATGACTACTAAAATTAATAGTTCTGTAGCCTTAAGTAATAACTTTTAAACGATAACACTTGTGTGGCATATGTATTACCTACAAACATAAAGTCAAAAACTCTCAATACAATTTCAGAATTCTTTGTATTACCTTTCATGAAAGACAGTGAAGAACCAGGATTGGGACCCACAGCACTTGGTGAAATTAGGACATCAAGAGAAGATGAAGAATTCTGTTGTAATAATGACGGAGAATGACTAACTGTAGATTGAGTTGATGGATCCTCACTAACCACCCGCACTCTGAGGCTAAATATATGCACAGTACCTTTATCACTTGACACAGCCAACCACTGAACGTTAGGAGAAAGGGCAATACCATAAATATCAGCTCTGTCCACTCCTCTGCGTACCTATAACCGCATATAGTTACAGATATAAATATATTTGATGTAATGTTTTATTGGTGTTTCTTCATGTCTTCACTTGTTCCAAGTTGTTTGTTATGAGTATTGAGTAGGGTGTAAACGTGCCAAGCCGCTCTAAAGCTACTCGAGATTGGATCGCTAAAAGCTTGACTCGAGGCGAGCTTAAATGAACTCGAGCATAAAAAAAGGTTGTTTAATAAACGAGACTGAGCCCGAGCTTCACTTATCGAGCTTGAGCTGGCTCGCGAGAATAAACAAGCCGATTATTTATATAATTTTCATTTAATATATTAAATACATATTTTATAATTTATAATTTTATAATAGTTATTATTACATATAAAATTATGATAATAATAATTCTACAAAATATATGTCATGTTATATATAAAAATCCTAAATAACACATATGCAAAATATAATTATAAATGCATATACATTATTTAATAAATACTAAACCAGCCAGGCTCAAGCTCTCATAAGTTAAACGGGCCTCTCATGCCCGGCTTGTTTACACCCCTAATTATTAGATGACCTCCAATCTTTTGTCAATTTTTCAACACTCTTTTTCTACCTTCATTTGTCCAAAAGTTGTCTAATATAAGATCTTTTCAATCAAATAGAGGTGAAAAAAAATAGCAGGTTGGGTAACTGGTTAAAAAATGTGTGTGTTTTTTTTGGTTTGCGTAGGATTATGTGGACCCACAAGCACTTTATTGTTCAGTCTTGTTGAATTTTCTATGAATAATTGTATGTTAAATATGATTACAAAAACTCTTTATTACGGTAAAAATCTAACTATTCATTTAAAAATACTCGATGCGGGATTTTCAATTTACTTGACTCATTCAACCCATTTGACCTACATTAGATGAAACATAACCCAAACCGACCCATTTACAAATGGCGAATGGGTCAAATTTTTCGCCTCCAAAATTTACATGTATTGAGACAAATATTTCAAATTTCAAAACATAGAATACCTCTTGTAATCGAGTCCCATCCATTGTGTTAAAGATTCTAATCAAGGTGCCCTTTGTGCTGGCAGTAGCAAGAAGAAGTCCATCCATAGTCATGGTCAAACATGCAATCCTAGAATCATGAGCATTGATCAACTTTGTCATATTCAGTCCAAAATGTTCAACCCTAACTTGACCTCTTCTTAAACCTGGGCAAGCTAATACGGATGTATTCACCTGGTGTGATAAACAACAAAGCCCTCTAGGATTTGCTAGAGTTTCTATCTGATGGAGAAGCTTTAGATCCATAAAGTTATAAACATATATCTTATGTTCAAGAACAACAACAATCTGGTCACGTCTTAATTTAACCGCCCTAACTTCTGACCTAAATGAAAATTCACCAATGCAACGACTCTGATGATCATCCCAAATAATAACTTTATTTGGAGGGTACTGTGTGTTGGATTTACCACCAACGAAAGCTAAAATGTTGCTTCTGAAAAGCATTTCAATAATCCCAAATCCTCCACTTTTTAAATCACGCCTGAAGGTTTCTTTAAACGGATCACAGTTGTATATACGAAAACCGTGGTTTGTACCAGCTGCAAAACAGCCATAATCTTGGTTCCATGATACTGATAACAAGTTTACTTCGGTCCCGTCAATCTGCGTTTGAATTGCTGGAAGGATCATAAATAGCATCCATTGGAAGCTCAAATGCTGCAAGATGTGGTTGTTCAAATCATTGTGATGTTAAAACTTGAAACAGCCAAATTCATAGGGCAAGAATGAAGAAAGAACAGTCATTCAGGCAACCTATAGCTGTAAAATGTTCAATAAACACAGTCCATTTACGTTACACATATGGCATGATAAATATAGACCCTCAGTTCCAACTTTTCAAGAGTTGAACAAGTTGAAATAACAAAGGAAGGCTGCAAATAGATATCAGATAAAAGCTAAAGGATCATGTAAAATATTCAGTTACAAAGATGAGATAGTTGAAATGCATGCTACAAGTTGTGTCAAGCATGATTCTCAAGTTTCTACATTTTGAAAGATTGCTGATTTCATGACATAGATGCGTAAAATTCGACAATACGTGTATAATAATATAATATTGAGAACCTAAAACTTACTTACGAAACATATTGCAACCAGCGAAATGTGTGGCACTATATTGTTTTCTATCTACTTATTAAAGATAATTTTGTGACAAATCTTACAATACACATATATAACAAGAACTCTATGTATCTCTCGCTGAGTAAGCATTCATTATTTTCTATCTACCAACACTAGGAAGAACATTGCAGCCAGCTAGGGTTATAAAAGAAGTAACTGGAATATTGTACATACTATACAGTTAACCAGATGAAACGTTTATATCCACTAAACCCATCATAGCTATTACAATGCACATCTGATGTTGTCATGTCATTAACACATTTGGTTGCATTATAATAATTGAACCTCTTTTTGTAATTTCGTGAACTTTCAAGCAATGGCATTCAATCAAACACTTACTTCTTTACGCAGAAGACTTCGTTAATAGCAAGTTAACAATAATTACTCAAGAATTCTCATCTATCATATTTAAAATCATATTCTATCCTTCAGAAAATGATAATTTTATGGGGGTAAAACAAAACCACAAATGCAAGGATTAACTAGGGCAATTCCTAAACTCTTATCTATCAAATTGAAAGCCGTATAAAGTGTTCACATAGCCTGATTTCCAGAAACTAAAACCAGCAGGCAAACAACGAACGGATCACATAGCGAAAAAGAGAAAAAAAAACTTACAGCTATAATCATTCAAATCAGGCAATTATTATGTACCTAAGGCTTCCAATCATAATCCTAAAGTAAAAAAAAAAAAAAACTCACGAAATCATTGAAGAATCACTGGATCGCTTAATCCTGTAAACCAACACGGTCTCCGTAATCCTGCAAATTCCACATTCCGTAATCGGTAACGTGAAACTGAAGCAAAGCGTATGATGAATCCGAAACACGTCAAACAAATTAAAAACCCTAGAAAACAAAATCCGACGCAATTGTACCTAATTCACCTTGAATCGGAAGTTAATCGAGTTGAGATTACGATCCGATAGTATATAGCGATGAAATGGAGCGTAACTGTGGATTAATTAGGTTTGTTGAAGAAATGAATAACGAGTGATTGTTGACGTGTAAGAGTGAAATGGATATGAGATCGGATCCGATGAGATTGAATTGGAGTATCCGAAGAAGAGTTTAATTATTGCTGTGTGTGTGAAGCGATGCGATGAAATCGTGATTGGAGGATGAATGAAGATTGAAGACGAAGACGAAGACGAAGACGAAGACGAGACTGAGTATTAATTAGAAGTTTGTTTTACGTTCAGATGCCAGGTCTAGTGGTCACAAAATAATCGACTAAAACTTATTATTATTATTATTATTATTATTATTATTATTATTTATCTATGGTTTGACTTTCTTATAATATAACTTTCTTTTTTTACATTTTCTATTTTCTATAGTTTACTTTTTGGCGTCATGGTTATAACTTATAAATTGAGTTTTTTAATATCTGATTCTGAGTATGAAACCAGTATGAAACAAGGTTCGGGTATAAATAGATATTGGAAAATTATGTATTGGTCATATTCATGTCAAATATAAAACCGGGTATTTGAATACGCTATTTTCGGGAGTTTTATTTTCAGGTATTTTTCTTGTATATATAAGGTTTTTTAAGTGGTTGCATACTGTATTTTTAATTTTGTGTATAACTTGGGTATTTTTAATATTTTTCGTGTATAGATTGGGCATTTTTTAATTTCGGGTACGGGTTTTGGTATTGAACTGCATACTGTGTCCACACCATACGGGTAGGATCGGGTTCGGATATTAAAAGTCCGGGTATAAAAAACCCTGGTTTTTTTTTCAGGTTCGGGTTTTTTTCAACAACTCTAACTATAACTATTACTGAACAAAATTACTAATCGTCACTCTACACTATTACCGGCAATACACGTATTTATTCTCATCTCCAAGCTTGGTTACGAGGCAACCCCTCATCAAGTGGCGAGGTAAGCGGCGTCGGTTTCTTAGCAAGGTCAAGTTACGACGACTTTTCTAGTCATCCAACGATCACTGTTTCAACAATGAACATTGAGATACATAAGAATAATGTGAGTCCAAATGAAATTTTTTTGCAATGAACCTAGTCATAATAGTCTAGTGATTTAATAAGGTTGTGAGTTGTGACGTCATTATTGTAACATAAAAGAAATCTATCGTAAACATGATTTCTAACCCGTACCAATTTCTATAATATTACATAAAATGTAACCTTAACAATTTAGAAGAACTATAAGAATTGTTAGACCGAGTTTATCCATGTGAAATGCATCATTACGGTATGTGACGAGGGGAATAAGTTCAAGCTAAGACTACGCATTGTCAAGGTGGTAATAAAAGACAGATAAAACTCAAATTTCATTAAATCAAAATCAATTACAAATCAACGGATGAGCAATGTTATTAAATACATAATCAGATCATCAACACAGTTATATGAATCACTTGAACATTCAATCATACTGAACTAAACAGTTTAACAACACAAAAAATCAAAACCCTAAAATTCAACAAACTCTCTCAAGTTGAAACTAAGTTAGAAGAAAAGTGAATATGTGAAGTGATATCAATAACATTCACAAACTTCATTTATATACTCAAAATAACACACCCCGATAGTCCATACTCCATGGGGCATGGGCATTATAACCCATCCTAAGCCCAATAACAACAACTAGCTTCCAAACATTCAGCCCAAAGCCTGCTTCAATGTCCAACTTCAACTCCGGCTCATAAATAGACATGTAAAAAAACCGGTTTGTGACCGATGAACCTGGTCGCAGCTCAAGCCGGTTTAGCCTAAACCGGCTCAGTTCAAGACCCAATCTTCTGAGACGTGACCGGTTCTTAATATTGTTCCCTCAAACGGGTTTAGACCCGACCCAATTTATAAAACATGCCACACACATGACTTTTTTGTTCCCAAACCAGTGGTTTGATTGGGCTGAACACTCTTACAACCATACTGGTTTGAAACCCGAACTGGTTTTTCCAAACCGGTTATGACTGTGCGTTTACCAAGTCGGACTGGTTTTTAACCCGAACCAATTTGGTATTTAACCCATGTTATACATTTCTACTCATAGACACATGCAAACAAATAAACATAAGAATATAATCACCAACCATGAAACTTTGACATTAAACTGTCATGAAACAATTATGGAATTAAGTTATCACAATGTGGTCAAAAACTACCACAATGCCTACATATGGCCATCCAAAAATTAATAAACAATAATAATGCCTTCATGTAACAAAACTATTATTGTTAGCAATAAAAGGACGTGTACAAAACTAATATAAAGAGTGACACGTCAAAATTTTCATTTATTAATGGCACTCTTTATATTCAACCTATAACAAAAACAAAAAAGTCGATTCTAGATAATATAAAGGGTCTTCGGTATAACGGTTTTGTATTAAATAGCTAGAGTTTATGTCTCGTGATGATAAAACTATAAACTATTCAAAAAATAAAAAAAAGAATAATTGAAAACTCCATGAGTTTAAGTCTCATGAGTACTACTTATGCGCCGGTCAATCATGTACTGTCATCTCATTTTTGATATACTTAATCCTGATTCGTTAAAGATAAAACCGAGGGGTGGCTAGGTGGATCTCAAGGGGAGGATAAAGAGGAGATTAAATTCAAATATATTATTTAAGTTTTTTTATTTATTTGAAAGTTTAGGTTTATCTTTTAGTAGTTTCCTAGTTCTAGTCTAACTATGATTGTTAGGTTTATAAATACTTGAGTTTGTTTTCATAATAATAATAATAAGAAAAGTTGAGAAAGATAGTTGAAATTGAAGTCAAGAAAACCATCTCTGCATCTCTCGTTTCTTCTTGTTCATTCCGATTTATTAAAGCATCACGCCATTTATTATTATTTGATACATTCTCCAATACAGGTTCTTGTTGACTAAAAGCCATAGTCCACTGACATCGAAGGTTTCTGATTCCGTGATCAAGATTTAGTAACAACTCAATTTTTATTAGAGTTTTTAAATCCAATTTGTTTCTCTAATAATTGGTATCAGAGCGTAGGCGATCTACGATCTTTGGGAAAGAGCGGTGTGGGGCGAATAACCACATCCGACTGACGGGAAACAATTCAGCCGTAAGGAGTACGGTTCATGTTTTCCGATCAATCAACAAAGAAGACGGTGAGTATGGGAGACGCGGTAGCGGGTGCGAACCAAGTTGTGCAAGCAAGGGAACCAAGTTCAACTTCGTTGCAGTGTCCGAAGTTGACAAAAACAAATTACAACACGTGGGTTGTAATTATGGAATCGATCCTTGATGCTCAAGGATTACGGGAGGTGGTGTCCGATGAAGCCCTAGACGAGAGAAAAAACAAGGTGGCTAGGGCTATTATTTTTCAAGCCTTACTGGAAAACGTGTTGATGCAAGTTGCAAGAACCCGTGATGCTCATGAGATTTGGGAATCACTACGGGTTAGATTTCTCGGTGCCGATCGAGTGCAACAAGCTCGCTTACGTTCGTTAAAGCGAGATTTTAATCAATTGAAGATGGGAGAAAAGGAATCCGTTGAAGACTTTGCCGGGAAGGTAACGGAATTCGCCTCGCAATTTGATAGTTTGGGTAGTCCGATGGAAGAACATGAACTCGTAAAAAAATTACTCGATAGCGTTCCAGACCGTTTTATTGCTATTGTAGCAACTATCGAACAATGGGCCGATCTTAACACTATGGTGTTTGAAGATTGTATAGCAAGGTTAAAAGTTTTTGAAGAGATAATCAAAGGCAAGGAAGCTATGGCCGAGATGGGAAAGTTATTGTATGCCAAAAACAATAATCAAGGAAAAAAAGACACCAATCATGACTGAAAAAGTTATGCTCGGGGTCGTGGCTCCTCGGGTTATGATCAACGTGGCCGTGGAAGAGGCCGTGGTCGAGGTTCGAGTAGAGGAAGGGGTCGGTTTAATCAAAGCAATGATAACCAAAGAGACGGTAACCAACCGAACACGAACAACCAAGGCAGAGATGGCAATCAAGGTAATAATCATAATAATCAAAATCATGGTAGAGATAAAAGCGGTGTTCGGTGTTATAATTGCAATGTTTTGGGCCACTTTACGTGGGAATGTCCGAGTCCACCGACTCAAGAAGCGAATCTTAACCAAGCCGAGGCTAAGCCGCCAAATCTTATGATGGCCTCAGTTGAAGTTGATAAAGATCAGGTTATGTTAAACGAAGAGAAGGTTCATCCAATCCGTTACGCAAACGACTCGGTAAGCGATTCAATTTGGTATTTAGATAATGGGGCGTCTAATCACATGACCGGATGTGAAGCCCACTTTGCCCAAATTGATTATCGAGTGAGCGGTTTGGTGAAATTTGGAGACGGGTCCAAAGTGGATATTAAAGGGAGAGGTTCCATTATTTTCGATTGCAAGAATGGTGAGCAGCGGATTATGAATGATGTTTATTACATACCCGACTTATGTAGCAACATATTGAGCATCGGTCAGTTAAACGAAGAAGGGTGTAAGGTTTGGATAGCAAATGACCACTTGTGGTTATACGAGGAAGGAGATCGCTTGCTAATGAGAGTCCCGAGAAATCCAAACCGTCTTTATAAGATCGACCTCAGAATCGGAACCCCGGTATGTCTTTTAGCTTCCGTTAAAGACCAAGGATGGCTATGGCACGCTAGACTTGGTCATGTTAGTTTTGAAACATTAACTAATATGAAGTCTAAAAATATGGTACGTGGTGATATTCAAACATTGCATGGTGAGCATGTTTGCAATGCATGTATGCTAGGGAAACATAGTAGAAACCCGTTTCCTAAAACAACCATGTTCCGTGCCACGAGACCATTCGACTTGGTTCACACCGATTTATGTGGACGAATCTCACCTCCTACTTTAGGAGGAAACCGGTATTTTATGCTCCTTGTAGATGATCATACGAGGTACATGTGGGTTTATACTATTAAAAACAAGAATGATGCTTTGGGTATTTTCAAAAAGTTTAAACAGGAAGTGGAGTTAGAGCATTCGTTAAAGGTTAAAGCTTTAAGAAGTGATCGAGGTGGCGAGTTTCTCAACAAACTTTTCACCGAATTTTGTGATCAAGAAGGAATAAAAAGAATGTTTATGGCTCCTTACTCTCCTCAACAAAACGGTGTAGTCGAAAGGCGAAACCGAACAGTCCTAAATGCAACAAAAAGTATGATGAAAGCTATGGACCTTCCACAAAATTTATGGGGAGAAACGGTGAGACACTCGGTTTACGTATTGAATCGGGTACCAACTAAAGCATTGAAGACGGTAACCCCGTACGAAGCCTTGATGGGCCAAAAGCCTAACATAACACACTTACGAGTGTTTGGGTGCTTAACGCACATGAAGATACCCAACGTCAACCTTCAAAAATTAGATGATCGGAGTATGGAGGTTGTACATCTCGGAACCAAACCGGGATCAAAAGCTTATAGGTTGTATGACCAGGCTCAAAACCGTATTTATGTGAGCCGGGATGTCCGTTTCGAAAAAAGTCAAAAGTTTGACTGGTCTCGACATACCGACTCGTTTCAAGTCGGAACCGGACCTGAATGGGTTGAATTTATAATCGAGCATGTCCAAGAAGAAGTTCAACAAGAAATTCCAGTTGAAAACGAAGACCCAACAAACCTTAACGTGCCTGAATTTGAAGACCAACCGGAAGAAAATCTCGAACCTGAGCTGCGAAGAACTGGTCGTCAATCGGTCCCACCGAAAAGATTTGAAGATTATGTAGTGTTGAGTGAAGGAGAATGTCTTCTCCTAGATGAAGAGCCAGCTACCTTTGAAGAGGCAAAAAATTCAAAGAAATGGCGAGAAGCAATGAGATCTGAATTAGTCTCAGTTGAACAAAACAATACGTGGGACTTATGTAACCTACCAGCGGGTCACAAGGCGGTTGATTTGAAGTGGGTGTTTAAAACCAAACGTGATGCATGCAGGTCAATAACAAAGTACAAAGCACGACTAGTCGCGAAGGGGTACGTGCAAGAGCACGGGGTAGACTTTGATGAGGTTTTTGCCCCGGTGGCGAGAATGGAAACCATACGCTTGATTTTAGCAATTGCAGCGATCTATGGTTGGTTTGTTTACCATTTGGACGTTAAGTCGACGTTCTTAAACAGGGAGTTGAAGGAAAAAGTGTACGTAAAACAACCTGGTGGATTTGAAGTTCCCGGGAAACACGGTATGGTTTATAAGTTACGAAAGGCTTTATACGGTCTTAGCCAAGCCCCACGAGCTTGGAACGAAAAACTCGACAAGACGTGAAAGGTTTGGATTTTACTTGATGTCCAAGAGAACCCGCGGTGTACAAGCGGAATACGAGAACCGACATTCTGATTGTTGGTGTATATGTCGATGATCTTATCGTGACTGGTTCAAGTCAAGCCGTGATTGAGAAATTCAAAAGTCAAATGAAGAATGAGTTCGAGATGCAAGATCTCAGAATGCTATCTTATTATTTGGGCATTGAAGTAACCCAAAAGAAGCACGAGATAAAGTTGAAACAAGAAGCTTATGCTAATAAAATTTTAATGAGTGCAGGTTTAAACGAGTGCAACTCGACTCAATTTCCTATAGAACATCGGTTGCAAGTGACGAAATATGAAGAAAGAGAACCCGTTGATGCAACCGAATATCGAAGAATAATCGGTAGCTTAAGGTATTTGACACACACGAGGCCCGATTTGAGTTACTCGGTTGGAGTTGCTAGTAGGTTAATGCAAGAACCGAAACAATCCCATATGCAAATTCTAAAGTATATATTACGATACGTACAAGGCACGAGTGGATATGGTTTAACGTATAGATGCGGTAGTAGAGAGTTGGTTGGTTTTTGTGATAGTAGTTACGACCTGGATCAAATGGATGGACGAGGTACCACCGATTTGGCGTTTTATTATGGTGGTGCATTGATCTCATGGCTCTCACAAAAACAACAAACCGTAGCCTTGTCATCGTGTGAATCTGAGTACATGACAGTAGCAACCGCGGCTTGTCAAGCTATATGGTTAAGGGGATTGTTAAGCGAGTTGACCAGGCATGATGAAAAGGTGGTGACTTTACATGTGGATAATAGATCTGCTATTGATCTGATGAAGAATCCTGTGTTTCATGGAAGAAGTAAGCATATTAATATTAGATTTCACTTCATTCGTGAATGTATTGAACTTGGTGAAGTTGAGCACATTAGTAGAGAGAAGCAAAATGCGGATATTCTTACAAAAGCACTACCAAAGTTAAAGTTTGAAGAGATGAGGAAATTGCTCGGGATTGAAGATCTGAAAGGAACGAATCAAGATTAAGGGGGGTGAATGATATATTTAATCCCGATTCGTTAAAGATAAAACCGAGGGGTGGCTAGGTGGATCTCAAGGGGAGGATAAGGAGGAGATTAAATTCAAATATATTATTTAAGTTTTTTTATTTATTTGAAAGTTTAGGTTTATCTTTTAGTAGTTTCCTAGTTCTAGTCTAACTATGATTGTTAGGTTTATAAATACTTGAGTTTGTTTTCATAATAATAATAATAAGAAAAGTTGAGAAAGATTGTTGAAATTGAAGTCAAAATATGGAGGGTTCGTGTATTAGCCATGCACTTAGCTATAAGAAAATTATACAATTATACAGTTTATATATAATACAGTAATTGCAAAATTTCATATAATTTTACATTAAATATATATCACGTGTGTTTTCAAACTGTTATAGTGCTTTCAAATAATAACTTGAAATAGAATCACTGTCAACATCTTATAGATTTATATCAAATACGACATATGCTTTATTTTCCTAATATGTTCAAAAGAAGAAAAAAAATCAGTGCCTTTCAAATAGAAATGTCGTTATCTAGCAATTGGCTGCGAAGATGACAGTTTATTTTCTATAAGTAAATTATATGATTAGATTCAATATATATTAGTGATTTTAGAAATCATAAATTAATACACATTTGTACAAGTTATAAAAGATGTTAACTATCCACCATTGTTTATAACAAACAAGGAAAAGGAAACAATGGAGCTTCTACTTCTAATTATCTCGACCATTGTTTTCTTCTTCTTCCTCCTCCATGGCCTCGACCTATACCGCAAAAGGCGAATGCCACCCGGCCCTACAAGACTCCCCATCGTCGGAAACCTTCTTGACATTGGACCAAAACCACACGAGTCACTAGCCAAACTCTCTCAAAAACATGGTCCACTTATGACCATTTGTCTGGGCAGCGTCACAAGTGTGGTAGCATCCACACCTGATGCGGCCAGAGAAATCCTGCAACGCCAGGATGAGGTTTGCTCTGGCCGCATGATCCCTGACGCTGTCACTGCCTTGGAGAACCATGACAAGGCAGTATTATGGATCTCAGCCAACGAAGATTGGAGAACCATAAGAAAAGCCCTCAATACATACCTCACCCACCAACACAAACTCGACACCCTTCGTGGCCTCCGCCAGAACGTGGTGGACGAGATGCTAGACTTCCTTAACCAATCCGCACTAAAAAACGAGCTTGTGAACATAGGAAATTTGGCATTTGCGGTGGCGGTAAACCAGATATCCAACACGTGCTTTTCACGAAACGTGACGATCATCATGCTGATGGAGTCACCAAGTACAACGAGGGTGTGGGAGCTGTGGAGGAGTTTATTGTAGGGATTGATAAACCACATGTTATGAGAGATGTTGCTCCCTTGGGAGGGATAGTGGTGGATGAGGTTCTCCTTGACCGCGTCTTCTCTCTTCCTATCACAACTGTTAAGAGCATCCCTCATAGTTGTCGTATGGCATTTGCTCAAGCATTAACTGCGGCTCTGGGTAAGGTGGTTGCTATGCCAGACTCTATTGAGGCATGGGTGAAACTTTTCTTGTTACCGCGGTGCACGCTGCGTGTTTTCAGACCTTCTAAACGTTAGGAGCACAGACCCGGTAATAGAAAGTCTTTGCAATGTCAGAGTATTCAACAAGCACTAGCAAGTTGGGGTGCTAAGGATGGTTTTGATGCTCTTATTTTATCCCTTTTTGCCACACCTATAGGGGTGAACTCGAGTCATGGGGAGCCTCTCGCTAAGCACGATGATGTTGCGGTATGCGCCAATGTGAAACAATGTTTACGAAAAGTGGCGGACGGGCATTTTACTGCCGCCATTAAAGTATTATGCTCTTCAGGGGTTGCACCTTTCGGCAATGACACTTTGAAAGCGTTAGTGGCTAAGCATCCCAATTTGCCCCCGCCGGTTATGCCTGCTTCATTGCTTTCTAAGCCTCCTCTTGTTGTTGATGAGGATTGTGTTCTTGGATGCATTAAATCCTTCTCTAAAGGGACGTCATGCGGACGAGATGGATTGAGGGCACAACATATTTTGGATGCATTTTGTGGAGAGGGGTCGCTGATCGCTGTTGGGTTACTAAAGGCTACTACTGCGATGGTTAATTTATGTTGGGGGGGGGGATGCCCAAGGGTTTGGGCAGAGTTCATTGCGTCGGCTCCTCTCACACCGTTGCTCAAACCGGACAATGGGATTAGACCCATTGCCGTAGGTGCCATTTGGAGAAGATTGATCTCTAAGGTGGCTATGAGGTGTGACACCCGGTAAATTCCCAATCCCTTAAACCAAGTAATCAACCTAAATATTAGGTAATTGTTATGTGCGCCCTGCGCGAGCACGCCATATTAGAATCAGCGCGTGCATTTGTTATGTGCGCCCTGCGCGAGCGCGCCATGTTAAGAACCAGTGTGGGCATATGTTATATGCGCCATGCGCGAATGTTTTGGCTTTATGTTTTCATGTACCTTAACGTTATGTTGTCTAATGGGTTGACCATCCCGCATGATGCTAAGGCGGGTGCATCCTAAATCGTTTATGCGCGTGCGGAAGGGAACTAACCTCCCCGCATGGCGGGAACATTGAGAGCTAGTTTGTCTGAAGCTCCAAGATGGAATTGACTTCAACATAACTGATCACTATGTTGAAATACCAAGACCACCTGAAGAATCTACAAATGAAACTCAATGTCCTAACTGCGAGAAGGTTACGCACCTACCCGCAGCAAAGAAATGTCCTTCACGCAGAAAGCTATGCGCACAAAGTGATACGCACAGAACACTTAGTCTATTCTCCAGACGTAAGGAGATTACTCCCGCCCAAAAGGAAACAGTAGCATGTTTCAGAGATTTTCCACTTTTTACTGTACACTGACAAAAGTACCTGAAAAAGCACACTGTAACATGAAAAGTCAACTGTCAGCCACCCCATTCTCACCAACCCCAGACCTGCATGTCCTGACCAAATCAAATCAAAATCTTTTATCCACTACTCCACTTTTAAATAAATAATAATAATTTCCATACCTTATCATCATTACACCTAGATATGAAAAGATTACAATCCCCTAAAGCAAGGGATTGTGTTCCCTTAAGTTTGCCTATAAATATGTAACCTAAACTATCACCCAAAACACACTTCAAACTTCTCTCTTAAGAACTGCAACTTGCACTAATCATCTCCCAAGCATCCGTTGTTTTCGTTTCCGATCCTGTTACCAGGTAAGCCAAGAATATAACCTTGAGATCTGCTTTCCAACCCTTATATTCTCCTAATTCTTGATCTTAATATATATACTTCTTGTTATTTAATCACATTCTAGACCTTCAATTCCGAGGCCAACACCAAGAAAACCCGAATCTCGATTAATCCCTTAACAAGAACCACAGGTGAGTCTCACAGCCCCTATTCTCGCTGTTTTCACTGTTTTTAAACTGTTTTCGGGGCGAGGGACACGTACTTAAATAATGTTTTATCATGGTATACTTACAAGCTATGCAAGCGATTATGTGTTTAAATTATATTTCATAATGAGTAATGCGAACGGTTATCTAAGGTTTTCGATGTATGTGCGCTAGAACTCGAGTAAGTGATCACTTTACCATTGGAACTCTAAGGGTAGGGACTGCTGGTTTGATCCACCCACTCGTAGGGGTCGCACCTCTTTGCATGGACGAGTGCCTAGTATGGTCATGGGGCAGTACTATGGGTTTGAGCCCGCTCGTAGGGGTCGCGCCTCTTTGCATGGACGAGCGCCTTGTTTTCCGGCACAACGTCTGCGCGTAACCCGCGGGACGGTATTATTCGCTCGTAGTGGCAGCGCCACTTACACAGACGAGCACGGTTTTTCAGATGTGTCCGCGCGTAACCCGCGGGACGGTATTACTTGTTTCGCTCGTAGTGGCAGCGCCACTTACACAGACGAGCACAGTTCCCAGAAATGTTCGCGCGTAACCCGCGGGACGATTTTATCAGAATGTGTTGATAGAACTATGTTTTACCAAGCATGTGTTTTAATGATGCTATCAGAATTACGTTTCAGAATGATTTTTATCAAGATTATGATGCAATACGATTTATCAAGTTACTAAAACTTGTGAACTCACTCAGTTTATACTGATTCAAATGTTTTTACGTGTCTTTCAGGAGATAACTAGGTAGCGCATGGAGTCACACTTAGAGCACCTCACGCTGAACATCTAAAACTAGCTTTTTGGAAGATTTTAGTTCTATCCCTTCGATGCGCGTGGTTGTTCCCGCCGCGCAAGGGGATACGGCGTGAAAATCTTCAACAGTTTTTATAATTGGATGTTTTTATGTAATTTTTAAACAATGTAATGTATTTGTATTAAACATTTCATGCGCAATGAAAATCTTACTTTGAATGTTTGCAATGGCCCGTGCTTAATTATCAATCCCCACTCGAGCGCGCCCGGCTGTTTCCGCCGCTCAGGGCCGGGTGTGACATGAGGGGTGTTGGGAAAGACATTACTAAATACCTGTGCAACTTTCAGTTTGGGGTGGGAGTCCCTAGTGGTGCAGAGGCCGTTCTTCATAGCGCGAACAGGTTTTTAAGTAAGTTCCATTCTGATGGGTCATTGGCTATGCTTACTATTGATTTTTGTAATGCCTTCAACTTGGTGGATAGGACTACCCTTCTGAATGAGGTTCGGGCCCGATGCCCATCTATTTCCTTATGGGTGAACTTTTTATATGGGCAACCGGCCAGGCTATATGTGGGGGATGGCCACATTTGGTCCACCACTGGGGTTCAGCGGGGCTTGGGACCTCTTCTTTTCGCCTTAGTTCTGCACCCACTTATTCATCTAGTCTAGAGTTCCTGTAAGCTTCTCTTTCATGCTTGGTACCAAGATGATTGTACAATTATTGGGGACTCTAAAGAGGTTGCCAAAGCTTTAGATATTATCAGGTTGGAGGGTCCCCGCCTGGGCCTTGAACTTAATATTAAGAAAACCGAAGTATTTTGGCCGTTGTGCAATGGGGCTAAGGTGCAGGAGGGGGTGTTTCCCTGTGAAATTGGAAGACCGGTGCTAGGTGTGAAACTCCTCGGGGGAGCCGTTAGCCGGGATGTCGGGTTCATCAGTGAACTTGCTATGAAAAGGGCTTCGCGAGCTGTGGATTTGATGAGCTATCTCCCGCATTTGCGGGACCCTTAATGCGAGCTCCTTTTGCTCCGCTCATGTATGGGAGTTGGAAAGTTGTTGTTTGGTCTCAGAACATGCCAACCTGTGTATGTAGGGGAAGCAGTTTCTGTGTTTGACAATGGCCTTCGGGGGGAGATTGAGGACATCGTGGTTTGTGGTGGTCCCTTCTTTGGAGATTTTCAATGGAGGTTGGCATCACTTCCGACTCGTTTTGGAGGTTTGGGTTTATGTTCAGCTTCAGACGTTTCTACTTATGCGTTTGTGGCCTCGAAGGCGCAATCTTGGGAATTACAAGACCACATTCTTAGAGGTTGTGTTATTGATGGGTTTGACTCCGATTATGGGAGTGCGATAGATCGGTTGCACATTTCACTTCCCAATTTTGACATTAGCGGTTTCTCTAATAAAGACACCGCCCCCTAAAGCCCAACATGCTTTGGCGAGTGCCCTTTATAGTGGAATCATCAAGAGTTTGGAAATGAAGTTTGATTTATCCCCTCGTCAGAAAGCGGTGTTTGAGTGTCTTCGGGCTCCTCGGGCTTAAGATTTCTTAAGTGTTCTCCCTATTGAAGGATTGGGCCAACATATGTCGGCTTTGGAGTACCGGGCCATCCTGAAGTATCGGTTAATGATCCCTTTGTTTCCGGTAGATGAGCCGTGCCCGGTTTGCCGTAAGGTTTGTTTGGATTCTTTTGGCGAGCATGCGGTTCACTGCAAAGAGTTGCCTGGGTTTAAGTACAGGCATGATTTGGTGAGGGATGTTCTATGCGATGTTCTTAAACGAGCCGGAATTTCGGCTAAAAAGGAAGCTCCCGTAAACTTTCTTACGGATCCTCAAGAAGGAAGATCTACATTACGACCGGCCGATATACTTGTTTTTGGGTGGGTAGGGGGAAAACACGCTTGTGTCGACCTCACAGGAGTGTTCCCTCTTGTTGGGATTAGGGACACTGGATTTGTAGCAGGCCAGGCAGCATTGAAGGCGGCATCGGGCAAGGTTGCTAAACACGAGAGAGCTTGTTTGGAGAATCAACACGTGTTTATCCCCTTCGCCTTTGACACTTTTGGTTTCTTAGCTCTGGATGCCGTGGACCTTTTGAATAGGGTTCAGAAAGTTGTGTATAGTAACGTATCAGACCATAAGAATCAAAACTTTGTTTTTAGTCGGATTGGGTTTGCTATCCAAAAGGGGGTTGCGGAGCAGCTTGTTGCCCGCTTATCTGCCACTTCATTGTAAATCGTTTGGATGTTTCTATGAAATATAAAAGGAAAACTGATATAATGGTTTTCATTATGAGTCCGAGGATATTGGAGGGTCTAAGACCGCGGTGAAGACATTAATGGAGGTAGACGGGAAGTTTAACATAGCCGATATATTTCCAATACTGAAGCCATTGGACCCGCAGAACATACGAAGACAGGCTAAGGCTGCTTATGCATGGTTAGACCATGTCGTACAAGGTTTCATAAATGAGAGGTTAAAACATAGGGAGTTGAAGCTGCCAAGGTTTGGTGACATGTTGGATTCATTGCTGGATTATAGTGAAGATAATGGAGAAGACTTCAGCCTTATACACATCAAGACTTTACTAGTGGTACGTATATCACTAAATCCATCCTTTTATCATCGAATGAAAAATAAAAAGATATCTTCAGACCGTCATTGGACTTGTGGCAACCGCATAGGGCACACTAACCTGATTTCTTTTATTCGGTTTTTGAAAACTAGAAATCAAGCTATCACAATCTCTTCTTTTACTCTATCAAACGTTTCTCTTTCGACTGCCCAAATTAAAACATTGTTCAAATACTCATCACTCATCTTGCGCAAATCCATCTTGATAAGCTTCATTTTAGAAAAAAAACACCTTTCAATGGTTGTGGTTACAACCGGTAAAACCAACGCTAGCTTCAATATTCGATAAACCTAAGGAAAAGTGGCGTTCTTTCCAGTGGCGAAGCTTGGACGTGAAAATCGGGGGGGGGGGGGGCTTAAATTTTTGGTCGAAAACAAGTAAATTTACACTACGCATAAAATATTTCGGACGAAAAACGGCTAAATTTACACTAACGCGCGAAAAAACAGGGGGGGCCGGGGCCACCCCTGGCCCTCACTATCCTTCGCCTCTGGTTCTTTCCGGTTTACCGAATATTAAAGCTAGCGTTGGATTTATTGCCGCAACCGTCGAAAGATTTTTTCTAAAACGAAGCTTATCAAGACGGGTTTGCACAATCAAATGGGTGGTGAGTATTTGAACAATGATTTAATTTGTGCGGTCAAAATATAAACGTTTGATAAAGTAAAAGAAAAGGTTATAATGACTCGATTTCTAGCTTTCATAACCTAAAGAGTAAAAAAAAGTTATTAATATGTTAAACTTATTAATTATCATGTTTCTATTTTTGTTTCGTTTACATTGTATGAAACACAGTAAAAAAAATTAAATGTTACCCGTGAGATTTTATTTTAGAACATATCACTGGGGACGGCATTGGATATCTTTTGAGGTGACATTGGACACTTGAGATTTTATGTAAGTAATTTTAAAACAAATAATAGGATGAACATGAATGGGACAGAAATTGATACACGTTGAAAATGAATGGGACAGAAAACAAAGGAAATATATCTTTTGAAAAGGACACCACATGTTTTATGAACCTAGTTTTAAACAGAAAATAACATTTTTTAGAACACTAAAGAATAATAATGATTTTAGCAACTTCCACTTGTTAAAAAAAACTAAAGCAACAAGTATGTATGAGATATCAATAAAAGGAGATGGTCTTACTAAGGTGTCTCCGCTCTATTCTAAAAGGGTGTATTGGTGGTTTATAAAAGCATTTAGAAGTAGGTTAGTTTATCATTAAGAAAAAAAAGATATCAATATTTTAATATACCTAATGATGGTAAAAAAACTTTTGAGTAACATTATCTTTTGTAAATGACAAGATTTATTCATAGCCGGTACAGAAACAAGCTCAAACACAACAGAATGGGCTATTACCGAACTATTTCTTAACCCTGACGCGTTCACAATAGTTTGAAAAGAAGTTTCCACTAAAGTAGGAGAAGATGGTAAAATCCAAGAAGAGAAAATCCTGGACCTGCCGTATTTGCATGCTGTCATCAAAGAAACAATGCGTCTTCATCTATCCGTTCCTTTATTAGCGCCTCATAAAACTGAGAAAGAAGTTAAACTCGGCGAATATGTTGTACCCAGGAACGTACAAATTCTTGTGAATGTTTGGGCTATGTCACGGGACCCAAAATATTGGGAAAATCCTTTGAGCTTTATGCCTGAAAGGTTCATGAAAACCGAGGTTGATTATAAGGGTCAACACTTTCAGTTTTTACCATTTGGATCAGGGCGAAGGATGTGTCCTGGAATACCCTTGGCTCACAGAGTGGTGAGCTTAATTGTGGCGTCGTTCGTATGTCATTTTGATTGGAAACTTACTCATGCTAGAAAAGATATGGACATGAATGATGTCTTTGGCCTAACTTTGCTCAGGACAACTCCACTTGGCGCATACCCTATTTCGATTGAATAAGTACATAATGCCATAAAGCCATGCGTGCACTTTCTGTTTTGTGGTTAATAAATGGTCAATATATTCTAAAAGCTTATGAAGAAGCTGTAATTTATTGTGATACATTTGAAGTTTTTGCCTTAAATTACTTCAAAAGTGACGATATAAATGTATGTGTGTACTTGTGAAATGTGGTTATGTTTTATTTATCTATTTATTTATTTATTTTAAACAACGAAATTTTGATATATGAGAGACTTGAACTCAAGTTCTCTCAAATCCTAACTCATTGGTGTTTTAAAGGTTTTGTCTTACTAATGGGTCATCAACCCTATTGGTGGTTATGTTTTATTTCATCACGAGGATATATAATGGTCCGTGTTACACACAAGTGAAAATATTTCAAACGTTATATATATGTGCATATCATAAGAATTTTTTACCTTATTCTATACAAACCACAATATGTAGGAAAAATATGTATAAATGGTGGAATGAGAATTTGTTATACAAATCATTGAATTGCTAAAATAATAGGTTATAATAAAAAATGGAAGGCAAAATCAGTTATAAATAATTAATTGTGGTCAAAATCGGTTTTTAAATCATTTGAAAGGAAATAGTTGGTTATGATTATATAAAACACAAGTTTTTATCCCCCGTATTACGGGGTTGTTTAAATTTTTCGTTTCTAATATTGTGAATGTAGTTTTTTGGATTTTAGTTTATTTATTGTAATAAATTAATAATATACTTGAACTTGTTTTTATTAATTTATGTTGTGTTATGTTCATTTTTTAAAGAAAAGTTGAATGAGTTATCTACTTAATTTTTTTTATATTTATTCGTTTATGTTCATTTGTTATAATTTGAATATTATTTTGTGAAACTTTTTATTTAAGTTAAACTTAAAAGAAAAAAGAACCTTCTGACTAAATTCACATTAGCAAATTAAAATTAGGGTTTGGTTACGGGATTTGTTTTACATTTTGCGTTTTTAATATTTATGTCTTTTGTATTTTAATTTTGTTTATTGTAAGGAAATTAATAATATACATAAGGTTTAAGGTTTGATGATAAAAGAGTTTCACAAATAAATGAGATGTTAAACTCGTTTAAAAGCTATCTGGGTTTGATGAGACCCATGAACCACTTATTTTTTTTACTATAAAATTGTTTCATAATTATAAATAGTAAAGTATCTTTTTTTTTAAAAAAAAATAGGATATTAATTTTTAGTATATCCCTATTTTTAAGATTTTCATATCAAATATTTGGTGAGATTAATTTTTAATATAATGAGATCTTATAAACCGTTTAATGGCACTGGGTTTGGTGAGACCCATACCCGTGAATTCGGATCAAATGCATGAGAATCATCATTTACAAATAAAATAATCTTGTGGTTTGAGAGAAAATAAGGAGCTTTCGTTTATATATATTTAAGATTAATTAGTGAGGTTATGATTGTAGAAAATATTAATTAGTGAATTATGTGGCAATTCTATAAATGTAAACTGAATGACTTAAAAGCCAATACGAACATGCAAGTCGAAGACCACGTGGATATTTTGTATCGTTTCAATAGTATAATAAGATTAACGGCAAAAGGACCGTACACCAAAGACTAGTACACGAAATCTGAGTTTTATTAGTATTATTTTATGAATAAACTTATAAAACTATTTCAGTATTACAGTTATAGTTTTTCTTTCTTGTTTTTTTCAAAAGGCCTAACATATTTGTTTCACTACTATAAAACTGGATTTTCACTGGCGGAAAATAACCGACAACAAAGTCCGTTAGTAATTTACCAACGAAGCTCACAAAATCTTAAAAAAATAAATAAAACATTTTATCGACAGATTACAAACACAATTTAGCAACGACTCACCTTCTAATTTACCGACAAATAATCTAAAGTTATTTCTTTCTCCTCTAATTTATCCACAGATAACCAACGAACGGTAAATCAAAAAAACATATTTTATTAAAAATTTACCAGACACTGTATTCAATATAAACATTCATAGGTTACACTAAAAAAATATTTGAAGCATTTTTATCCAAGAGTACACAATCATGTTCACTTCCAAATTTCATTTGAATCAGGTTCTGTAAAGCCTTCACAAACCTGAAACAAGGCCACAAAAACATATACAACATAACTACCAATCCAACATAACTTATTTTCATAAACCGAATCTCAAACCGTCATTCAAGCATGAAGCCCTTGAACGGATTCTCAATACATTTAGGGCTAGCAGCCGGGGAATCCAGCACCGCGGGCAAATTGGTTCAACACGTACTCCTCAAAATTTGCAATGCATTGCTTACCAGTAACTTGTGGAATATGTTAGTGTAATCTTGCGTAAGTGCGGGGACCTAGTTGTCGTACTTACAAACCTAGGGGGGTTTTTGAGTTAGTTTTTCTCATATTCTTGTCTAACAAGTAATTGTATGGTTATATATAGGGGTTATTTGTAATCAAGTAATCACAACAACTTATCAATCAATACAATAAAAGTTTAGACTTGAATCTTATTGTCTTCAATTGGCATCAGAGCTTAAGTATCGATCAACAAGTTCAGGCGACGCAAGGCATCTCCGATCGTAGGGTAGTCCGGCGAGGAAGGCAATCTGGTTGCATCACCTGGTTGCAAGATCTCAGCACGGGTTCTAAGATCGATCGAAGATCAAGAGCGGCAACCGGAAAGAAAGATTCGGTGGTCATCTATTTTCCGTCAAGGTTTGCGTTTGGTCTCCGACGAAGGTGAACAAGGACGGTGGGTTTCTAGAACATTGATTCGATCTTGAACAAGGCCGACAAGTTTTAAGAACATCTGATTACCGGCGACCAATTATTTTGGTTCACGTTAGAGAAACTTTGTTAAGTTGGTGTTGGTGTTGGTGTAAAGAATTAGTAGCAGGGAAGTTAAGTTTATGAATCTTTTAATTGGGGTTTCTTTTATTTTGGTCATAAAAGACTTGTGAGGCTTCGAGAAGGATTAGTTTCTTTATTTGAAGTTTTGGCCTTTTGTGAATAATTGAAGATTTGCACAGAAGGCTACGAAAGAAAGAAAATATTCATTCTTATATTTAAAGAATTAAAGTTTCTTCTGTATACGAGATCTTTTTCGCCGAACAAATTTTGGTTCAAGAAATTGAATCAAGGTTTGGTCTGAAGTACCAATGAATAAGAAACGATGGGTGATCAACCAAATAATCAAGTCGGTTTTCCCAAAGAACCGAGTTCCCTCTCGATTCAGTTTCCGATTCTTACGTCCACCAATTATACGATTTGGACGGTAAAAATCAAGGCCATCTTCAAGGTTCAAGGGTTGTTGGAGGCTATCGAACCAAGAACGGGAACGGTTGTTGACCCAAAGATAGATGGGTTGGCGATTGTGTATCTTTATCAAGGCATGCCGGAGGCTTTGGTGATGCAAGTGGCTCACCTTTCCACCGCTAAAGAGATATGAGATGCACTTAAGACTCGTTTCATTGGGGTTGATAGGGTTCGAGAAGCACGTATTGTCAACATGAGTTCGATGTACTCAAGATGAAAGAAACGGAAACGACTGATGACTTCTCGACCAAGATTAGCCAAATAGCTTCCAAAGCAAGCAATCTTGGAGAACCGTTTGAAGAAAAGACCCTTGTGAGAAAGCTTTTGAAGTCCGTTCCGAGAAAGAGGTATATAGCGATTGTTGCTACTATTGAACAGTTTGCCGATATAAAGACCATGACGTTCCATGAAGCCGTTGGACGCCTAAAAGCGTTCGAGGAACGATCTGGAGATGAAGATAAACCCATATCCGGTAAGCAAGAACAACTCCTATATACATATGATGAATGGAAAGCTAAAAGCAATCAATAAAGGCGTCATGGGAAAGGCTAGATGGGAACCAAATCAAGTCAAAGGAACAAGGGAAAGGGTAAGGTTGTGGATCGGGAAAAGAAAGAACCCCGAGTTAAGAAGGATCGGTCAAAGATTAAATGTTATCGGTGTGATGAACTAGGACACTTTGCCACGTCATGTCCTAACCGAAACAAGGAGACAAACGATCAAAGTAACCTCGCTCAAGATGGCGGACCGGTTCTAAACATGATGACGGTAGCTCGGAGTAAGGAAGACGTCGTTTTTCTAAAAGAAGACCGGGTTGATCCGAAGCAATATGCTTCAACCCCATGTGATAAAAACACGTGGATTCTTGATAACGGGGCGAGTAACCACATGACGGGAAATCCGGAATGGTTTTCTAACATTGATCGTAACAAGACCGGTAAAGTAAGTTTCGGTGATGGTTCGTGTGTTGAAATCGAAGGTCGGGGCACGATAGTAGTAGAAGGTCAAAGGGGAGAACAACGAGCATTGAGTGATGTTTATTTTATTCCATCTCTCAAAAATAATATTATAAGTCTCGGGCAATTAGACGAAGGAGGATGCAAGATCGGGATCCAAGACGGTATCTTATGGATATTCGAACAAGATGGAAGACTTCTAATCAAGGTACTGCGTTCCTTCAACCGGGTTTATAAAATTAATTGAAAGGTTGTTTCTCCGGTTTGCTTACAAGTCAATTTGCATAATGTTGCATGGATATGGCATGCTCGATTGGGGCATTTGAATTTCGATGCCCTTCGGGGTCTCTTGAAACTCGCGGATGGAGTGCCAAGAATCAAACACCCGATGCAAATTTGTGATGCATGTATGCTAGGCAAACAAACAAGATCGGATATCCTGAAAGAATCCAATTATCGTGCAAAGGTACCGCTCGAGCTCGTTTATGCCGATGTTTGTGGCGCGATTACTTCCGAGACACATGGTGGCAACCGATACTTTTTACTTGTTGTTGACGACTACACCCGCTATATGTTGGTTTTCACGATAAAGACGAAAGACCAAGTTGCGGGTTTACTCATTGATTTCGTGAAAAGGGTGGAAAACGAAACAGGCAAGAAACTCAAAATCATACGAACCGACAATGGGGGTGAGTTTACATCCCATGTGTTGGAAGATTACTTATCAAGTATAGGTGTGGCACATCAGTTTACGGCCCCGTACACCCCACATCAAAATGGGGTGGTTGAAAGAAGAAACCGAACCATACTTGGTACGACTCGAAGTTTGTTAAAGGCGATGTCACTACCACAAGACCTATGGGGAGAAGCGGTTCATCACTCGGTTTATTTACTAAACCGGTCACCAACAAAATCGTTGGAGGATTCGACTCCGTACGAGCATTTAAAAGGAAGAAAACCGAACCTTTCACACGTTAAAGTGTTCGGATTCACGGGGTATGTCAAAGTCCTTGGTACCGGTCAAAAGAAATTGGACGACCGAAGTGTTGTGATGATTCACTTAGGTACTCAACCTGGAACAAAAGCCTACCGTATGTTTGATCCGATCAAAAGACGAGTACATGTTACGCGGGATGTCAAGTTTGCCGAGTGTAAAAGGTACACGTGGGCTGATCTTGACAAACAAGAGGGCGAAAAGGGTCCTGAATGGACCGAGTTTATTGTCAGGTGCGACATTGAACCCGAACCGGAGCAAGTGACATCCGGGTTTGACACCGGGTCCGTAGACCGTCATGATACCGGTGAGTTGGTTCGTATTAGAAACGGAAGTGAGTCGTCAAATTCAGAAGGTGCCAGCCCACCCGTAAGTCCGACTAGGCACGACACTAGCCTAAACGAAGAACCGTTACAAGTAATTCAACCGCGTCGAACTACTCGAAAGACGGTTTTACCCAAGAAATTTAGCGACTTTTGGTTGAAGGTATACCGACACCCGCCGATCAAGACCCGACAACCGACGGGATAAATCTCCTATTATTATTCGATGATTAACCGGTAAATTTTCGTGAAGGGAATAACGAAAAACATTGGAGAAAAGCAATGGAAGCGGAGATCGAGTCGATAGAAAGAAACAAGACATGGCGGTTAGTCGAAGCACCACCCAAAGTAAAACTGATAGGTTTAAAGTGGGTCAAAAGAGATGAAGCCGGGAAAATAACCAAGTACAAGGCCCGACTCGTAGCTAAGGGGTATGTTCAGAATTATGGGATCGATTTCGAAGAGGTGTTCGCACCAATGGCGAGAATCGAAACCGTTCGACTTTTACTCGCGTTAGCAGCAAACCGAGGTTGGGAAGTTCATCACTTGGATGTAAAATCCGCGTTTCTTCATGGTGATTTAAAAGAAGAGGTGTATGTGTTTCAACCAGATGGGTTCGTTAAGAAAGGTGAAGAAAGAAAAGTGTACAAGTTGGCTAAAGCGTTATACGGTCTACGTCAAGCTCCAAGGGCGTGGAATACTAAACTAGACGGGTCGTTAAAAGAACTCGGTTTCACTTGATGTAAACAATAACAAGCGGTTTACAAACGGTGTTTGATGGTTGGTTAATGTGTATATGAAACGAGAAAGATATGAAGAAAAAAAGAATTTGGGCAAGTGTCCCACCGTGGCCCACGGTCAAAACCGTGGCCCATGGTCAACCCAGCCCAAAAACAACAGTTTACACCGTACCGTGGGTTCTTGGACCACCGTGGGCCACGGTCCGGAGTTCGTAACAGCTTATTTAAAAGGGTTTTTGGCTGCATTTTGACCTAGCTTTCATTCCATATCATTCTTGGCGGCTGGAGGCGATTTCCACCACCATAGCTCGTGCCAAGACCCTACATATGATTCACATCATCCGAATCGAAGATTCTATGATGTCAAGGCTCGGCTAATCTCCTAGAATCGCACCCGGGATGTATAGTTTGTAATCTTTATAGTTTTTCTCATGTGACTAAGAATATCATTGTGTTATTATTGATGATTGATATATGATTATTGATGTTTGGTATTTCTGAGTGTTCGGTCGGTTTAGGTTTACGTTAGTCTGAACGATCTGTTACCAATTGCTAGATAATTGATCATATGACTGTTTGGTTAGATTGAATACAATAAAACATACAATTACCCTTAACTAAGTCACACTGGCAAGGACTGTTTGATAACCAGTGCTGTGTGTAAAGTGATTGTTGATGTCTAAGGTTTTGTCTGATTAATCGGTCTTTAGTTAATCGTTCATAATTAATCTGATATGTTGCATGAGATAACTATTGGTTGCTTACTTGAATTCCTGGGTGTGATTTGTTTGTTAACTGGTTAATACTCGGTTACTTGTTCGTTGCTTAGTTCTCTAAATTCAAACTATTGCTTGTGTGATCAGCACTAAAAATCATTTACTTCATAATTATAAATTTGTTACACGAATACATTGACCACATACTCCTTGTGATACGATACCCTACTTACTCTAACTATTTAGAATAATTAGGTTTTTGATTGACTCAAACGACGGTCATCAAAATGGCGCCGTTGCCGGGGAGTTAGTGCGCTTAGTGTTTTTCGTGTTATTTGATTTTTGTGTTTAATTTTAATTTTAATTTAAGTTTTAATTTTGTTTTCAATTTTTAGTTTAAATTTTATTTATCTGTATTTTATGCGGGTTGTGTTAGTTGTGCAGATTACAGGTTTATGCACACCTGCCATTCAGGCCGACAGTCTCCGTTAATTTACGAGCCCGAAATAGAGAGGTTAGCTCGGCAGAACCGAGTTCAGAATAGAAATGCAGAGATGGAAGACCAGAACCAGAATCAGAACCAAAACCAAGACCCACTCCCACAAACCA
Source organism: Bidens hawaiensis (assembly GCF_021521415.1). Lineage (NCBI taxonomy): Eukaryota > Viridiplantae > Streptophyta > Magnoliopsida > Asterales > Asteraceae > Bidens > Bidens hawaiensis. The sequence continues at coordinate 294,963 of NW_027492195.1, forward strand.
ACGCGTTTCACCCGGCCAACATACCTGACTTACCAGACTTCAATAACCAAAATGATCAAAATCACTCAGCTCGTGCTTCCAGAACCCGAAACCAAAACCCAAGACGAAACCTAAACCTCAACTTTGACCGAGCCGGATAAATCTCGATGATTTTCAGCCGAGTGTTCCGACAGAGGAGGAAGACGAAGGGGAAAATCATAATGGAAACGAAGGTTTGGAGATCGATGATGAGGTAGACAGATGGGTTAGAAATAATCGGGCAGTTGAGCCCGAGAACGCAGGTTTTGAGCAGGAAGATGTGGGTTATGGTAATCGGGGTAAAGAGGTGGAAGAGCCGGTTAATCGAAGATAAGCTGAACCAGTTAACAGAAACGGAAGGGTTCGAGACAGAGTGAATCGGGCAGAACGACCCGAAAGAGTTCGTGGTATTCAGGTTAACCGGGGCGGTATGGGAAACCCCGGGGGGGCTGAGGAGAATTTATATGGCCCCGGTTCATGGTGTTAACAGTCGGTTCAGACCGGCTATCTCAGATGGAGCATCCCCGTTGGTTCCACAGGAACGAGTGCAGGGACAACAAACTTTCAAGTCCCGGCCATCTTACATCAACATCGTTCCTCACTTCAACAGGATGGATTCGGAAGACCCGTATTCACACTTAACTGATTTTTCGGCTATCTGCGGGTCTATCTGTGACGGTACGTTTGATCAAGATGAAGTCCGGTTGCGATTATTCCAATTTTCCCTAAAAGACAAACGAAACTTTGGTTTAACTCGCTACCGATGCACAGTATCAGAAACTGGGCCGAGATGCAATAAGTGTTTCTAAACGAGTTTTATTCACAGTCGAAGACTATCGAGGCCCGTTCCGACATTCGTCACTTTTCACAGTTACCTGGTGAGTTATTTCACGAAGCCTTTACTAGATATAAAGACATGATCAGGAAATGCCCACATCACCAGGTCGAACTGTGGGAACTGGTAAAGTGCTTTGTTGATGGTTTGACATACGAGGACCGAAAGCATCTTAAGGCCTCATGTAACGGTTTGTTGCTGAATCAGCATGAGGAAGATGATTGGGATTTTTTAGAGTTTATGTGTGAAGATTCGAAATCTGAAGCAGCAGTTGAAAGACGAAGACGGGGTAATTCGTCAAGGTCAGTTAAGTCAGTTGTGAGTGAGTCTGAAAGAATTACTGAGTTGGAACGTGAACTGGCTGAGTTGAAAAAGGGTAAGAAAAGAGAGGTCGGGAAAGTTGGTGTTAAATTCCCGGTTTGTGAAGATTGTGGTGAAATCGGGCATAAGGCAGAAAATTGCCCCGGGTATTTTGATGATGTGGAGGATGACACCGAGGAAGTTAATTATGCTTACGGGGATTCCAAAGGCCAAGGGTTCAATTCGAACACCTATCACCCGGGCCTGAGGAATCACCTGAACTTTCATTACGGGAACGCGTCTACACAGTTGAATCCGAACTTTCAGGGATCGAGCCAGAACATGTCGCAGGGTAATTACCGCAAGGGCGGTTATCAGCAGCAGAAAGATTCGTATGATCAGAATCGGGGGTATAACAGAGACGGTAACCGGGGTGGAAATTCATCGGGTAATCAGGACCAGCAGAGGGGGTCCTCGGGGAATTCGGACGAGTCGGTGCACTCAAAGTTGGATGTGTTGCTGAAGATTATGACTGATCATAAAGCTGAAACGAAGCAACAGTTCGAGTTACGAGATAAGTCTTCAACGGCAATGATGAAGCAGATCGGTCAGCTCGCTTCAGATGTGGCAAAGTTACAGAAGAGCACGAGCCAACTCCCGAGTGACACCACAGTCAACCCGAACCATTACTGCTCAAGCTCCAAGAAGGGAAACAATGTGCACATCAACGCTGTAAGTCTTTTACCTCATTTTGAAATTTCTGTTGTTGAAGTTGATTCACCACCACAGTTTGTTGAGGGGGTGGTGGAAGATTTTAGTGGTGAAAGTGTCGGTCAAAATGAATCAATTTTCCAAAATGAATCAGAACCAAAAACATATGAAATGTCTTTTTGTGAAAATTGCACATGTGAAAAATGTTTAAATGGTAAATCGACCAACATGAGATAAGAAGAGGTGGAGAATAATACCACCTCAAGTAAACTCCATGACCCGGGAGTGCCACTTTTATCAATTCAAATTGGGAAATTTAAAACTGATCAGGCACTTCTAGATCTTGGAGCATGTGTTAGTATCATGCCTGGTAGTTTATATGATCAGTATGAATTTGGCCCATTAGAAAGGGTAAACACCACCGTGGTGTTGGCGGACCAAACTCATACACTTCCTCGGGGCATGGTGACTAATGTAATGGTTCAGGTGGAGGAATTTTTCTACCCAGTTGACTTTCTTGTACTTGACTATGCCAAACGTGTGAATAATACACAACCGCAAGTCATATTGGGTAGGCCATTCCTTGCCACAACACATGCGGTAATTGATGGTGCTAAGGGGATATTGGAGATTAAGTGTGGGGATCGTGATAAACGGTTACCATTGTTTGAAAATACTACTAACCATGTTGTTGACAAGTGTGAATCCTTGAGAAAGGATCACACAAAAGAGAAATGTTTTGTGACTGACATGAATGAGCTAAGGAGTAGCATGAAGGAGAAAGGATGGAATGAGATGTTTCATGGAGTTAGAGATGGTGAGGAACCAACTACAAGAAAGGGAATGAAGACGAAAAAGAAAGAGGTAAAGAAACCATCAGACGTAAATGAAAAATGGCAGGATCATGGCGTTCCAAAAGGTTGGGAGGAATCTCTTGAGGAGCGTGCATGTAACGAGAAGGCTGCATGGGGGCATGCTAGACGCCCACCTTGAATGTCATCAAATTTTATAAAGGGTGGTATTTGTACATTTTGTATATTTTTAGTTTGCATTTTTTTTATTTATTATTAATTGTATTTCAAGCGTACCATCATAGCAAAAGCTAAGTGTGGGGATACCACTCCACGAAAAAAATGAGGTTATAGTTAAGCGACCCAGAGTGCTTTCATGTTCATTTTGCTGTGGTTAATCCAGGTACGTGTATATTATGTTGTAACCGAACTTTGTGGGTGTAGTTCACTATAAACCCTCACGAGACCCCACTCGTCCCCCGGGCTACCGGGAGGTTTACAGGGCTTGTTGCATATGCTAAATGCAATCTTGATTCCTACGAAAGTGAGTTAGGTCTTTTAACGTTTTTAACTAATTTAACAGAATTTCTTATGAAACAACTTAATTTGGCTCGGTAATTGTTTTAATAAACATAACATAAAACCTATTTTCATAACTCTTAAAAGACCTATGTCTTACACTTGTGAGAAGCTTGCTTCTACACATCGCGAGATTTTGCAGGTTCGATTGTCAGTGTGGTAATTGGATGAGACGAGAGTATACGAGTGTTTTTGAGAGTTCACGAGCCTACTGGTCCTCTCCAGTCCCGTTGATGTCAGGTGATTTCAGTTTCATAATTTATTTTGTTTTTATTACTTTAAATGTTAAAAGTGTAATTGTATAAGTGCTAGTTGAACCGCCACATTTGAGCCCCGAATTTTAAAATTGCTTAATAGTCAAAAAGTCAATTTCAACCCCGTCCCTCAAATGTCATTAATCGTTTTCTCTATTTTAACTTTGAGGACAATGTTTAAGTATTCTTACATTGAGGACAATGTGAACCTCAAGTGTGGGGATGGGGGAAATTTGAAAAAATTTAGTCCGATAGTACCTCGAAGAGTGTTCAGAAACCAAAGTTGTTAACTGTTAATTATTGCCATTAATGCCAAGTCATAGGTTTCTGGTAATGGTTGGTTTTTCAGCTTCTCATTAGTCTTACTCACAAATGTTTTTATAACAAGAAGTTGAAAATGGGGTCGTTTAGGCAGGGATAATGAGTCATGGGGACAGGTACACATGTTTATATCGTCAACCCTATCCCTCCGGTACGTGTGTGAGTTGACCCAAATATATATAATACACATATAATATATAGTACACACATGTCATTTGAGTGCTTTCATTGATGTTCATGGATTACGGGACCGTAGTTGGCAAAATGCAAAAGTGATAGAGGCAATTAGGTTAAGCCTCGTCTGGATGAGCGCGAGTGTGGGTACTGGGGGGTTGGGGTCTCATACATTATACATATGAGGATGGTTAATGTGAGGGGCGGGGGTTTGGGTCCCTTAGAAAACCTTTCTTGGACTTATTTTTCATTTGTTTTACCCCTACATTATGTTACGAGACGATCCGGCTTACTAGGTTTATCTGTAATTGTATTTGTTTTTGATTTTATATTTGTATTTGTTCCAGTATTAAGCATCACGTTATTATGCTAAAAAACAAAAAATAAACAAAAATAAACAAAAAAAAGCAAAAAAAAAAAAAAAATTGAGGAAAAAGCCAAAAATATGTCTGTGTATATTCAGTTATGTATTCAGTAGTTCGTTTATGTAAAAAAAATGATGAAATCAGCATTTATGTTAGTTTGCTTATTTAGAGGTTTATTAGTCAGTCAGTTTGTATAGTAGTTTCGTTTATTTAGATATTTTGTAATAAGCCGGGTCGGATCATTTGAGCTACTTAAATATTTCCCTTCCATACCCTTACACTTGGCCTCGTTACAACCCTTTTAAGGCCTCTTGATTTGCATTTGTGTTAAAGCAACTTTATGGATGAATACTTGCTTATGAGTGATACTGAGAGCAGAGTGATACTGGCACATCTTTTGCTAGTCCATATATTAAACCGAGAGCATAGATGTTATATTACGAGGGGTATGAGCAAGTGTGCCTTAACCGGAAACAAAGTACACTTGTCTGGGCGGCTCTATTGTTTTTATTATAGCACTTAACCTTATTTGTGGGATGTCAATCTATAAAAAGTGTCAGTCTGGAAAACTGGGTATGACCTTAAATCTTACTAGTATTAATCTACATACTTATGATGGAGGTTGATGTTTGCTTTAGAGTTTGCTTGAGGGCAAGCAAAAGATAAGTGTGGTGATGTGATGGTTGGTTAATGTGTATATGTTTTAGTTCGTTTATTTTTAAGTTTTAATCGTTTATTGTAGGAACTTTGTTACTTCATATGTGCTTTTGTATTTCAGGTCATTGATCGTTAAAGATGCTAAATTAGAGACTTGTACGAGCATGGATTGATATCTCGGGAAGATCGAGCCACTACACAAGTGTTGGAAATGAAAAGAAACAAGTAGAAGAAGATAGAGGATGTAATTACGAGAACGTGGGCGAAAACGGCGAAGAAAATGGAGTTGAGACGAGAAAGATATGAAGAAAACAAGAATTTGGGCAAGTGTCTCACCGTGGGCCACGGTTGATATGAAGAAAACAAGAATTTGGGCAAGTGTCCCACCGTGGCCCACGGTCAAAACCGTGGCCCACGGTCAACCCAGCCCAAAAACAACAGTTTACACCGTACCGTTTGTTCTTGGACCACCGTGGGCCACGGTCTGGACCGTGGGCCACGGTCCGGAGTTCGCAACAGCATATTTAAAAAGGTTTTTGGCTGCATTTTGACCTAGCTTTCATTCCATATCATTCTTGGCGGCTGGAGGCGATTTCTAGCAACTCCAAGAGGCGATTTCCACCACCATAGCTCGTGCCAAGACCCTACATATGATTCACATCATCCGAATCGAAGATTCTATGATGTCAAGGCTCGGCTAATCTCCTAGAATCGCACCCGGGATGTATAGTTTGTAATCTTTATAGTTTTTCTCATGTGACTAAGAATATCATTGTGTTATTATTGATGATTGATATATGATTATTGATGTTTGGTATTTCTGAGTGTTCGGTCGATTTAGGTTTACGTTAGTCTGAACGATCTGTTACCAGTTGCTAGATAATTGATCATATGACTGTTTGGTTAGATTGAATACAATAAAACATACAATTACCCTTAACTAAGTCACACTGGCAAAGACTGTTTGATAACCAGTGCCGTGTGTAAAGTGATTGTTGATGTCTAAGGTTTTGTCTGATTAATCAGTCTTTAGTTAATCGTTCATAATTAATCTGATAGGTTGCATGAGATAACTATTGGTTGCTTACTTGAATTCCCGGGTGTGATTTGTTTGTTAACTGCTTAATACTCGGTTACTTGTTCGTTGCTTAGTTCTCTAAATTCAAACTATTGCTTGTGTGATCAGCACTAAAAATCATTCACTTCATAATTAGAAATTTGTTACACGAATACATTGACCACATACTCCTTGTGATACGATACCCTACTTACTCTAACTATTTAGAATAATTAGGTTTTTGATTGACTCAAACGACGGTCATCAGTGTTCCGGTCAAAGGCTACTACTCGTTGGAGTTTACGATGATGATTTGATAGTCACGGGTACAAGTGTGCAAGAAATTGCAAATTTCAAAAGACAAATGAAGTCAAGGTTCGAGATGAGTGACCTCGGGTTGTTGCATTACTATCTCGGGATCGAAGTGAAGCAAAGTGATCGTGGGATAACGTTAAAGCAAAGTGGTTATGCAACGAAGATCCTAAAAGAAGCAAGTCTTTGGGAGTGCAACTCGACTCAATTTCCTATGGAACCGGGCTTAAAGTTGTCTAAAGAAGATGAGAATCCGAAGGTAGATCCGACTGGTTATAGAAAGATAATCGGAAGCTTGCGGTATTTAACTCATACGAGACCTTATTTGAGCTACTCGGTTGGTTATGCAAGTCGATTCATGCAATTACCAACTCAAGCTCATGCTCAAGCAGTTAAATATATTCTCCGATATCTAAGAGGTTCACTAGACTTTGGTATTACTTACTCGAGAGGCGGAAACAGTATGTTGCACGGGTATAGTGATAGTAGTCATGCGGTGGATATGGATAATGGTCGGAGCACCTCAGGTCTAATTTTCTACTATGGTACATCACCGATATCATGGGTTTCACATAAACAAGGAACGGTGGCGTTATCATCATGTGAGGCTGAATTTTTGGTAGCTACATCGGCTGCATGTCAAGCCTTATGGCTTCGGGGTTTGTTGTCAGAGATGACTAGAGAAAAGGAGGAGATTGTGACGTTGAAGGTGGATAATTCATCGGCTATTGCCTTGATGAAGAACCCGGTTTTTCACGGGAGAAGCAAGCACATCAACACACGTTACCATTTCATCCGGGAGTGCATCGAGAGAGAACAAATCAAGGTGGAGCATGTCAGTGGAGATTTACAAAGAGCAGACATCCTTACAAAAACGTTGCCACGGTTGAAGTTTAACGAGATGCGAAGCTTCATCGGTGTCACAAGATTAGGGAGGTGATTGTTGGTGTAATCTTGCGTAAGTGCGGGGACCTAGTTGTCGTACTTACAAACCTAGGGGGTTTTTGAGTTAGTTTTTCTCCTATTCTTGTCTAACAAGTAATTGTATGGTTATATATAGGGGTTATTTGTAATCAAGTAATCACAACAACTTATCAATCAATACAATAAAAGTTTAGACTTGAATCTTATTGTCTTCAGAATAAAACTCGGCTTTATTTCCCGACTTTCTAATTTTTGCCGGTTGATTGATTTAAACCAACTGTGGTTTTTTTATCCCATTGCTTCCACCAACTCCACTGCCAAAACGCCTGCTCGATTCCTTTTGTAGCAACTAAACAATCATAAAAACACTATATTAGCAACCACTAAGTTTCAACCTGGTACAACAGTGTTATGAAGGAATTATGTGACATAATAACTCTTATGAGCCTTGACACAACATATATTCAACAATTAATAACTTGGGGATATATTACAAGTTTGGTCCTTAAGTTTGAGAAATTACATGTGCACTCTGTACTATTTCGAAAGTGTAACAAGTATCGTCCTCTCGGAATGGATGTGCACCAGTTTTGCTAGTTAATTGGGAGTTGGGACCCACCACAACTACATTTTATTTTTATTTTTAATGCTAATTGGAATTTTAGTCATTCCACTCCCACTTAACTGAGTAAACTAATAAGTAACAACTATCCATTTTAAGGAGAAAAGTTTTTAAAAATAGGAAATATTAAAGGGGTGTAATGGTTTATAAGAGAGATAAATTTTTTTTGGGTTTTTAGGTGTTCCGTCATTTGAAATGGCGGAACTGACCATGATTGCATAACCTGTCAGAAACTGTCTGGTGACATGGACGTTAATTTTGTGTTCCGCCATTTCAAATGGCGTAAATGAAATAAAAACCACCTGTTCCGCCATTTGAAATGGCGTAAATGAACAGTATTATCCTGACACATCTGACGAGGGACTGCTGACCAAAAAACTATTCATTTCCGCCATTCTTTGAAATGGCGGATATGAACAGTACCGACAAGTAATGACCTGACATGACCTTTTTGACACCTTTTTAACCACACTATTCACTTCCCCCATTTCAAAAGGCGGAAGTGAACAGTAACTTTTTGACACCTTTTTTATGTATGCTTTTTTGACCACATATTTAAACTAACACACTATTTTAATATAATATTCACTCATGCCATTTCAAATGACGTAAGTGAACAGTAAAATTTATAAATAAAAATATATTATTACTTTATATATAAAAATACCATACGTAATTAAGACTCAAAAAAGTATATTTCAAATGGCGGAACAGGTGGTTTTTATTTCACTTCCGCCATTTGAAATGGCGGAACACAAATTTAACGTCTATGTCACCAGACAGTTTTTGACAGGTGATGTGCTTAAAGTAGTCAAATAATTATTAACTAAAAATAAACTAATCTAGAAACAAAGTAATACTCTAGACCCTTAAACTTAACTTAAACTACTAACCGGTAAGTGAACCGGTCGACTCTAGTACAGCTAAGTAAGTCCGGATATCGAACCCACGAGACTCTTTAAATTACGAAACTAGCAAATTAAACTCAACTACAAGACACGACTATTTATTAATAATATTTGAGGGGGATTTTAAAACTAATTAATTAAAACTTTAATAAAATTAACTAATGATTATTTTAATTTAACTATTAATTAACTAATTAATATAATAATAAAACAAAACCCTAATTATTATAATAATAATAAAACATAATCATTACTTATTAATTAATTAATAAAACTTAAACCCTAATTAGTTTTTAACTGATAAACAATTTAGAAAACTTGGATTAATTCAGATGATTAAAATAACTACCCAGGCCGGAATCACCAAAGTTACGGTTATTAATTTAAATGGAAAAACGTAAGTTATGGAACCGGGATCATAAGATAGACCCTTGACAGAAAACCCGAATAGGACCCTTGAACTTCAAGAAGACGCCTATGGATTTCTAACAAGTTTTAAGATTCACCAGTTTTATATTAAACTTCTTTACGGTTATTTAATTGCTTATGTCTAAGTATCTTTTATGACGAAAACCTACCTTACAGCGCGGAATTCAAAAGATAGCAAACCAAACCCAATTAATTTAATAGACTAAGCTGACAATCAAATCTAGACGGACTCCTTACGAAGAACTAAATCTAGCAATCCCGACAAGCAAAGATCTATTAATAGCCTATCACTTTACAGCTTTTTAGACTAGCAGCTCACTTTTATTTGTTTAGTTGATTTTATTGTTTCTATGATCTTAATCGATATCAATCATAAACTAGTTAAGAACACACAGTAAATGACCTAACAAAACCCTATCCTATGAAACAATCAACAAGGGCAATGTGAAACAATAAATTCAAGTAAACAAAACCAAGCAATCATACGCATCAACTAAATAAAACTCAACCGTTTACTTAGAACATAATATCCATAACGAAACGAAAATCCAAATAAAATCAAACTGAACTAAGGTTCATCATGACCTAGGCAGTCTATGGAATTTAGCCTAGCATATTAAAATCTAAATCAAACAAAACAAATAATAACGAAAACATGGTGAAAGTAAAAGAAACGGGGAATCGAAGATGATAAAACCCGTAAACTTGAACGTGAACGTTTAGCTCTTCACCGGATGTTCTCTCGCCTTCAAAATCACCAACAAACGCGTAAAATAGCTCCAAGAACTCTCCAAAATTGGTTGGTGGCTTTCATGTTATGTCAGGTTTAAGTTAAAGGTTTTTAAATAGCGAAAACAAGGCCCGACATTAAGCGAAAACGAAATTGATTAAGCCCAGTTTTACCTAGGCGCCGCGCTAAGGGCATTTGGCCTTCCCCCTTCGCGCGCCGCGGCGTGCTTCTCCATGGGGGCCGGTCAGACCGGCCCGGTTCTCTGTTCTGGTTTTTCCTGACGCGTTCCGGATCTCCGTTTCGGCTCGTTTTTCGCTCTTTTTAATCACGATCAAATCCCGGAACCTACGAAACATAGAAACATTAGTAGTATACAAATCTCGACTAAAAACGAACAAAAACTATTAAAATATTAATTAAAATGAACAAGGGAAACATATATATTTAGCATTATATCAACAAGTTATGCTATCATGATCGTGGTGGAACACCTAGAAACCCAAAAAAAATTTCTCTCTCCTATAAACCATTACACTCCTTTAATATTTCCTATTTTTAAAAATTTTTCATTTTAAGGACCATACATAGTGGGCATATAAATATATAATGTACTACTTTTGTATTTATTTTCTATGTTAAGGGGAACTTTAAATTCAACTACTATATTGCCCGGCGTGTTGCGCTTGTCAGGTAAAATTCAAGCGTTGTAGGTTCTAAGCTTTGAGTAGGTAAGTCAACACGAATTTGGTCGGTTTCGGTTACATGCGTTACTGTACCGGAACTAAAACAATAAATAGAGGGCGGCGTCGGTTGGTAAAACTTGAGCGTTGGTAAAACCCGACCGCTGTTGATCACGTGCATTGAGGCGGTGAGCCTACACAAATTCGGCCGGTTTCCGTCACGTTCGTTAGGGTACCGGAACTTAAAAAAAACAAAACTGGCATCCGGTCGGTTTCGTTACGTTAGTTATGGTACCTGAACTACAAAAAAAGGCGGTGAATCTACATGAATTTGGGAAGTTTTGACACGTTTATTATGGTACCGAAACTAAAATAAAATAAGGTCAGTTTTCTTTACGTTCGTATGGGCTAAAATTAAAAAAGAAAACAATATAAATTTCTTACATCAATAGGGCGTCGTCAAGCGGCACAATCATGTATTTGCGGCACCAAAAACTATTTTTGTATTATCATATTTAAACAAAAGACATAAATAAAATAACTTACAAAATTGAAAAATAAATCAAAGTAATCCGTTTGAAGGAAGGAGGGTCATGAAGCCAAAAAAATATTTGTTTAAACTATAAAGTAAGAAATCCTCCACTGAAAAAATGCAAAGAAATTTAGTATTATGTGAGCCTCGAGCCTACATAGTTTCTTCTTATAAGATTCTAAAGGAAAAGTAAGACAATCAACAAACCGGGACATCTCAATTGTTTAAACATCAAAATGATTTATATAAAAACAAAACATAGCTAATAAAATAAAGAAAAAAGTCTTTTGTAGCACCAAATCTCTTAATTGTAGTATATATATATATATATACTAGCTTTCCAACCCGTGTATTACACGGAATTTTTCAAAATAATAAAAATAAAATAAAGTTGGTTATTTGAAATAAAGACACAAAATTAAATGAAAAAAATAAATGAATTATATAGTACAAACAATAAAAAGTATAGAATCTTAATTTTACAAATTAGAGAAAAAAATTTTATATACAACATTTGTTGTTTTATCACAAGTATGTACTATTTAGTATTATCAAGACTATAAACATAATCAACATTTTTTATTGTATGTTTTTATTTTGTATCTTTTTTTTTGTTTCAAATAATTAATTTTATTAATCTAAACATTGACAAATCTCGTGTATGACACAAGTTCTAGAGCTAGCTGAAATGAACAAATGATAAAATAAATTTATTTAGGTTTACATTCATAGTCTAATTTTCCTCCTAATTTTCTAAGTTATAACTCTTTTGACAAAATGATTTTACCCATGCCCCATGAATAGTTAGAATGAATGAGGTGAAAGATTAGAAATTAGGAAATAAATTAGGCTAGGATTAAATACGGTTAGGACACCTAATCATCATTATTTTTGTTTATTAGAAGAGTAAGATATGTATATATAATTTACCATCAAGAATAGATATATAAAAAGTAGAGTAAAGTGTCATTTTCGTCTTTGTGGTTTGGTAAATAATGCGAATTTAGTTCAAAAAGTTTATTTTTTTGCATATGGATCATCCATATTTCTCCGTTCTTCCCAATTACATTCAAATCACTAACCCTGTTAAATTTAATCGTTAAGTCAGATGTAGACATGTATTTTCACTCATTCTTTATTATAATATTTATTTTAGTGAATTGCGATTTCGTCCATGTGTTTTGTCTAAATCTGCGGTCTTAGTCAAGTAGTTTCAAATTTGAAATTTTCTTCCTTATGGTTTCATTTCACTTGTAATTAAACCCGAATTCACTAATCTCGTTAAGTATGGTCGTTAAAATCATCAGTGTGCCCTTCACGTTAGAGGCAGTTTTGTTCCTTCTTTTTTTTTTCCTTTTCCTCAAATACATCTCAGCCCCTCACGTGAGAGGGCTTGCCAAATATGACTTAGGTTTATTTAGGGAGATAAACGACAAAACTGGTCGTCACGTGAGAGACACGCGGATAGGTTAACAACCAGACTTAAAAAGTATATTACCCCTTTCAAAAGAGAGTGTGCTTCACTTGACAAGAAAGCTGGAAGCTTAATCTTATCCTTAACTATCTTTTGCTGAATTTTATGTTTGTTTCCACCTCTAAATGGAGGCTGCAGACGCAACGAAAATCAGAAAAATAACAACGATGAAAATTACAAAAAAATATTTTAATTTAATTAAAGAAAATCAACCTTCCCTGTGAGCATTTCATACATTAATATTCCAACACTCCACCAATCAGCAGCTTTATCATGGCCCCGCCCTTGTACGATTTCAGGAGACATGTACTCTAATGTTCCACACATGGAATTTGATCGAGTACTCTCGTCAAATTCCTTTGCTACACCGAAATCAGTCAACATAACCTGAAATAAACATATATAGTATACTAAAACTCAAAACACAAAATAAGAATTTTATATTAAACAGGAAGGTGACCTTAAGCGTGATAAACCACCGGTGGCTGTGTGAGGTGAACCCATCACGCGTGATGGGCCTTGCTCACGTAGTGCCCCGGTGGCCTTACATGTCCCTCTACAACAAGAAGAATATTTTCAGGTTTCAAGTCCCCATGCAAAAGAAATATTCAAACATGCTTATTATGGATAAATTATTCAAAAATTGTTCTTTCGTAATGAATATTCTTTTGTAAAAAATAAAAAAGTTTTAGAAAAATTATAAAAATTAGTGACAAACATTATAAATAGGCCAATAATTACCCATATATGACATATAGATTATAAAAATACCCAAAATGAATAGAATGGGTTAATAAGCCCAACCCAGTTAAAAAAAGGCCGAAAACAACGACTAATCAATTTATTTTCTATTGACTAGGTCTAGGCTATCGACTCCTTCTTCGCCATTTCGGGACCGAAAATAATGACGTACTCTTGTTGATATTGCATTTTATTTATTTGGAAGAATGACCGACCCGACTCATTCGGGCCCGGAATCTTTGACGCCTGATAAAATCGAGCACCGAAAAATCCTAAACCCTTAGGAAAAAAATCTTGACTCCATCACTAAGTTCAAGACCCAATCTTCTGATTCACCCGTTCTTAATATATTTACCTCAAACTGGTTTAGACCCGACCTGATTTGAAAAAAAACATGCAAAAGTAAATAAAATAATTAACGAGTTTTTTGGTCCCAAGCCAGCCGGTTTGATCGGACTCAACATTCTTGCTTCCATACTGGTTTGGAGTTTGAAACCTGATCCGGTTTTTCCAACCCGGTTATGACCGTGCATCAACCCGGACCGGTTTTAACCCGAACCGATTTGGTATTTAACCGGTTTGTAAACTTTTACTCATAAACACATGCAAACAAAACACAAACATAAGAATATAATCACCAACCATTAAACTTTGACAGTAAGCTGTCATGAAGAATATATTATTTCAACACGTAGACTGTTTGCGTGATAATATCCCTCAGAGCAATCTCAGTAGCTTCTCTAAAAAACTTTAGAGGATTGTAAGTGGTTGTGAGTGGAGAAGACAAAATTTTTAAAAGAGAGGATGAATTTTGAGTAAATTTAGAGAAACATTGTTTATTCTTTATTTATTTTTTAATATATTTGTAAGTGGTTGCTGTGAGTGGAGGAGAGAGAAGAAATATTGATAAAGATAAAAAAAAGTATCATTTAATAGTATATGAGAAAGAAAATGTAATCTTTTTGGTGTAATTATAGATATCGAGATAGAAAAACTGTCAAGAACGCTTTTAATCCTGAAACAGTTATAAGAATTAAGTAATCATCATGTGGCCAAAACCTACCACAATGAACGATATTAAAGTCTTAATTACACAACATGAGGCTTTTAATAATACCTACATATGGCCATCCAATAATTAATAAAAACAAAAACAATGCTTCATATTGTTGTATAAATCCACACTCATCTTTGTGAACTACACACAACAAACAAGGAAGAGGAAACAATATATGGAGCTTCTACTTCTAACTCTCTCCACCATTGTTTTCTCTTCTTCCGCCTCCATGACTTCAGTCTATACCGCAAAAGGCGAATGCCACCCGGCCCTACGGGCCTCCCCATCATCGGAAACCTTCTTGACATTGGACCAAAGCCACACGAGTCACTAGCCAAACTCTCTCAAAAACACGGTCCACTCATGACCATCCGTTTGGGCAACGTCACGAGTGTGGTAGCAAGCACAGCCGATGCGGCCAGAGAAATCCTGCAACGTCAGGATGAGGCCTGCTCTGGCCGCATGATCCCAGACGCAGTCAACGCCTTGGAGAACCGTGACAAGACGGTATTATGGATCTCCTCATCCAACAAAGGTTGGCGAACCATAAGAAAAGCCCTCAACACATACCTTACCAACCAACACAAATTCGACACCTTTCGTGGCCTTCGCCAGAACGTGGTGGACGAGATGCTAGAGTTCCTTAACCAATCCGCACAAAAAAACAAGCTTGTGAACATCGGACATTTGGCATTCGCAGTGGCGGTAAACCAGTTATCTAACACGTGCTTTTCACGAAACCTGACGAATTATGAGTCCGGGGATATTGGGGGGTTTAAGACCGCGGTGAAGACATTAATGGAGATAGGCGGGAAGTTTAACATAGCCGACGTATTTCCCATACTGAGGCAATTGGACCCGCAGAACATACGAGGACAGATTAAGCCTGCCTAGGCATGGTTAGAAAATGTGGTACAAGGCTTCATAAATGAGAGGTTAAAGCATAGGGAGTTGAGCTGCCAAGGTTTGGTGACATGTTGGATTGTTGGAAATCAGGCCCTTGATCGAAAACACAAACACGAGATTGAACAACTTGTTCGACTCTTTTTATTATTATAAAAACAAGCACACAAATTACAATACCCCTAACCATCTATTTATACTAAAACTTTAACTTGCTCACCAAGACTCCTAATTAGACTCCAACTAGGAAACCAGATAAATACAAATATAATAAAATCTTATTCCTAATTATAATATAAAACTCAATAAATAATTCACCAAGAATTATCTATAACTCGTTTAATCTTTATCTTCTAAAATTCAAGATTAACATCTTCATTCTCCCCCTTTATCTTGAATTGGACCCGTTTTTTCACACCCATACCATGATCGACAAATTCAATCCCTCTTTCCTGTCCTAGAACTACACCGTTCTTGACCACCGAACAAAGAAAAACAAACTCGCTACTTTTACTATTTTCTTCTTCCTTTGCTAGACATGACAAGATTCAAAGCCTCCCACTTTGACGAATCTTCTTCCGCCTGCCTACCCGCAAATCTCTCTAATAGATTCAACCATTATTTGATCGTAATTTTACCATCCTGTCACACTCTTCCTTGATATGCACACACTAATATCAACCACCAACAAAGACAATAGCACCCCACTATTCCGTCTTTTCGGTCACTAAACGAATTCCTTAGCTCCTCGCTCTTTCGTTTCTTCCGCGACACGCCCGCTGGCTTTTCCGCCAAATAAATCAAACTCACTGCGATTTTTCTCCTTGGCTAGAAAGAGTGTCCGACACAATAAAACACAATCAAACAGCATGCATCAAGTCTTCAACACCACGTCACCAAGTTACCAACTTATTATTATTGTTGCGACACCATCTTTTGCTCAACTTGATAAACAAGACACGAACTCATCATAGGCTCGATGAGTCGGCCCAACCCGCCTCTTTGACTCGAGGACGGAAATTAAGTCCAACAATCACCCCTCTAATTTCGGACTCGAAATAGGTGGTTTTTGACTTTGAACTTCTCTCCTTTGACGTGTTGTTTGGGCTGTTTTGGGTGTTTTGAGTGTTGTTTGGGCTGAAAATTTGGTAGTTAATCTGGAACAAGTTGGTAACGTTATAAATGTGTTTGACGAAAATACCCCTAGCCAAAACAGCCTGAACATCACTGATTTTAGCTCAAACAGCACCCAAAACAGCCAAAACAGCCCGAACAACACCGATTTCAGCCCAAACAACACTCAAAACACCCAAAACAGCCCGAACAACACGTCAAAGGAGAGAAGTTCAAAGTCAAAGACCACCTATTTCGAGTCCGAAATTAGAGGGGTGATTGTTGGACTTAATTTCCGTCCTCGAGTCAATGAGGCGGGTTGGGCCGACTCATCGAGCCTATGATGAGTTCGTGTCTTGTGTATCAAGTTGAGCACGTGCTTGGTTTACATGTAATAAATTACTTGATGAACAAGTCGAGCCAATGACTTGGACTACAAGGAATTTATTTATTATTTATTGTTTAAATATGTTTTTACTAATTAGTATTTGAGTATGATAAGGAGTTTGTATTCTAGTCTAATTAGGTTTTCATGTTTAAACTAGTATATATACCCGAGCTTGTGGATTATATCAATGAAGTGAGTTTTCAGTATTATAATTTTCGAGCTAATGAGAATTACAAAGATCGAGCTTATGATCTAAAAATTCGTTATTGTGTTTATTGATCCTGGTCACCAAACTTCAATTGGTATCAGAGCCAAGTTTAAAAAATCGATAATCGGTTGGCAGCGATCGGCGGCTTGAGGAGGATTATTCAAATCGAACAAAGGGTGTTTGTTTTGGTTTTGCGGAGGGGAGTGTTCACTGCCAAAGGTCTCGAAAAAGAGGATTAACTTTTTGTGGAAAATTGAAAGTTGTGTCACAAAAAGTCAACCGGGGCTTCGGTTACGAAAGGAGTTTTGAGTAAATTTTGTTTGAAACAATTAAAAGGAGGTTTGGTTTTTTTCTTTTCTTATTGGGGATCCCGACGAGGAATAACAAAAGATTTAAACTAGTTGGTTTATCTTTGTTTTGTTGGTTTTACAAGCTTGAGTTATTTTTATCGGTTAAACAAGTTAGTTAGACCGGGTTTTTATTTGGATTTATCCGGGTTGACCGAAATTTTTTTTGACCAAGGATATGAAAGATGTGCTCGTGTTTTGATTCGGGAACAAAAGAAGATCAATGAAGATTGTTGTTCGCTCGATTACATGACCGGAATCGCAGCCAAAGGAGTGGTTATGCGTGTTCATACGGCCGAGTGAATGGTCGGGGACATGGTCACAGAGGTAATCGAATTTGGGAGAGCCGAAGAACACATCTATGGATCAAGAAAAGTTCCGGGGAGATCAAGGCTAAGATGGTTGTGAAAACCAAGAAGGTCAAGATTGTGGTTCAAATCAGACACGACAAAAGAGACATGCTCGGAGTTGGAGAACCACATATTCTGAGTCAGAAATTAAGGGGTGATTGTTGGAAGTAATTTCGGACTTCAAGTCACAAGTCGGTGAACTTGAGGGACAATTGTTGACAAGCTGGTCATAGTTGGTTGTGTTTTCTAATTACGTTATACTTCCTAATTTAAGGAGAAAAAAGAAAATAAAATTCTTGTTTTCCACTTTGCCTCGAAAGTCAACGTGGCGTCTATATTAATTCACCGTGAATTAGCACCAACTCTCAAGCTGCAAAAATCCAAGTAGCAAAAACGTGAACGTGATCCTCCAAATCGATCACGGCTTTAATTGATGGCTTCGGTCTCCTCCTTATCAATCACGACTTTGATTGATAAGACACCAAGAGCTTAACCGCTTTGATACCAATTCAAGTCCCGGATCGATAATCAACACACGACCAACTAATCGAATAAGTATAACTCTCGTTTATATTAATCAGAAAATCTAACTTAAAAAACTGATTACAAATATCTCAAACTCTAACTCGGTTTGACTCTTGATGAACCCTACCTCGGTTACACCAACTCCACCCTAGATGAACCCTAACTCGGTTACATCTCGTGTGTGTCTCCAGATGAACCCTAACTCGGTTGCATCTCACATCACTATCTCCTAATGTCTAACAATAACTCGGGTTATATAAACTAACCTAACTTGTTAGCCGAGACATTACCTATTATAATCACAATACAATTAGGAAGCATAACGTAATTAGAAAACACAACCAACTATGACCAGCTTGTCAACAATGGTCCCTCAAGTTCACCGACTTGTGACTTGGAGTCCGAAATTACTTCCAACATGGATTCACTGCTGGATTATAGTGAAGATAGTGCACAAGCCTTCAACCTTCTGCACATCAGGGCTTTATTTGTGGTACGTATATACATATATATATATATATATATACATATATATATATATATATATATATATATATATATATCTCACTAGCTAAATCCATCTTTTTATCATCCAATGAAAAATAAAAAGATATATTCAAGGCCGTCTTAGGACATGTGCGAAGTGTGCAGCTGCATAGGGCTCACTAACCCGAGGGCCTTATAAATTTCAAAAAACTACGTGTATATATATAATTTGATTTTGAATCAAAGCCCATCAAAAATGATTTTGCTCATCGTTTTGTTTAATATTATGACACTTATTGTTTTATTGCTGGTAATATATATATATATATATATATATATATATATATATATATATATATATATATATATAAGGGAAGGTTAACTTACAAATGAAATTAACGTGCTAAACGTGAGAATCAAGTAGAGTAATTATGTATACAAGTAGAGTAATTATCATAGAGTAATTATGTAACTACTCTATGATAATTACTCTACCTGTATACATAATTACTTTACTTGATTCTCACGTTTAGCATATTAATTTCATTTGTATATGATCCAAACTCTACATAAAATCTATCCAATGTCATCTCAAAAGATATCTAGGACCATCCTTAAGAGCGTGTGGACCCTCAAGACAAGTAAAAAAATGAGCCTCTAATATAAACTTTTATATATATATATATATATATATATATATATATATATGGTTTGAATCAAATACAAATGAAATTAACATGCTAAACGTGAGAATCAAGAAGAGTAATTATGTAATTACTCTATGATGTAATTACATAATTACTCTACTTGATTCTCACGTTTAGCACGTTAATTTCATTTGTACGTTAACATTCTCCTATGTAGGTAGTTTTAAAACAAACAATATGATAAACATGAATGGGAAAGAAAACTATTAAAGGATGAAAATGAATGGGACAGAAACGAAATATATATTTTGAAAAGGACACCACATATTTTATGCAACTAGGTTTAGACAGAAAATAAAAAAAATAAAATTAGAACACTAAAGAAAAATAATGATTTTAGTAGCTTCCACTTGTTAAAAAAACTATATATAGCATCAAGAATGAGATACCACTAAGGGAGTAAGGGAAATGGTGTGTTGGTAAGGTGTCTCATCTCTATTCCAGAGGTGTATAGGGTGAATACGTGTAGGTATAGGTGGTTTATATAAACATTTAGAAGTATGTTAGTTTGTTGTTAAGAAAAAAAAAAAAAAAGATATCAGTATTTTTATAAACTTAATGACGGTACGAAAACTTTTGAGTAACATTATATTTTGTAAATGACAGGATTTATTCATAGCCGGTACGGAAACGAACTCAAACACAATTGAATGGGCTATTACCGAATTGCTTCTCAACCCTGACATGTTCGCAAGAGTTCGAAAAGAAGTTTCCACTATAGTAGGAGAAGACGGTAAAATCCAAGAAGAGAAAATCCTGAACTTGCCATATTTGCATGCTGTCATCAAAGAAGCATTGCGTCTTCATCTATCAGTGCCTTTATTAGCGCCTCATAAAACCGAGAAAGAAGTTAAACTCGGCGAATATGTTGTACCCAAGAACACACAACTTATTGTGAACGTATGGGCTATGTCACGGGACCCAAAGTATTGGGAAAATCCTTTGAGCTTCATGCCCGAAAGGTTCATGAATACCAAGGTTGACTACAAGGGTCAACACTTTGAGTTTTTACCATTTGGATCAGGGCGAAGGATGTGTCCCGGAATACCCTTGGCTCAAAGGGTGGTGAGTTTAATGGTGAATGATATATCATTTTGATTGGAAACTACCTCATGCTAGAGAAGATATGGACATGAATACTGTCTTTGGCATAACTTTGCTCAGAGCAACTCCACTTGTTGCATACCCTGTTTCAATTGAATAAGTGCATAATGTCATAAAGCCATGCGTACACTTTCTGTTTTGTGGTCAATAAATGGTCTTTATATTCTAAAAGCTTATGAGGAAGTTGTATAATTTATCGTGATACATTTGAAACTTGAATGTATGTGTGAACTTGTGAAATGTGTTATGTTTTATTTATGAACGAAGAATTTTTGTGTTTGGCCTTTAGGAAACTTGAATTCAAGATATCTCAAGCCTCAATCATTTAAGTGATTTAAAGACTGTCTTGTTAACGAGTCACCAACCCCATTAGTGGTTATGTTTTTTTAATAATAATCAAGAATTCAAAATGTGTATGCTACACTTTACACTTACCTCCTAATTGTTTCTATCTTAACAAGCCATCTCAAAAAGAGAATTATTGAGCGTTTGGTAGGTGTTTTTCTAAGGAATTGAAATAATTAGAATCTGGCATTCAAATTTATAAATGTATTTAATTAGTTTGTAAATTTGTAGAAGAAAATTGGAATATTAATAAATTAAAATGAGTATATTCGAGTTTTATTTGAACCGAGTTCAAGCTCAAATTTCATCTTAGTTCCAGGCGCGTTGCGCCAGGTTGATGTTATTGACAGTCGTGCTCGTACAACTTATCAAGTCGTGCAATGCGTCTGCGAGTCGAGGTGAATTCGAACGGTGCCAGGTTATAAAACCAGTAATTACCCAAAAAAAATGTTAACGCAAAAATATAACAAATTAACAAAAAAAAAACACGCGTTGTAGTTACGAACCGATGGCACTTCGATTGGTAACTGGTTACGACCCAAAAAATAAAGCAAACCATAAATTTGTCCACTCTTAAATATACAACAATTGAACATATTTAAAAGAGAAAATTGCTAATTGAGTCCCTACGGTCTTTAGACGGAGTCACAATTAGTCCCTGCAAAAAAATATGAACTTCTTACATCCCCATAGTTTTTCAGTTTGTAAACTATGGGAATGTAAGAAGTTCATATTTTTTGCAGGGACTAATTGTGACTCCGTCTAAAGACCACAGGGACTCAATCAGCAATTTTCTCTATTTAAAAATTAAAAAAAATGTGGCGAACTAAAAAAAATATGTGCGTTGCAGTTGCGAACTGATACGAATTTGTTGATTATGGAATAGAGGGATAAAAAATTATAATAAAACTCACGGAGTAAAAAATCCGTTAGTAATTTACCAACGAAGCTCGCAAAATCTTTAAAAAGATATAATAAAACATCTCATCGACAGATTACCAACGGAATTTAGCAACGACGTCTACTTATGTATAAAAGGAAAATCTGCCGCTAATTTAAAAAAAACATTTTTTTTCACCTTTAATTTACGATGAATAGTCAAAAGTTATTTTCCCCCCCTCTTAACTTATCCACGGATTACCAACGAACTGTATTCCAAAAAACCATATTTTATTAAAAATTTACCACACCCTATAGGTTACAGTAAACAAATATTTAGAACATTTTTATTCAAGAGTACACAATCATGTTCACTTCCAAATTGCATTTGAATCAGGTTTTTGTAAACCTTTCACAAACCTGAAACAACATAACTACCAACCAAACATCAACTTATTTCTTAAACCGAATCCCAAACCGTCATTCATTCATGTGTCGTGCAGGTCTTACATACGTGAACCCCTTGAACGGATTCTCAATACATTTAGGGCTAGCAGCCGGAGAATCAAGCACCGCAGGCAAATTGGTCCAGCACTCTTCAAAATTTGCGATGCATTGCTTACCAGCAACTTGTGGAATAAAACTCGGCTTTATTTCCCGACTCTCTAATTTTTGCCAGTTGATTGATTTAAACCAACTGTGGTTTTTTATCTCATTGCTTCCACCAGCTCCACTGCCTAAACGCCTGCTCGATTCCTTTTGTAGCAACTAAACAATCACAAAACAAAAACACCGCAATCATTAAGTTTCAACCTGGTACAAGAGTCTTATGAAGGATTTATGTGACAGTCTTGACACAACATATATTCA
Source organism: Bidens hawaiensis (assembly GCF_021521415.1). NCBI lineage: Eukaryota > Viridiplantae > Streptophyta > Magnoliopsida > Asterales > Asteraceae > Bidens > Bidens hawaiensis. The sequence goes on from NW_027492195.1 coordinate 317,659, forward strand.
GCAGTTAATTACTTGGGGGTTCGCCCTGCTGTTTCGAAAGCGTAACAAGTATGGCCCTCGGAATGGATGGGCGCTAATTTTTCTAGTTAATTGGGATCCATCACAACATAATTTTATTTGTTGTTTTAAACTTATAAAAAAAGTGGGCCATTTAATACGCTACTTTTACTTTTATTTTCACTGTTAAGGGGCATTTTAGTCATTTCACACCCACTTAACTTAAAAAACAAACCATCCATTCCAAGGCCATAGAGCGTAGGCATATAATATACTGCTTTTATTTTATTTTATTTTTTGTTAAGGGTCACTTTATATTCAATGTACCTTCAAATACGGATATATAAAAACTATTGTAATGAAAAAGTATATAAATTACCCCTTTCAAAAGAGAGTGTGCTTCACTTGACAAGAAAGTTGGAAGCTTAATCTTATCCTTAACTATCTTTTGCTGAATTTTCTGTCGGTTTCCACCTCTAAAAGGAGGCTGCAGACACAACGAAAATCAGAACAATAACAAAGAGGAAAATTACAAAAAAAATATTTTAATTTAATTAAAGAAGACCAACCTTCCCTGTGAGCATTTCATACATTAATATTCCAACACTCCACCAATCAGCAGCTTTATCATGGCCCCGCCCTTGTACGATTTCAGGAGACATGTACTCTAATGTTCCACACATGGAATTTGATCGAGTACTCTCGTCAAATTCCTTTGCTACACCGAAATCAGTCAACATAACCTGAAATAAACATATTTAGTATATAAAACTCAAAGCACAAAATAAGAATTTTATATTAAACAGGAAGATATTCTTACATGTCCCTCTGCATCAAGAAGAATATTTTCAGGTTTCAAGTCCCTGTGCATTATACCATTATCATGGAGATGCGAAACAGCAGATACGATCTCTGCAGTGTAAAATCGGGCCAAGTCCTCCCTGTAGACAGAAAACAATGTTTAATCCTTTATTATTTATGCAACGTCATGAAACATAAGTTTTCTTAAAGGTGAAAAATACCTGAACAAGCCTTGTCGATAGAGTTGAAAGAAAAGGTGGCCCCCGTTTACAAAATCAAGAACAAGGAATAATCTATATTTGGTCTGTATACATATAAACCAGAAAAAAAGAGGCATTAGAAAATTGGACCATTAGGACCTTTACTGTATATGAACCGAACAAACACAAACGAAGCATGTTCATGTTAGTTCTTTCGTGTAACTTTTACTGAATACGAACAATTAAACAAACAAGGTTTCTTTTACGCGTTCATTAAGAAAAATGAATGTGCTCATGTTCGTTTGTAAACAGTGTAAACGAAGGGTTCACGATATAATTGAAAATAGATGAACAAACATAACTAAGCTAAAATCAGTTAAATATAATGTGAAGAACAATGTGTTGGGTCCAAAAAGTTATTAGAACTAGTTGTAATAGGTCAGAAAAAATTAAATAAATATATTCACGAATGTAAACAGACGAACTTAAACAAACATAAACTAACGAACAAGACATGTGTTCATGTTCGTTTGTTTGTTAAATAAGCGAACTTCCCACCGAACAGACGAGCTATTCACTAAACATTCGGTTAGTTTACAGGCCTATTTTCAGAGCAAAAAGACACATATACCCCCAAAAAATTAACAAGTGATGTAATCATTACCTGGAACGAGTATTTGAGCTGCACGATAAAAGGATGGTTTATTTTTGTCAAAATATCTCTTTCCGCTTTCATATATTCAGCATGATCTTTCTCAAAAATCCTATCTTTACGCATGACCTTCATTGCAAAAATCTCTGATGAACCATTCTTTTTCACTTGATAAACTTTTGCAAATGCACCTTGACCAACCACTTTCAAAACTTCAAAATCTTCAAGTCCAACGCTAATATTATTAAAGTTTTTCAGTAAATCCCCATCATCATTATCAACATCAACAAGATCATATTCAGTCTCATGTAAAGTGAGTTTGCTAAGCTTCATGGACTGACTGGCAAAGGTTGTAGGGCCCACCAATGAATGGGACCGGCTGCAAATAACTTCCGGCTCATCATACACCAAGTCATTTGTATTATTAATTGCAGATGATACTTGAGGTGGGGCCACGCCAAACACGTCGGAGAAGTCAAACTCTAAGTCAACATGATCCACAGAAAGAGCATCAGGTGGACCCATTGAAAGAAGCAGTTGGTTGCTGACAGTTTTCACTGTAGTGTTTGCGATTGTTTGCAAACACTGAGAAGCAACCATTTTCCAAAGTTGAAGATAATTGATTTGTGATTTCTAAATTGATGATGGGCGGTTCACGAGAGACAAAAGGGTCGAGTGTAAAAGTGGGGTGCCGAGGAATCTTGAGAATAGGCAAATCAGAATCCAGAAAGGGAAGTTGCTCTTGTTTCCCGATTCACAGGAAACAGTGGATACAGCAATGCTTCTTGAAATCATGAAGATCATGCAGTCAAACTGTAGTAGAAGAAATAAGTCGTTTAGAATTATATCAAATAGTAAATAGCGTTCATATAAGTTTGTTTGACTTTCAAATGCTTCAGTTAACTAGCTATCATCCTATAACTAATATACTCACAAATCTATAACTTCTGTAATACTAATGTCAAATAAGGAACTATATCATTCTTAACTACTTGTATAGTTGAATTGCCTAAAATTAAAATTCACATATTTTGGTTTCCTGCTACTTAATCTGAAACCTTCCAAATTCAAACTGTTACTCCAAACAACTAACTTTGGATTAGACCTTGAACCGAGACCAAAACTGCAAAATAATTAAATGCATACCTTGCCTTTTCATTCATTTATCCTTATTTTCAGAAGTGCATGTGTAAATAAAGTAGAATTAACAGATTAAACAGATAACTGAAAAGGACATACACACATTCATGCAATCACCAAAAGCAGGATCATATGTTCTGAAACTATTGTTAACATTTAATGTTTATTGGAGGCCAACACCAAGACTAAGGGATACAGTTACATATTGCAACATCTGAAATAAGCTTAACAATAACAGTTTGTTAAAGCTTGCTAACATGCCCGTAAACATAAATCATTCAGATAATTTCATGCATCAAAACCAATGTTGCAAAAGTCGTTAGGCGGTCCCTAGGCGGCCGACCCCCTTGGAGGGAGTACTCGGAGTACTCGGGGAGTACTCGGACACGATAAATATAAAGAAAAATAATTTTTTGGGTGATATATATATTTCAAATATCATAAGTTTACTAATATTTATAACAAAATAAGTGAATATCAATATAAATAAGAGAAACACATTTTTAAGTACAAAATTATTCTAAAAAATGTTAATCATTAATTAAAAAAATGATATTCGTTCTTTAATATTATAGAAATACGAATTATGTTTTATTTTTAAGTCAAAATAGGCCCATGTTAACCGACTAGATGTATTTCTGGCTGATTTTGACCACCTTTGAACAATTTTTAGTAACTAGGCGGAGTTAAAGAAACTCCGCTCGGCAACATACCTTGGAGCGAGTACTGGGAGAGTACTCGGCCTTGTAGACCTATTTTTACAACATTGATTCAAAACAATTCACATAGGCCCAAACTTTAAGCCAGCAAATTTTGGGAAGTTACCGTTCAAGATCAACAATATGCATATTTATTAATAAAAAAACAAAACACTTTATGTAATTTAACTACAAGAAACTTTTAGGAAACAATAAATGGGATTCAAGAACAGAAATCAATTCCCTTGGAATCTTGTTTCAAACTATCTTTTACAAAAAACAAATGCCGGAAACCGAAGATTCTTCATCCACACTATCATAAACAATTTCATACATACTGATATTGACCATAAACCTACCACAAACAAAACAATCGAAATTCCACAATTAAAATGATCAAAATCCCCAATATTCTTCAACCATATAATAATAATAATAGCACACAATAATAATAATAGCACACAACCAAAATTCACAATACAACAAACATCCAAATCATAAATACTGCTAAAACCCTAACAACAATAAATAACACAACACGTCATCATGAACAATCTATATATATATATATATATATAACCAATCACAGCATCGTAAAACTCTAGATTCATTACACCAATCTAATCAAACAATTACAAAATAACAAGCATTCAACCATGATAATTAATAATTAAAAATTAAACACAAATATCAATTCCGATGGGATCATACATACCTGAGGGGATGTATCGCCAAGGAGATTGATTGATTCGCTGGAAACTATATAAAGCTATTATTATATGAATAATAATAATAATAATAATAATAATATAACCTTTCCCATTTGCCGCTTACAACTGACTTTATAAAAGGCAAATTAATATTGGGAGATATATGAGTGGCGTGATATGATTGGTGGGAATGGAATAAGAATAACATACAGCTTGTGACCTTCACACGTTTCTCTTGGTTTTTTGTTGGTCCCACACGAAGTCTAATTTGTGGCTTCTACGAAAGGAAGTCGTTTTGGCCACGGCGAAGCAATTGGTTTCGAGTGAATTACAAAACTAGTCCTTTCATAAGCACTTTTTGTCGTAATGTTCGGTGATAATTGGTTACACGTAACTTGTGTCTCTCTTTCTCTTGTACATGGTAATATAACTTCGTTAACAAGTAACATCAATAAACCATAACTTGTTCATTTAAAAATCCGTCTAACCCCCTTGTTGTAGTAGCTACATGGGCTCGACTCCCATTTCACCGACTATGAACGGGTGTAACTAAGGAACGTAAGGTTTGATTTCAATTGGACAGAAAACGAACAACTCTAACTGGGTTGCTTTAATTTTGGAATGTTGCATAAGTTGTATTCATTTATAAAATTGAATAGCGTCAATTTAATATTTAACAAACATACAAACATGGAAACTAGAAAACTAGATTGCACGATTTGTTTGGAATTTTGAACTCATATTGCCGGATGTAGAAGAAACAAAGTATGTTGTATATTTGTTATGATTCTTGTTTGAGTTGTTTGATACTCATAATAGGTAAAGATACATACCTAGAAAAAGAAATCGGGGTTTGAAATCGTTACTTTCCTAGGTGTTAATCAGGTTAACCAAAATTGACACAAACCCGTCCAATTACTGAATTGAAATAGTGAAACCGGGTTCGAGTTATAAGGAATCTTATGTTCGGGTATACAGTTTAGACATGTCTTTGAGTCATGTCTATTCAAGTTGGATATACTTATTGGGTTTAGGTGAAAACAACGGGCCTACTATATAAGCGTTCGTGAACACATTTAGCTTCATCTAGTTTCGTCTCACCCTTCAAATTTTATGTAATTTTATCAAATTTATCTTGAATTTTTGTTTAAAATAAAAATTGAAGAAAGAAGGTATTAAAAGAGGGAGGATTTGGTTGGAAACAAGAGAAAAGTAAAGGTGAAAATTAATATATGAACAAAGTTGGGGGTGAATTCTGCCAAAACAATTTTCAAACAATCAAAGGGTACGGTGGGACTTTGGATATGCTCCACTCTATCCGAATCTATTATGAAATCTATAAAATAAATATTAAATGCAAACTTAATTTATTTTGGATAGGAGATGAACTTAATAAGTGAACTTACTTGTCATACCTCGTTTTTTTTTTAAATTAAATCAAAACTTGTTATATTTCATACTTTGAAGTTCATTTTAAACGGGGTTTTCTTTTGAGAAAATAAGTTCAAAAACTTTTTTTGAAATTTTTTTAATTAAATAATAAAGGAATGCTTTTATTATAAAATACATAAAACATACTTTCTCTAAATAAATTAAAATCACTTCAACAACATTTCTTTAGCTAGTATTTTCATTTTTTATAAAATGCATTTACAGAATAATGATGTTACATCTTAATAAAAGCAATTAAAGATTTTTCTTATGTAACTTTCTCTAAAATTTATTTTTTAAACAATTTCTATAAAATTAAAAAAAAACTATTGAAAGAAAAAACGTTTTCTAAAACAATGTGCTTTTTTTCTAAATAAGAAAAAAATTGTTTTTGGCTATCTTAAAAAAATAGAAAAAAAAACATTTCATAATATATATAATATAAAAAAACAAAAGAAAAAAAAACTTTCTTTAAAAATATAGGAAACTAAAAAACGTTTTTAAAATAATGATTGTAAAAGATCACATAATAAAAATAAAAAATAAAAAATAAAAATATTTAAATCATATTAATGTAAAACCTGAAGAAGGAAACACGTTTAGTAAAAATAATGGAAAGAATACATTTAACAACACCCTTAATTTTACCATTATTTTGTATAGGGAGTGAACTTAATTAATTTTAGGCGTCTTCAAAATCTTTTGCAAAATAGTGAACTGATGAGTTATGAGCGTAAAAAAGTTTGAATGTCAAATAGCTATTGCCACATACTGTTTTTCATTTCACAATAATTCTATTACTTATTATAGTTGTTGGTAACTGAACTGATTTAATAGGTCGATGTGGCATTAAAGGCTATTGTGGGTAGGAATGAGCAAATAGCAGCGGTATAGTACCAGTATTTTTTTAAAAACTGGATCGATGTTGGAATTCAACGGACTTTTGCCAACGGTACCGGTACTGTATTGGTACCGAACCGAACACTTTCAGTACTAGTACCGGCACGGTACCAAGTTTTTGGAAACTCAGGTTTAGGATTTTCAAGATTGGTGTTTGGTATAGCTGCCTAGCCCACTTGAAGATGCTTGCTTTTTAGATGGAGAGTCACATTTTCAAACCAACAAGAAGATGCAATTAGTTCAAGCCTACAAGACGATGCAATTACTTTGTTTTCAGAAGGGTCGGTATTGTCATTCAAAAGAGGTGGCGGCGCAACTTGTTACCCGCTTACTTGTCTCTTCTATTTTAATTGGATCCTTTTAACGTATTTAAATATTTCATGTTTAAAAAAATGTGTATAGTGATGTTATAGTAGTGTAGAAGTAACATAATTGATGTTTAATCAAAAAAACAAAAGAAAAACATTAAAGTCAACAAAGTACAAGAGGAAAACAAGAAGAAACATTCATACACTTCCAAAAGGACATATATCTTGAATCAATAAAGAAGTTACATGACGGGACCCGAGTTCAAATAAACCAAGGCACGCTTATTTTTCTTCAAGGAGGTACACAAACATGTAAAGTACAAGTTACTATCAAGTCTAATTGCGGAACCAATAGACACCGCTATCCTCGGCACCTTCATCGGGTTCAACATAAACACAGTTCTTTGTTTCTCTCCAGAAAGCCTCTAGGATTGGCGTATCATCATACTTGTAGTAGTCACCCATGATGGGTTTGACTGCTTTGGTGGCCTCTACGGTATTGTAATGTGGAATAGTTGAGATCATATGATGCACCACATGAGAACAAGTCACGTCATGAAAGATACTGTTAAAGATCCCGTAATCCCTGTCGACTGTGGACATGGCACCTCTTAGCCAATCCCACTCTCGTGAGTCGAAGTGAGCTAGGGAAGGATGGCTATGGTGTAGAAAAGTGAAAAAGATGAAATGAGCATTCATAACCACCAAAGGACCAAAGTAGATGCACAATAACCATGACGCGCTTGTGGCTTGCGCAATCTTGTAAAGTCCATAGGCTGCCGCAAGCATACCCGCATCAGAGAGCCAGACTAGCTTCCTCTCACTGTCGTTGAACATAGGACTTTGCGGCCAGAAATGACTCACAAACCCATCGTAAGGCCTGCCGTGGATATTGAAAGTGAAGTACATGGGAAAGCTGAAACCTAACCTAACAACCGTCATGAACAAGTTGCCTATAGGGTTGTTTAGAACTTCGGAATACAACTTGTCGGCCTTTCGTTTGGGGATCCAGACCTCATCGTACTCCATTGAATTGGTGTGAGCGTGGTGACTACGATGACTGTATTTAAATGAAAAGTACGGAGTGAGGAATGCTGAGTGGACGACGAAACCAATTAGGTCGTCAAGCCACTCGTATTCACTAAACGCATGATGTCCCAAATCATGACCGATACTCCATATACCCATAAAACTACTACCTTGGACGAACCAGTAAATCGGCCATGCTATGTATTTAAGGGGTGTAGGTAAAAGAGGAATAAAAGTTGATGCAATCTTGTAAATTGTGAAGACGATGGCTATGTCAGCAAAAAGGTAGTAGAGAGAACGTTGGAGATCGCGTTTATAACAGTGCAACGGTATCGCTTTCTTGAGATCACTAATCTCGAATGGAGGTTTTTTGGTAGGAACACGTTCTAGGACGTTTTTCACGTTTTTATCACCGTTGTCAACATTCATATTACCGCCTGCGCCCATCTTGTTACTTTAAGCGAAATGAACCTACAAACAGAAATATATATATAGGGTTATGACTTATAACTATGCATTAAATCTACATAAGCATAAGACTATTATATTTGGATCTGAAAGAACAAAGAGATATACCTCACCAGAAGCTTTGAGTTTGCTGCTGGTTTTGTTGTCAAAATAGGCCAAGCTGCTTGCTATTTTATAGTCGAGGTGTGGGAGCTTTAGTTGGATTTTTTTTTTAATGAAACAATTGGTCTTTCTACATGTGCTGGCTTATGTTGCTCATAGTCAAACTATAGCCCTTTATCAACAGCCAAAGTTTTGTCACATATATGAATGTATAATAACTTATTCTATACACAATTAGTTGATAACCAATCCATTGAGAGATTTTGGTTTTACTACAGCACCATTAATTATCTTATTTTATTCTACATCTGTAAACAATTTGTCTATATTATATGGAAATATGTTAATGATAAAACAATCAATACTTTCAATTATTATTAACTAGGTTATTGACCCGTGTACGACACGGGTGGAATATAGAAATCGTCAACTAAAGACATATTTAAGATGATAAAAGTTTGTTTCATATGTTTATTGGGAGAATTATTTGGTATAATTGCAATTCATATTCCTATGTAAACAAAGTACTTAAAACAAAAAACTTACTAAAAAAGAATATTCATAGTACGTTGTTTGGAAACATAATTTAAAATTTTAAAAATTACAAATTCATAAACTGCTAAATTTTTCCTTATAAACCATATTTTTTGTCTTGTTTGTAATTTTACCTTACTTTTTCAAAATATGCATTTTAATACAATATCTACTATTCACTCTTGATAAAGCAACATATTGTTGACTATAAGTAGAAAATGGGTCTCTCATATATATTTCAACTCTTGCTAGAGATCTGCTTTAAGTCGTTACAATTATATCGCGCTAATATATTGTGTCACCGATATCACCAATGATTAACGCTGCAACTTTAGAAATTTTTGGCAGGTTGTAATTCCTTGCATCTTTTTGCCTTGTTTCAATAATGCACAACTTTAAATCCATACCGGAATCGTTTTTAAAACAATCGCTTACCATCCGGTATCCTTGAACCAAAAGATTTTGAGAATCCAACATTATCTTCAAGTAATTCATTATTCTTTATCTAACATTTCCGAACTTGATTCTAAGTCGTTACGTAAGAAAATGATTATGTGTTAAAAATAATAGATTGTTCATAAAAAATATTGAAAATAATAAATGATGTTTTAAAGATCCACATTGAGTCTTGACAATTATGATATAGAATACGTAAATTCAGTTATTACATATAATGATCTTTATTTATGATTTTTTTTAAAAGTTTTTGATATATTTATCCACTATTAATTCAAAGTGTCAAACCAAAATTTGGTGTGATTTATTATAGAAATAAAAATTCATACCGATATTTTTATATTACATTTTGTGTGCATAAAAATGATATTTCGAAAAAAAATATTGTCACGGATTTAAAATATAATTTTACAAACACTAAGATTTTGTTGTAAAAAAATTATCTTAAAATAAAAAGAGAAATGTTCAACACGGGTTAAAATCAAAGAACCGTTTACCACACATGTGGAAAATATATAATATGTTATACACTATAATGAATTGTAAAAAGTTGTATTTCTAAAAAAATATAATTATATATGAATTATAAGTTATTTATAAGAATAAAATTACAAGTTCAGTCATCTTTATAACTTAAACCATGAACCAAAAAAATACATTAAGAAAATCATGTAAAATCTATTTAATTACATGCCCAAAAAACTTTGTAACATTAAGAAAAACATTAAAAAAATATATGCTTTAGTAGGTTATGGGTTAGTGACCCGTGTACTACACGGGAGAAAATTATATAAAAAATGTCAATTATAAATATATGTTAATATATTGAAATATATTGTGAATTTTTTATTTATACGAACAAAATAATTTTATATAAATGTTATGTTTTTGAAATGTATCAAAAAATGCAATGTGTAGTCATTGCTAATAATTATAATATTTCATATACTGAACTACTCACTAAACTTTCTTTGAAAATGATCAAATAAGAATGTAAGCATTGTTATGATCCTTAAACTCTTTTTGTTTTAGCCTATCACATTTAAATACAATCACAAAAAATAATATAAAGAAAGTCAATTGAATGTTTAAGAATCCACTTGGTGACATCATTACTATAAAAAGAAAAATCAACCACAAAGTAAAATAAAATTAGAAATAAAAAAATATATATGTCAAAATTTGATAAATCTTAAAATCACTTAATGATTTGATTAATTTTAATTTTTTTGAAAGTATTAAAATCCTGTAAAAATAATATTATATAAGACATTTATGAACATATTAAAAGATAAGTATTCAAATATTGATATTGATATAATTAAGTAAATCATTATTGTTAGTCAAATCAAATATTAAATGTTACCATAATTATATTAATTATACATCTATATATCCATAAATAACTATATAATTATGATAATATTTTGAATAATTGACTGAAAGTTTAAAAGCTGCAATATAACTTGTTGATCATTCAAAAAAATAATTACAATATAATAAAAATCTATAAGACCTAAAAACAAAATAGGAATAATAATGCGATAGTAACCCATTCACCAACTCCACATATTAACTCAAGTTACAAATCCGTTACCTGTACAGTTTGAGAAATCTTGACTAAATAATTTAGATATAATTACAAAATTTAAAATCAAATCGGTTATTTAAAAATACTCCCAAAAATTATGAAAACATTTTTTTATTTTTGAAACATTTAAATAGTGGGTTTATTTTAGACATTAATTTTGACATTTATGGATAACTAAAAATAGTCAAATAAAAAAGTGAAAACCTTGAGGAGATTGAAGATATGGAAACCTTTAAAGGTTTGTTGCAAGATTTGTCAAATTTCGTATTTAAAATGGTTTGTCAAATTTATTATGAATATTAAGAATAAATTAAGGGTATTATAAAAACAGAAATTTAGGGTATTAAGAATAAATTAAGGGTATTATAAAAACAGAAATAAATAGAAGTCAATAATAAACTGGAAAATAAGTTGTGTAAAAGAATAAAAAATAAATAAAATTAACACACATGTTAACCATTGATAAAAGTTTCAATATAAGATTCACACTTGTTAACAGTCAACATAAAAATTAATCATATAAAAATGATTTAATTTACATTAACTGTGTAACCTACTTAAATACATGAATAATCGTAACTTAATATCCATTGTTGTACGAAAAGAAAACCATTTTTCCATCAAATACTCTTTCCACTCAATTAGCTATTTTACAAGTTGGGTCGCTATAACCTTAAATGATTAAAATTAAATTAATGTTACATAATATACTATTCCGGCTAAATTAAAAAAAAACATATATTTTGGTCTAGTTAGAATTACCAATGGTGGATAGATGCAATTAGAAAAATTTTAATCACAACCTAAATAAGCCATTTATTGTATGGAAGATAGAGTAGTTATAGAAACTTCAACATGTCATTTGAATCTTAGAGTTTGATGTACAACCTAAACAGATTATAAGAAAATCATATTAGAATTAAAAACAATACAAACAACAAAGTGCAAAGAAAATGAAATGACAATGGCAATAGCGAATAATATTTGAGAATCGACCATTAGCGTAGAATAAATACATTACCAGAAAATATGGAAAAGAAAGTCAGCAGAAATGACTAAACAGCAAGAGAGAGAGATAAATTTTAGGGGTTGTAATGTTAAGCTTTATATAGTATGAAAGGGGTGATTTGACTTAATTAAAAAGGAAATATGTGACATGACATCTAGCTGGACACCCTAGAATGATACCATGTAGAACTATTGTATTGCTTTAATAAAGTAGTAAATAAAAAACAATGAGCAACAACATAAATATAAAAAATATCAATATACACAACCAGATTTAATAATAGTTGAAGAAAAATAATGCACTCTCGTAATTAAGTTTTATTAATTGAATGAATAATAATAATCCATAATATATAGAATGTAGCAAACATCTTCTGTTGAGAGTGATAACTTTAGTTATATGTCTATGTTATATTGTTTTAGTGTTCCATAAACATTTTAAATAAATGGACATTACAAATATTAAAGGGAAAACATAAACAACATATCTTGTAGTATCGAATAAGAAAAATATCAATTAACTTGAGACTTCATAAATTAATAGAAAATGAGCATTGGAAAAATGTATATGGAAAATCCAATATTGTGTATCAGTGAATAATAATCCTTCATATTATAAGAAATGCAATTCCGGAATGATTAATTTAGTAAACCAGGAATTTCTTGTTACTCAATATATGTAAGGAAGTGCATTAAATACAAATTTCCATGGTAAAAATGGAAATTTGTTTATAAACAGTACCGTTAATTTAGCCGGGACAAGAAAATTAATTGATTGACTTATAAAGCTTGGAGTATATTATTTTGTAATTTAAAATATTGTATGAGTTTATCAAAAAAATCTATAAAGAAATTAGTTAAGCATGTTAAAAAAAATCCATAACAATCATATTAAAATTGATTCTCTAATTTATTGGACATAATAATGTATTTAAAGATAGTTAATGCATTGACTATGATTTTACGATAGTAAATGTATTGACTATGATTTAAAAATATTTTTAATGGCCATATAATATAAGCTGGCATTTAATATGAATTTAGAATTATTTAAATGTGAATAAATCTAGTAAGGCTTGATATTTTATTTTTATTTTGAATTATTTAATTGTGGAGAAAATCAAAGAAGTGTTTGTTATATATGGAAACAATATGGTTAGACCAATAAAAAGAGGCCATGCATCCAATAAATCCATTGCTTTAATAGTATAGTTAGATTAGATTGTAAAAGTAACTTGATATAATTAGCACGAGTTAAATTCATTAATATATTTAACAGCAATTATTAGACGCAATTTAGTTATATACTAGGTTATTAACCCGTGTACGACACGGGTGGAAATATTGATATTTTCGAACAAACACAAATGACAACATAAGTTGTTATATGTTATTCGGGAAGACAACATACTTAAAGTTATAAATGATATTGGTACGAAAATAAATGACTGTGAAACACAAAGATAAACACAAATAACATTCAAATTACAATATTTGAAAACATAATCAAAGGTCAAAAATGTAAAATTTATAAGCTACAAAAAATACATCCTTATAAACCATATTTATTCTTTATTTATAACTTTGTTTTTCTTGTTTAATATACAAATTTTAACACCAATTTTCGCTCTTAGTAAATTTACATAGAGTTGTCTATGTGTAAACATCGGGTCTTTGAGATATATGTCAACTCTTGCTAGAGATTGACCTTGACTTTTGTTAATGTTCATTGCAAAACAGACTATAACTGGAAAAAAACTACCTTCTCTTCAAACTAAACGAAAGTTTCTTTTCTGAAGGTGTTAGACCACAACGAATTATATAAGTGCAATAACCAGTATTAGTACCTGAAATAACTTTTATTTCAACAAAACGCCTACCCAAATTAATTACTCACAATTAAGTTTCATTACACAACCCGTTAAACTGATCCATATTGCTTAGTAACATGGCACACCGACTTTTAGAACCAATCTATGAGACAAAATAATTTCGATCTTTTTGATTTTATTTAGCATGATGTGTTTATGAAATTTTAGTTCAAATTAAAATATAAAAAAAATAACTGGTATGATCTTACTTAAAAATAAAAAAACTGTTTTTTTTATATGAGCCACAACTAAATTTGTGAATTTTGTTACCAAGTATGAAAACAATATAAATTGAGTAAACCAAATATAAGTAAAAAATATGGAGAAATATCTTTGCGCCTCTAATTAATATAAACTGATTCGTATACGCATCTTAATTAAAACACATATTTTAATTGGTTTTTAAGAAAATAAAATAGTATTGGATAACTGAAAATTATGTTTCGTATCATTTCAATTGTATACATTAATCTTGACATTTATGCGTAATTAAAAATTGCTTAAATATAAAAGATAGAAAGTTTGATGACATTGAATACTATTAAAACTACAAAAGATTGTTGTAAAATCCGTCAATTTCCGTTTAGTAAAAACAAAAATAAATAAATGTAAATATTATTATAAAATTTTTTTCATTTTTCTTGAAAATTCAATAACTAAACAATATACTATTGATTTTTGTAATTATCATGAAATTATTGTTAACACTTTAGCATCATTACTTTATTTAATAATAAATTTATTAGATAATTATTTTTTCAATTTTATACATTAATCTTGACATTTATGCCTAATTAAAAATTGGTCAAATATAAAATATGGAAAATATTTATTTTCTATTTATTTATTAATTTAATTTTTAATTTGGCCAGAATAATGTAGACGAATCGGTAATTCTTGACATTTATGCCTAATTAAAAACTGGTCAACTATAAAAGATGTAAAGTTTATTGAGATCGAAGAATATTAAAACTAAAAAAGAGTGATCAAATTCGGTTCTTAAAAACAAAAATAAATTAATGTATAAATGATTGGAGTGTATCTAGTAAAATTAAAGATGATGAATATTTTTAAATAAATAAGCAATTATATTAAATATCTAAGATTTTTTAAATGTGAATTCGAAATAAGTAATACACCACATATTAAATTGGTAGTCAACTTTGATTTATTTAATAAGTAATACACTACATTTTTTAATGAGTTTTTAATACAAAACTTATTAACTTTCGAGTATAATCAAAAGCAAATTATTTAAAATTTTCAGCTACATTAAATTTGTAATTTATGCTAACTAAAATTTGGTCAAATATAAAAGATGAAAAGTTTGTTGAAGTTGAATACTACTAAAACTACATAAGATTGTTGCAATAGTAGTCAACTTTGAATTTTATAAACAGAAATAAATAACTGTAAATATTATTATAAAAAAACGTTCTAATTTTTTGAAAGTTCAATAACTAATTGTTAAAAATTTCAAGATAAGATTCAAAAATTTTAACACAGAAAATAAAGATTGTGGTTTATATAAAAATGAATTAATTTACATGAATTGTCTAAGCTACATAAAATAAAAAAATGATAGAAAATTAACAACTAAAATACATTCGTAATGACCAAAACAAACATAATCAACGTAATATCCATCAAATATTTTTTCCATGCAATTAGTCAATCTACAAAGTTGGGCGGCCATAATTGAAATTACTAAAAATAAATTAATGTTAGATACACTGAACTATTAAAAAAAATTAGTAAGAATTATCAATGGATGTAATCGGAATAATTATCATAATAATTTCGATAAGGAAATAAATCAACAATATTTTCGCATATCTCAAAACCTTCAACTTGTCTATTGAATCTTGGAAGGAGCAGGTAGAACTTTGGTGACCTAGTCCTACCATGGCTAGAGTTAGTCTTCAAATGGTCCTTAAACTGTAAATATATATAGAGGGAGCTCTCAACATATAAAAATAAAACTTTAAATATGAATTTCAAGAAATCTTACATTAATCAGAACACACATTTGGTGGCCAGGTCCTATCATGGCTCGAGCTAGTCTCTGAATGGTCTTCAAACTTCATGATCTGACCTACCTAAGTAGCGGCAAGATGTGTGCAACATATAAGATGAACTGCAAATAATACCAACAATTCAAATAATTTAGTTTCATTCAAGGTACACCAACAATAAGAACAAAAGAAATATATTTAAGTAGAACTGACAATACGGAAATTTTAACATGAATCATTCACCTAACCAGTTTGCATACATCTAATTCCCAAGCTAACTTGCCTGCATAACAACCAAAATACCAAATAAGGACAACATAATTATATTAATATGTGAATTTTACTTACAAACAATAACAAACGATAGAAATTTGAATACAAAGTCGTAGTTATAAGTTATAACAGTTTCAGAAGAGTGAAAATGATGATATAAACAAATGAATATGAAATACCGAATTTATAGAAATGATTGTTAAAATGGTTTTCGAAGTATAAGATGAGGCCAAATAAGTAGTGGTAAGTTGAAATTTTAAAAATTGGACATCTAGTACTTGAGGGTTTAACAATATTTATTACACGATTTTTATTTTTAGATGATTTATATTTAAAGTAAATACATTTAGTAAGGATATGAATTAATTATGTTGTTAGTTTTGGTCTAAATTTGAATATTAAAATTGAACATTCATTGTGTTAGTTTCGGTTTAAGTTTGAAATTTAAATTTGAATATTAAAATTATCGGTTTTAGCTAAAAATTAGTTTATAGATGATTTAAATATCATAGTATGGAATTAATTGTGGGCTATTGATTAATTTAATTAATTTTGAATTATTTAATTGTTAAGTAAATCATAGAAGTGGTTATTATATATGGAAACAATAGAGTTTGTTCAATAAAACTCAATTGTTTTAATATAGATATAGATAGGTGTTTTATCCGGCGCGTCTAGTGTTTCTTTTATCGACAATATTAAGAATTGATCTGAAATCTGTTAGAATCGACGGTTTATGTATAAAAAAACACACGTTTCGGTGGCGAACTAACACAAATACGGTCGGTTCAGGTTACATAACTGAAAGTAAAGTAAAAAAAGCGGAAAAAATATAAATATCTTTCACACCAAAATACAACAAATTAATGTATTTAAATAAGTATAAAAACGTGATGAACAAAAAAATATACACGTGTTGCACCAAGAACTAACACGAATTTGGCTAGAAATATCGCGTTTGCGGCGGAGAACTAACACAAATTCAATCGGTATTGATGGCATCGACACTAAATCAAAATCGTAAACATAGAACTCGGTCATCGTTGACGATACTGGCACTAAATCTTTGGCTAAAAAGAATATATCATAAAAATAATTTGAAATATCAACATAGGATTGGTGTCACGTAGACCAATCAAATCAACCGCAACTTCAACTCATGGGTTTTAAATATATATAGTAATTACCTAATTTTAGTTAAAAAACAATTAAAACGTTAACACTAGGATTACTTAGGCTGTGTGTTGTGTGGGCCAACATGGGGTTGCCAACCTCCACATCACCTGTTAAACCATCGGCCAAACCACAACAATCTCAACGTGAACTTCCACCTTATTAACAGTCAATTACTTTTTTCTTATAAATATTTAGTTAAATCTAGTTAACCTATAACGGGTTTGTCTTAAGGTTGTCTAGACCACCTCCTATGTAGCAATAACATGAGGCTGATATTAAACTCGAACTACCTTTATTAATTGAACCACTTAACACACATTCTTGTCATATTCTTATAACATGGATTTCTATGAAAATGATTTTAAATATGAAAAAGGAAAGAATGTGATGAAACCAAGAAAAAGATACTAACTGACTTCCTCATTTGAAACGATTTATTTATTTATTTATTTATTTTCGTCCATGTTGGCGGCTAACTACCTGTCCTTTGTTGTCTAATATGTTTTAGCAATAGTTGTTGTCTTGGTGAGTGAGGTTGTTGTAGATGGCCAGTTCAGATTTTATACAGGGTTCGGATGAAGTGTAGAACAAATCTAGATGAAAGCATAAAACTTTTCAATATTATATATATTTATGAAATATAAAAATTTTAACATTAATGTGAATTGAGCTGAAAAATGATAGATAAAAAACCGATAAGGGCTCAAAAATCTAAACAAGTACATTAAACATTAAACAATCTAGTAATGAGGTAATGGACTTGTAGATAACCTAATAATGTGTTTCCTTGAGCTACCTTGAGGGAAAAACATTATACAATTGTTAGTCTTTTTTAGTACTCGTCTACTTAAAATCTCAAAAGACGATCCCGCTTGTGATCGTCCTTTTACCAGGCGGGTTAGCCTCTTGGAAATGTGTATTGGGTTTCAGGGTTTAAGTTTCTATATATTCATTGTCGGCCTAATGAGAGTCAACTAAGCAATCGCTTTAGGCCCCCAACTAATTAGGGCCCCGAGTTTTAGGAAACAAGTTAAATATATCGTTAAAATAATTATTTATTATTCAATTAGATACTTTTGTGTTTGTAAATTTCTTCTTGTTAATGTGTTTCTTTTTGTGTTTTTAAATGTGAGCGTTGCTCAATGCCTCAATGTTCGGATGTGGATATGGGCTGTGGACTGGATCTTTGCAAGACTTAAAGCTACTATTGGGCTCAGGAGTAGCAAAGGAGTTTGGAGATGCTGGAGCGGCCCAGTCTGGATCTCGAAGATAAAGGCCCAGTCTAGTGATTGACTTCACAAGAAGAATAGAACTATAGAAGCAGTTAATTTGGATAGATCACGATTTTACTTGATTTTAAAATACAACTAAAAGACATTAATGCTAAGTATGTTTTTTATAGTTTGTAACATGCTTATTGTTCGCTGTAAAACACGTGTTTACATCCTTTTGGGAATATCGTGATATATTTTACTAGTTTGAGACCCGTGTGTTACACGGGTAATTGATGAAAATTTTAAAAATAAAATTATGATTTGCCTCCCTATGATTTAGTGGCACGTAACCTGCAAAATCGAACCGAGACCTGTAGAGTGCTCCCACCCAAAGCATAGGGAGGCAAATCATAATTTTCTCATTTTAAATTTTATATATTAAGAAATATACAATCAACAACGAAATTATCATATATTGTTTATACAATTACAAATTACATTAAAATTACAGGAATTACAAAAGCAACATTACACAAATATTTTACAAATAAGAAAATTTCGTGTGCACTACATTTGTGGTTGTATTGATCAGATTACTATCTTAATCAATAATCAAAATCTTTAGCACATGTTTGCTTGTAACTTTTGACAATGCGACATATAGCTATCCATGTGAGAACACGGGTTCTTTCAAGTAAAAACATATATGTTGGTTATTTTTTTTATTGAGTTGGATACTTTTAATAATATTATATCAATAGAACTTTGATACAAAGTATTATACTAATTGAACTGAAAGTTGAGTGAGCATGATAAATTTGTTGTCACCAACCGATCTGTATTGAAATATTTCAAGTTTTTTTTAAATTTATTACAATTAAAAGTCATATAATCAATGAGTATATTAATGGTTGAAAGTATTACATAAAGAATGCAATTCACAGGAATATGAAAAAGACATACTAACATGTTTGTCATAGTTGTGAAACCGTTGATTACTGTATGAGTTAGCAAAGTACCACATGATGTGTCTTATATATAGTACTTGAAAACATTAGATAAAGAATGTTTAAAACTTTGAATACCAACCCCGTGTGATTAGTGATTATTTTAAAAAGAAGTTGCAATATTTAATTCGGTTGATATACCTCTATCTCTATAATTATTTAAAACAATTAAAAAAATCATGATTGTAGTTTTCAAAATAATGAAATAATTCATATTTACAGGAAATAATCATGGTAAATGAGTTGACAAGATTAAATAAAAAATCTGTAATTATAGCTTGATTATATTAGACCGTTGTTTTCTTCATTAAAAAATCTACCTAAAATAATTTATTGATTTATTTTTAGGGAAAATTGAAAAATCAAATCAATCACATTTATATTAGTTAAAAGTGTTAAATAATGAATATTTATAATTTGATACATATCTGTGTGATTAGATATATCGTTTGGAAAGTTGTTGATATATTAAACACCTAGTAACCATGATTGTTTCCACACTTATATATGTATTAATAAGGAAAAAAACATAATTTAATACTTGATTTTAATATTTAAAACTAATAATTATTCGTTGATTAGAGTTTTAGTAGGAAAACCATAATTGTAAGTTTCCAAAGTTTAAACTAAAACTAATAATGGTTTTAATGTTTACCTAAACTTCTCTTATTTTAAAAATTTTAATTAAAGTGATTTTAATGAAAATGTTAATCTTTACACATTAAGCAAAATACAGTTTACCAAAAATATGAATAATGAAAAAACAAACAACTAATGGTATCTTAGTTATGAAAAAAAGATATATAACGAAAAGTTTTAAACAGCTAGTGAATCGTGATTATAGCTTTCTAAATAAACAAAATATTCGAATTTTTAGGAAGCATGATAAATGAGTTGATTAGATTGAAATTTATGTTTTTGAAAAAAAAGGTTAAAAAAGATGAGTATGGCTAAGGAAGTGACAAGTGACACAAAGGAGTAGTATTTTATTGTAATAGTAGATTTGGCATGCTCTTTTGTTTGTTGTAAGGAGTGCCGCTATTTTAACAAACATAAATTATTCCCACTGCGTAGCGTAGGGGAATCCCACTAGTTTTAAATAACTGATTTTGTTTAATCAAGATTATTGTAACTCGGGTTAACTCCAAATTCAAATGATCTCAAAACCGTGAAAAGTAATTCTAGAGGTATTTTTTTGTTAACTCCGTATTGTACAAAAATAAAATATGAATCCAGGGTTGCATATCCTAAAATAACTTTTCTCTTGACATCTTGATGATAAGGTGTCCCTTTTTATCTTCGAGGTTGAGGATCAGAACATGCACGGTGCGTTGGTGGTGCATAGGTAGTCAATTAACGTTATTTGAACCCAGAGTTAGTAAGCTCGATTATAATTGTTTTAAAAAACAAATTAATAATATAAATGAAATATTGATTTATAATACTCTTCACTTTTACTCGTTGGTAGATAACACTTCCAACTTTCACCTTGTCTCTCACCACTCCCAACTTTCATACTATTTGTTTTTATCACTCCCCCGTTAAATAAAGACTAACGTTGTTAGTGGAAACGCTGACGTGACTTTTTTTTTAATAAAATCAGATGAGGTGTCATGCCTACTTGGAAATTAACTATTAATTTTTAATTTTTAATCTTTTACAATTCATCATCTTCTTCACCATCCAACCTCCTACTACTACCACCACTCCGATTCGGCCGGAAAAGCTCTTATGTCGCCGGATTTAACAAAAACACCCATGTTGTCTTATTTACCAAACGACCGCCCTTAACCACCACACTTACCACCATTTGCCATTGTCATTCTAACTAGATCTGAACTTGGAACCGCCACCGCTGCTGTCATTACATTGTCGGAAAAACTTGTGGCAGCAAAACCCTAATTGTTCATCCATCTAGACCCGACATCGTACTGATGTTCAGTCTCGCAAGACCCACCGTTGCAACGGATGTCACGTCGTTTTCGACCAACTAAAACCACAGTCTGATTTTCACCCACCATGCTCGCCGGGAAATCGAGTGCGGAGGCTAATACCAAGTGTCTCCAATTTGAATGGAGGAGGGCAACCAAACTTCAATTTGAGCAGAGGAGTGCGATCAGACATTGTAAAGTTAAAATAGAGAGAGTGCATAAATGGAGGTACCGGTAGATAAGGATGGTGCGGGAGAAGTGGTGGCGGTGGTGGTGATGTCCGGTAGTGGAGGTTGTGGTGGGAGGTTGGATGGTGAAGAAGATGATGACTTGTAAAAGATTAAAAATTAAAAATAAATAGTTAATTTCCAAGTAGGCATGACACCGCATCTGATTTTATTAAAAAAAAAAGCCACGTCAGCGTTTCCACTAACGACGTTAGTCTTCATTTAACGGGGGAGTGATAAAAACAAATAGTGTGAAAGCTGGGAGTGGTGAGAGACAAAGTAAAAGTTGAGAGTGTTATCTACCAACGAGCAAAAGTTGAAAGTATTAAAAACCAATACGATCCCGATATAAATTGATAATATTATTAATCAAAAAAGCAACATGAAGACATTGAACCCTGGCTCAAGGAATCACTTCTTTGCTTTCTTATTTCCCTTAAACTAAAGGTTTAAAGAGAATCAAATGTTTGAAGTGCTACTAAGGGAAGGCATTTCTAATCTTTACAAAATTCCAATTTCACTTGTATTTAAGTTACAACCTACAAACAAACCATCATCACTTATATTTTTGTCTCTTGTTTCTAAACCAACTAAAGTACTTAAAAAAAACAACCAATCATGCCGGCTCCTGACTCGGGGGAGAAGCAACAAAAGTACCTACTCGACCATGAAATTCGCGGTATGATGTCTATACTCACTACCCGTCTAGCTCATCTCCAAAAGAAACCGACCGAGGGTGGAAGTGCAAGCAACACGCTTGACCATGACCATGATCATGACGATGACCATGGCGGTTTTGGGGTCATAACTATGGCGGGAAGCAACGAGGGTGCCAGCATGACGGGTGATATGAGTGGCGCGGACGATAAATCCAAAGAGGATAAAGACCAAGGGAATCCTCCATTGACAACATTATTAAATGGCAACTTTCAAGTTGTCAATAACTCCATCATGATTGGAGGTAGTTACTCTGCCAATGATCCTGGTATCCATTTGGATGTTGAGGACCATGATCATGAGCAACATCCTAGTCATCCTACACGTGGACATAAGGGTAAGAAGAAGGCTCATTTTGGATCATCTAAAAGTGATGATTCTATTTAAGGTGCATGTATGTATCTTGGGTATCCCCTAACCAACATACACACACATATACAAAAGCATATATACTAATACTAGTAGCATGTTGAGTGGTTTGTTCATTTCTACATTGAATTTCGGAGAGGCTATATATGTAATCATGGTTTCATACAATAAACTATCTTTTTTCAATATTTATAAGTGCATTGTGCATGATCAGATATCTTTAATTAAAGGGTGATTGAATATCTCACTTTACTTTTGTAAATCCATCTTCCAAATTGATGCATTATCTTTATCATTGGTGACATATTGTATTTATTATTCAATTATTTTCAAAGTTTGAAAGTACTTACTTTATGTTACACGAGTAATATAACCTTCTTGCAAAAGCGGGGCCTTAACTAACATATCATTTTGTATTAGGGTGTACTTGAAACATAAAATACCAAACTATAACCAATATGCGCCGAAAAAACAAATCAAACCCTAACAGAATATGACGATTTGGTTTTACATTTTCTTAAAAACCATCATGACGAGGAGCCGTCAGAAAAATGACAGTAACAAGGGATAGAACATAGCTATAAACAGTGCTGTAAAAATTGTTAGTCGTTAGTCGGCGGTGATAGACTAGCGATTAATCAATCCGTGTGTTAAACAACCCCACTAACTCCTCAGTGAACCTAGTGTGTTAAACAAATGCCCCTAATAATTTCACCAACAATCATCAAATCCCCAATTATCTGTAATCGATTATTATTCTCAAACCCTATAATATCTCCAGCAGCTGTGAAAGCTTCTTCCAATATGTCTTCCAACGGAGGCGATGTGGCTCACTTCAATCTCTCACAGACAAGCTCGCTCAAGATCCAGAAAGGCGATATTACTCGCTGGTTCATCGATGGCTCATCCGATGCTATTGTATGTCTTTCTATCGAATCGATTATTAAATTAATTGCTATTGATCGTGATTGTGATTCTAAGTAGAAATGATTGATCCATAGATTTCTTATACACGTTTTGATTTAGTGAATTTTAATTGATCACTTGTTTTTAGATAGTATGAAACCCTAGATATGTGACTGAGTGGTACTAGACACACTCACACACGACATGATAACTGATCGTGTCAATTTTTCCAGAATACGAACACGAGTCTGTTTAGAAACAGGTTACACGACGCGACTTGTTTAGGGACACGGACACACGGTAAATATCGTTTATGTAGTCAAACAAAAGTTGCCAATACATATATATTTTATTTATAAAAATAAATTAAGAAAGTGTCGGGCGTTAGGTAACTAAAGTGTATGTCATATATTTTATTTTATATTATTTTAAAAGAAATAAAATATATGAAAAGGTTAACATGTGTTTAACCTGTGTGGACACGAATTTAATTGTGTTGACCTGTTTAAGACACGAAACGTGTTAAGCTCAATCCCGAAGTTGTTTGACTTCGTGTTTTTCGTGTCGTGTTAATAGTTCCGTGTCAGAAATTGCCAGCTCTAGATATGTCAATTGACGCCTCCTGCTCATTAATCATTAAAGAAGTTAGTTAAGTAAAACGAATTCTGCAATCATTTAACTGAGACAAATGGACTTTATGATTATTGTTGGATGACATGCATATAGGTAAATCCAGCGAATGAGCGGATGCTTGGTGGTGGTGGTGCTGATGGAGGTAATACTCTTAGAATGCAACCAAGTTTTCTATATGTAACATTAGTTTCTTACACTAATTCTTGTAAATTTGATAGCTATACACCGAGCTGCTGGCCCTGAACTAAGGACCGCATGTTATGATGTGCCTGAGGCTCGTCCTGGTGTTCGTTGTCCGACTGGAGAAGCAAGAATCACACCGTATGATCTCAACATTTAACTTCCATCATAATTATTCACACTCTTATTTCATTTATGAAACTTACTATTCACAAACTTCATGCAGAGGGTTTAAATTGCCTGCATCGCATGTAATCCACACTGTTGGACCTGTTTATGATGTTGATAGCAATGCTCCAGCCTCCTTGAGTAATGCTTACAGGTATCACTTTTTATTATTTAAATTACTTCTTTTTAACATCGACCCGTTAGCTGACCTGCCCACTTAATTGTGCATTCTTACAAAGCCTTGTACTGATTTCTATATCAAAATCATTTTTTTTAATCTCTGTTTCAGGAACAGTCTTCGTGTTGCAAGAGAGAACAATATTCAATATGTTGCGTTTCCTGCCATATCTTGTGGTGTCTATGGGTGAGTCTTATAACTTACACAAACTATTCTCACATTAGTAATTTTAAATTACTGGTATAGATATAGATGATTAGTTATTGATGTAAAGTAACCCACAATATCTTAATTTTTATTGCAGATACCCGTATGATGAAGCTGCAACTGTGGCCATATCCACAATCAAAGAGCATTGTGATGCCATTAAAGAGGTGATTACACATGTGACACGTCTTTTGTTGTATTAGTTAATGACAAGCAGTTTGTGATGATGTGAAACGAGTGATTATGCTTTCTTTTCAGGTTCATTTCGTGCTTTTTGAGGATGATATATACAATGTTTGGGTGAAAAAGGCGGGCGAGTTACTCCCAAATTAGAGTTTGTTTGACTTTAGGTATTGACTTTTATTGAAATTATGTAAGTTGGAGATTACATTTGCACATTTATCGTTATGGTTTCAGTTTCATGCTTCCTCATGTCAAACAAATCGAAACGAATTGGCCGGTTTAAGTTTCATCCGGTTCACACACAGTTTATGGTTTGAGAGTTTGGAACTTAGAGCCGGCTGTTTATCTGTAGCATTATTTTTGGAACCGTTTCTGCCGGTGACCCAACCAGCCTGGCTTTTTTTTAACTCCTATTAAACAAACTTACATCGGATCTTCCAACTTCCTATCTGGACCACATTGTGCCGTAGAACACGATACCTGTAGGAACTTTATAAAATTGAAGAATTGAGTTGTATGAATCTACCCAAACGGTATCTTCTGGTCTCAAGTTAGTTGTATTATAGAAGTACGTTTTGTTTAATGTTGCGAAGCTCAATTCTCATCTGGAGGTTTGATTTCCACACAAAATGTGGGAAAATCCCATCTAGGTTACATATACCAAGGAAAAATTAACCAAATTAGCATGCGTAAGTGTTTATTGGACAACACAATAAACGAAACGTATACATCATACCACTTAATTCGTCATCTTAACGCTTCATCTAACATGCGACTGCATCAAGTAATATGTTATTCCGATTCCAGTTGCATCAAGTTTGTATATAACATTCACTTTGTATTAAAAATGTAGGTTATCCAATTAAATTCGGAGCGCGAAAAAGTTTTTCAACAGCCTCTTTTGGTAAATAATTTTGTAACACCAATTGGTAAATATCATATCTAAAAACAATTCTCGCTTACATAAATGTGATTGGATGTAATAAGCTAAAGGTTATTAGAGGCAACTTCGAACAATTTAGAAAAAGATGTCTGTCATCAACAGAACTAGGAGGGGTGGTCTAGAGTCCGTTGACCATCCGGCTAGCCAGACAGGCCAGGGTAGATACCATTAAATACTAATCCATTTTGATCGGCATTTTTATGTTATTTAGTACATTGGTCAAAAGACATTTGCTATTTGGTTGTTTTATTAGTATGGGCATCAGACCAATGTATATATGTGTTATATGATTGTTGATGTTAGATTATACCCGCAGGGTATGAAATGACAACGTTCACGTAGTTTTCTTGAAGCGGCATTTTAACTGTAACACCAAGGATCGTGTTGTTTCATTCCCTATAATTAATTATCTGATTGTGTAAACGCTCTAGAAGTCGGTCATATATATACTCACTCCATGATTATCATTATCAACTTGTATACTTCACAACTCATTCCTCCTATTCAATCCAAATCGAAATTGGGAATGCCACTGCCTTACAGCGGTATAAGAGCACATGCCAAAGGGAAGAAGATATGCATTTTAAGAACTGCTAGGACCGTAATCACATGCACAAACAAACAAAAACGACAACAAGCAAATGAAAACGAGAGATTTAATGCATGTGGTTCGGTCTAGGTCTCATCTACATCCACTGGCAATAATGTTAAATATGATGTAATATTAACTTGAAGGAACCGAATGATTAGTATGGGAAAGTACAAGGGTTTTATGGTAATCTCTATAGGGTGGTTGGAGGAGATTAATAAAATCCAAGGTCTAATCTGAATTACTTAAAGGTTGAGTTAGTTTATTTATCTTCTTAGTGTTTAGATATTTATGTTTATTATTTGAATTCCTAGTTTGAGTTTGTATAAGAATAGGTAGCTTGGTGTTATACAAACCCTACAAGTTGGTTTATTTTAAGTGTTTTTTTCATTTCTTCATAATAAACGAAGAGTAAACTAGCCGGTTCAACGTTCGTGTGTTTTTAGTTTTTGACTCGCTTAAAGTTTAACAAGTGGTATCAGAGCCTAGGGCTCGTATCGGGAAGCGGTTTGAAGATCGAAGGCAGCCTCCGCCGGTGGGTGTGTCAGTCGGCGGTAGGCATACTGTGGGTCCGTTTATAAATTTCTCATTTAGGTTTTTAGAATGGGTTTATTGTATGAGGGTCAGTTTCAAAGTTTAAAGGATAAATTGCATAATTGTATAGACATTTGGGATTTTAATTTCAAAGTTTAAAGCAAGTGAGGGTAAGCCCTAAGAAGTCCGGTGTGGACACATATTTACTATGATAGTAATATGTCAAATTTGTTTTAAACTAAAAACTCGGCACTACATATTATGAAAGCACATTAAAATAAGATTTCAATATCGATCAATAGCTTGGTGGAAACACCAAAGTCGAGCACAAAAATGGTCAAACTAGGAGGTAGCCGTTAGATTGTTTGAAGGTTTGATGAATATACAGCTGCATGTTAAAATTTGTTATCTTGTTAGTCTATTTTTTTTCTCTTAAAAGCCATAGTACTTAATGAATAAAGACAACATGTGCCGGTATAAAATAAGTGTTCAAAATGTCCCAACACAGCATGCCTACCACATGTTACGACAAACACGTACAATTTGTTATCCACAACGGGCAACTCATCCCGAGGTCCGGATGATGTGGCCAAGCAGCGGACATGGGAAGCACGAACTTCACCGTTGTGGCCATCAAATCCGGTGAAGTAGTCCGGGACTGCAAACGGCTCTGCAGACCAAGATATGGGGCCCATGCTATATCCTATAAAACAACAGAAAAAGAAAAAGAAGAAGGATGAATCGAACATGGCAGCAGCATGAGGTGTTCACCGGTATAACCCAATTACGAACCCTATATTTTCTACCGGAAAGAACAAAATCTTTTGGGGAAAATTGGAGAATGAAATTCGAAGGGATTTGATTGAAGAGATGATGAACAAAATGGAGGAGATTTGATTGGAGGAGACATTTGTTGCAAGAATTCAAAGATGGTGTTGGTGAGCTGCAAAGAATGGAGGAGATTTGATTGAAGAGATGATGAACAAAATAGATAAACATATGCCTTTTATCTAATTTTCTTTTTAAGTTTATTATATTATATTATACCTCTTCATTGTCGGCCAAGTAAAAATAAAGCCATTTCCATTTATTTATTTTTTTGTTTTTTTAAGTTAAACTTCATTCAATCAAAAAATAAAGCCATTTTCATTAAACATAAATAATTACTTTGTAATATATATAATATTATAAAAGGTAATTTGTTTTATATAAATTAATTGGAGAGTTAGGTGATGATGTGGCGGTTTGTAAAGGTTTCTTGTTGTGGAATAAATGAAAGGTTTTTGTAAAAAGTTTGGAATCTGATGTGGAGCTGATGTGGCGGTTTGTAAGTGTTTATTGTTGTAGACGCTCTTAGTCTATTTTTTTCTCTTAAAAGCTATAGTAGTTAATGAATAAAGACAACATGTGACGGTACAAAACAAGTGTTCAAAAATGTCCCAACATAGTATGCCTATTAGATTTGTGACATTCGTCAATTTCGGGTCACTTGTGTTATGTAAACCCGACCCGTTTGTAACCCGAACATTTTAAATATATAAAATATTGGATCTTGTCATTTAAAATATATAAAATATATTTTTTTTATATTATGCATTGTTTGACCATTTAAACATACCCATTTTTATGCAAACCATAAAAGAATCTTTATACCCAACCCTTCACTCCTTCCCTATATATACATACCCATCTTCTTCATTTTACTCTTGCTACATCTCCAAAAACTCTCTCAAACTCCATAGATTCAAGGTTGTTATTTCTTATGTATTCTTGAAGTTTTGACTTCTCAAGTCAAACTAACTATAGTCTTTCATTCTAACTTGTTCATCTAACATTACTAACTCTTGAATATGGTGGTACAACATATATATAATACACACCCCTTGTTTCCTTTATTTGTTACTTCACCGACTTTGGTTGGTTAAGTTTCGAATGTCATAAGGCAAGGCTTCATGGAGGACTTCGTGTTCTTGATATATATTTACACACACATAACTTATTATACATATCACTTATGACTAACTTCTAACCCTTTAGTTTGTTCATCTTATTTACAAGTTCCATGATGTGGGTTTGTATAAGACTAACCTCGGTTTAACCGAAACTAGTCCAAACCGGAAACCGAACTTTTGTTTACTAGTTTTGTTAAAATAGTTGTTTAAACATGTTTATTGCTAGATTGAGTTTCAAAAATCATTCTTACAAGTTCTTTGATATTAAGCATATGGAATCCATCTATGAACTCGTTGGGAGATGGAAACCGAACTAAACCGAAACTTTTGCTTAAAAGACTTGTAGTTAACTTTTTTTGTTGTAAAATTTAAGTTTTCTTCATTTATAAACCAATATACAAGTTCTATGATATTTGGGCATGTAGAAACCATCTATGAACTATTTATGAGATGGAGACCGAACTATACCGACTTTTACTCGCTTAAGACACACAAGTGTGTTTTTAGTTATCAAGACTTGTATATTTCTTTAAAAAAATAGTTTACAAACTGATTTTAATTATTTTCTTAAGTACTTGGAATAGTTGGATCCAACTTGATCTCATAACATAGCTTGGACCGACAAAACCGAACACTCGCTTAACGTGCGTTGTTAGTTCTAAACAATAGATCTACATACTTGGTTAAATGTTAGTATGTTTTAATGAGTTATCTCATAACAATTAATATTTTTGAAAGTTGACTTTGGGTTTGACCATTTGTCAAGACCCGAACCGACAACCCGAACACTCGTTAAAAACCCGTTTTAGTATCTTTAGCCTAATGGAACTTGCATTTTAGCATTTTCCCCACCTTATTACTTAACATTGGTTAAGTAAATATTAAGGTTAGATACTTTAACCCGGTTTTGAGCAAACTTACATTTTTTAAAAGGGTTATTATTATAAATTCTTAAATAGTTACATTTTAAACCTTGAACTTTAATTGACTAGTTTTTGCAATAATTATTTTATTTAAAGATCTTCAAGACAACCTTTCTAAATCCAAGACTTTCTTTTATTTAGGCTTCATATGTTAAACTCGTCGTTC
Source organism: Bidens hawaiensis (assembly GCF_021521415.1). Classification (NCBI taxonomy): domain Eukaryota; kingdom Viridiplantae; phylum Streptophyta; class Magnoliopsida; order Asterales; family Asteraceae; genus Bidens; species Bidens hawaiensis. The sequence goes on from NW_027492195.1 coordinate 348,046, forward strand.
TGGCAAATCTCCAAATAATCAATCTTTCAAGTTTATTACTTGAATGTGAGTAACTTCATACCCCGTTTTCTATCTTTTATTTTGGGGGTGACATTTCAACTTATCTAAACTAAATGTTTTATACCTGGGGTCTTAAACCACAAACGTTGTTGTATACATTACTTGAATAATTGCTCGATTTGGTGTTCTATGCTTATTTGACTATATGTTTATCGCTTTTGGATGGTGGAACTATAAATCCTAGACCATTTGGCAACCCCTCATGGCAAGGTGTCGTTAACGTAATGCAATTAACGATAACTATAAAATCCTAAACTATTTGGCAACCCCTTATAGTTGGGTGTCGCTAACTTGTTAGCGATAACTATTTATCCAAGTTTATAGCTATTATTTATGGTTTTGTATACTAGTTTTGTGGCTTTTCATACTATATATCTATTGTTCAAACTTATGAATTGTTCACCAACTTTTTTGTTGATAAACTTTATTTTATGAAATGTTACAGGTTTGCATCTAGGTTGATTATGGAGTTCGGTGAAGAAAACGTCACAAATACCGTTAGGATATTAGCAAAACTGAACAATATTTGATTTGCTATATTTAGTTATATTTTGTTGTATTTGAGTTATGAATATTTGGTTATGTGACATTTTCGATGACGTGAAATGAAATGAGTTTGTTAAATATTGTCGCTTTAAATAGTGTCATGCGCTTATGAGCAATCGTTGCACCCCGGCATGTTCCGCCGCCTTTGATCGGGGTGTGACAAGATTGTTACAAAAATTGTAAGTGTTTGTCGTTAGATTGTTTTAGCACGTATGGGTTCAGCCTAACAAAGTTAACAAATCTTTAACTTTAAGGTAGCCGTTAGATTGTTTGAAGGTTTGATGAATATACAGCTGTATATTAAAATTTGTTATCTTGTTAGTCTATTTTTTCCCTCTTAAAAGCCATAGTAGTTAATGAATAAAGACAACACGTAACGGTATAAAACAAGTATTCAAAATGTCCCAACACGGTATGCCTACCTCAAGTTACGATAAACACGGTACGCCTACCTCATGTTACGATAAACACGTACAATCCCCTTACTCATTAAGGATCATTTAAACAAAATAGGTTGTTGATTGCAAGCAGGTGTGAATACATTTTCACTTGTTTACCGAGAACACTCTCAGCTAACGAAATATTTACCATCACTATTAACTTTTAACTTATTATTATGATACTTCCAAACTAACCGTACCCTGATAAATATTAATGCAAGTCATTAGAAGGTGCGTACGTAATGCACATTCGTTCAGGACTATTCTTATCCTGATATAAACAAACCCAAGCTAAGGGGGAGAAGCTCGATGCCCTCTTGGTCCAAGGATATATTATTGATATTCAAATTGTCTCTCGTTACTTAGTGATTTATGTGTATTAGAACAACTTTTGTTCTTCATGATATATTATTGATATTCAAAGTAGTTATAGGCATGGCCGTGGATGGTGTATTTGATACGTCTCCATCTTTTAGTGACTTCTTCCAAATTAGACAGATACGGTTATATTAAAAATGTGCGAAAGTAACATTAAGTCGATGCCATATATATACCATCACCAGCCTCCTAGTTGTTCGCCCCACCCATGCGTCCAAATTCCAAAACGCCCCATCAGATTCATGGCGGTGTCACGTCTGTCCATTACACATATAGCCTTATCTAGATTAATTTTTCACTTAGCCTATTTCAACCTTGGATCAATTTACAAGCGTTAAAATTAAAGCAAATCTTGTATTATATATATGGTAACATAATATGTATCAACTTCTATAATGTACAGTGTTCGGTGGTAACATCATATATAATAATTTAGTTGGAGTGAATCTTGACTAGACTAACATATTAATGTAGAAGATAGTATATGGGCAAAGCGGTCACGGGTGGTCTAAAATAACTTTCTTTTGCTGCTTTTTGTGTGTGGAGCAATCAATCAATGCACCCCAACCACCACACTTGTCACACCTACTCTCCCAATTGCACGTCGTAAATTACTACCGCATGTTGAGAGAACACTAATTGATCATGGTTTGGTTTAAAACCCTTAAACTGATCATGATTATCGGTTTGGTTTCATAGTCGGACTTTGTACTAACTTTCGGACAGTTGGTTGGTTTTAAAAATTTCAAACCCTAACGAATGGTTTACTAAAGAATGTATTCAAAATTTTCAAACCGTATAAAACCCCTAAGTCGGGGTGTGACAGTTAAAAATAAAAATTACACAATTCTTGCTAATTTAAACTCTAAAGCGAATATCTAAATCCATAAAAATGTCAAGCATTTGGTGTCTTTCTCCAACTTTGAAACCGAGGACGCTTTGTCTTCAAAAATTTCCTTCCACGTTTTTTTTAAGTTAGAAAATGGAGAGCAAATAAGAGAAAATGAAGGAAATTGATGTTTATTTTCATTTTCAAATTGGAGAAGTTTGGAGAGAAGAGATCCTCAAAATTTACAAAAATATTTAATAAACTTTACATTTATTTTGTATTTGTGAACATTGTTGTAATCAGTTATACTTCAGTTCATTTTTTTGGAAATTACGTCCAACGGAGGTAAAAGGACTAAAGGCTAACAACGAAGGAAAAACCGTATCTTTTGTTAATTTTCGGCATTGTGCATTTTTATTGACATTGTGTTTTTTCGTTGTTTTCTTTAACGTAAATGATGGGGAAAACATTTTAGTTCTTAAATTTTTTTCGATTTTTATTTATATTTTGAGTTATGATTTTTTTATTAATTATTTTGAAAAGTTTTTTTTTGTCACAAATTATTCACACACGGCTCATTTTTGTCACCCTTCGTATTTTAACTTTTCTCTATTCTCAAATAATTTTTAACTGTTAAATATTTAGAATCATAATTATTAACACCAAATAATAAAAATTATAATACTAGGGGTGTGTTTAGGATTCCTTATTTTCCTCTCCTTATAACTTAAGATGGTTGAATAAGTCCTTTTTGTGTTAACAAAGTGTTTGGGAATACATAAGGCCTTCTTCATTTCTCCTTATCAACAAAGCCAAAATAAGGGTTTTCAATAAGTTGGAGTTTGCTAACTTATCTCCTTATAGGATTATAATACCCATTACACCCTTCCAAGTTCCATTCCCCCATTGCTAAATTATGTCCCTTTTGGTCATTTAAATCAATAAGTTAAACCAAACACTTTTAAAAAATAACTTATTGTCTTATGTTAACCCAAATATTTTTTTTGGAATCTTCTTATTAAAAAGTCATAAGACCTTTTTAACTTAATACAAAAAAGCCTTTTTACCTTAAATAAGGAATCCCAAACACCCTCTAGGATTATCAAGCTCCCAAATATGATTCACTTGAACGTTTAAACTCATATTTAAACACATTAAATAATTTACGATGTTCGTGACGTTCGACCTAAAGTATGCTTGGGCATATACAATATACAATTAACATTATGTATCTAATTACTAATACTCATTTTTTATATGAAATTTATCCATCCGACAAAGGAATTAGTCCGAACATCTTTTTCTACATTATTACCTTGGTAAGTATGATATGACTATTCATTCTTATTTATATACACGCAAACAAAATATACAATTGTCCCGCTAACATTAGTAAAAAACTTTTATGTACAAAAAGTAACTCGAGTTTCATTAAATGTTCAATGATGTGAAATTTTTTTAAAAATATTTTACAAAAATAGAAGTAAATGGCATTACTTGAAGCAATTCTGGTTACTATTTAGTAATTATTTATTCCAAACTAGTTTTTATCTCTCGTATTACAAAGGTTGTTTCACATTATTTGTTTTTAATATTTATATACTTTTTTGGGTATAATTTTATTTATTGTAATGAAATTTATAATATATTTAAAGTTTGATGATAAAAAGGTTTCACAGATAACTAAGATGTTATAACCCGGTTTAAAAGTTATCTGGGTTTGGTAACACCCAAGACCCGCTTATTTTTTTTACTATAAAATTGTTTCTTAATTATAAATAATATTTTTTTAAAAATATCATATAATAATTTTTAGTATATCCTATTTTATTGGATTTTCACATCAATAATTTGGTGAGAATAATTTTTAATTTAGTGAGATGTTATAACACGTTTAAGGAATATCTGAGTTTGGGTTTGGTAAGATTCATACTCGTGAATTCAGGTCAAATGTATGAGAAACATCCATTTAAAAATCTAACAAATCTGATGACTCCAAAAAAAGAGGGAACGACCACATCGCGACACGTATGATTTTTATGTTTTCGTTTATATATATTATAAATAGATTGACTTAAGATGAACAATTATGAGACTCGATTCTTAGATAGTTAAAAAAAATCTTTAATACCATTCAAGTTAACTTAAATAAAAAATTATTAACTGCTAAATAACAACTAGCATCCATGTAGGCCCAATAAGATAACATCAGAAAAATTTTGCCATGACTACACAATCGTACCTTCCTAAAATTGCTATGACTACACAATAATAAATTAATAATGCAAGAGTACCTTTCTAAAAGTCAATGGTTATTCATACACTCTTTTTAGATATTCATACATTCTTTTAACACACATTTTATCTTCTATATATATCCTATAAAAGGTGTATAAATTAATTGAAACCACAGTACCTCTTGTATTGTACAATTTAGGAACAATTTGATGCTTGGTATTGTACTATCATCACAACTAAAGTTACTTGTCATGCTCATACTCCAATATATCACAAACTTATTGCTCTCTACTCTGGTTAATTTAAAAATTAATTTATTTATATTTATCATGTTTGAGTACTCTCCAAACACTTCCCGAGTACATCCATTTTACCAATCCTTCACCTGATGTACACCTAGCGACTTTTGCAAAATTCTTCTAAGCACATTTAGGGGGTTGTAAATGTTAATAGAAAAAACGTGCTTTCCCGATAGGCATATGGAGGGTATTTATGTCCTTTCCATTTTAGTGTGTGGTCAACAGTCATAGGTGTAAGGTGAGTAGCCATGTGAAGGGTAATAATGTCCTTTTAATGATATCGCATGCATGGTCATAAATCATAATAATGAATCAGGGGATACGATAAGAGAGTGTGTGGACACAAAATTATATCTGAGTACATTCACAACATTTACTTTACAATAATGTTATATATTCGTACCACATTTTGATGAATGATATTACGAAGATGCCCTTTTACAGATCGATATCGCCTATTTACTAATTCTCCAAAAGAAAAGAAGGATGTCTTATTCACCATCAACTTCTTTTTAATCGGTCACAACATATTTTTCAGAATTATTATTGTATAATAATATTTTGTTTAATGATGTGAAGCAATAGAAAGTTGAATGATGTTTTTAAAAAAATCCAGACAAAAAATCTTGTGAAAAAAATAGAAAAGACATTAAGAAGGAAGTGTGTCAAAGATATTTGACAATTCTTACAAACTTTTTGATGAGCGATATTACGAAAATACCCTTAGTTTGCAGCCATAATGTGAACCTGAGCCTGTTGTGATTCCACCTATTGAGACTGGTTTGGTGTGGCTGCCATGACAACCATCCTAGCCTTCCGTTCATAACGGAATGTGTTTCTTTTGTTTGTAGATTCTTTATGCTTAGTTTATGTAGTTATTTTACAATTATTGTAGGTTTCCTTTGCTTTACTTTTGATTTGGCAGTCTCAATTAGTTGTAAGCAGGATAGCTAGAAACATTGTGCAAGTAATGTTGGTTGTGAAACAACATGATGATCACAATTGAGAAGATTCGATTGACTCTCGATCACCAAGATTTGAGCTTCGGCTATGGTTTCACAACCCTCCGTTGGTTCGACATTTGTTTTTGTAAGCAACTCTAAAGCTCTGCTTCCTCATACAAAAACAATTTACTATATGTTGATTTCTCATTTATTTTAAGTCAGATATTATATTGATTTTTATTTTGATTACATGTCTTTCTGATCGTGTGGCTGTTATATTGACTTCTATTTTCATTACCTTTGTATCCAATTGTGTAGGGCTGTTAATTTGTAGTTTGAGACCGTTTTGATGGAAGCTTTAGTTGAAGACAAATTAGTAGGGTTTGAGGACAAACGATCCACGAGCAAACGATGAGCAAAGTATGTTCATGAATCAATCTTAAAACATTTTGTGAGAGTTTTAATGTTAATTAAAGATTTAAAGTTATATGGTGTGTTGATATAATTGAGTTAAATGTTATATATGTAGGTTATGTATATGAAACATGAGCTTTAAGTGTTACGAATTCAATCGGATGAGAAGCCGAAATGCCAGTAAATTGACATCCGCCATTTTGCGGAACACGAATAAAATATATCAGATCCGTCATTTGAAATGACGGAACTCCTAGTAATCGTCCACATCACCCGACAAAATTTGACATGGTCTACGTTTTGGTTGACATCCGCCATTTAAAATGACGGATCTCCTAATTACCTAATACATCCTAAAAACCATTTCACTCTGAAATATCTTCCTATTTAAAAGAAAATTCCAACTCAATTGTTATTCAAACTATATATTCCCTAACTACAAAGATGACACGTATTCAAATTTGAATAATCAACCAAATTCGATTAGTTATACACAACTTTGGGACCTAATAAGATCCTTAGTTGTATTATATGGCATCGTCTAAGCATTGTTTTTCACCTTCGTAATTGTAGGTTTGTGTAAGCGGCAACAAGTTTCGAATTATCTTTTTTTTATTTATCTTATTATATAATTTTCATTATTTCAAGTTTTTTTTTTACTTTTCAAAACTTTACTCTCTTTTTTTGTCTTTAAGTTAGTGATTAACATATCCTGTTATGTAGACTACTAGAGCAATTGTTCTAGTTTTCAAACCATTTGTTGACGAAAAACTTCATTGTTGTGAAAGAGGAAGGGAAATGAAAGGAAGTGAAAGAAAGAAAGAATGAAAATAAAATTCTTATTTCACATTTTTTAACGACAACTTTCAATAAAAACGACAAACTAGCAAGAAGCTAAAGCCTAATACAACACAATAACAAGAGCTAAAAAGAGAAATTACACAATTCTTACCAATTTAAACTCCGAAACGAAGATCTATTTTTAATCTATAGGAACGCGAAGCATTTGATGTCTTCCATCAGCTTTAAACCTAGGGCGCCTTGCCTTCAAAAAAATTTCTACCACCAACTTTCCACAGCTTCTTATAAGTTAAAGAAATGGAAATCAAATAAGAGAAAATGAAGGAGAAGGAAATTGATGTTTATTTTTATTCTTTCAAATTGAAGAGATTTGAAGAGAAGAGATCCTCAACTTTATAAAATATTTACTAAACTTTACATTTGTTTCGTATTCGTGAACATTGTAGTAATTGGTTATATACTTCCGTTCATCATGCGTTTCTTCTCTCCTTAATTCCCTTTCTTTTGTTTTCTTTCATTTATTAAATTTGGGAACACTAGTAACAAAAAGATAAAGAAAAAAATTGTTAAAGCGCGGGCAAAAGTAAAACGGTAATATACGTATCATTAAATATATGTGTGACAGGTCCCATTTGGTTCCAGTCACAATGTATTTGTGTCAAAACAAGTTGATCCGGTGTACAAAGATATGCCAAAGTAGCACCCCGCTCTAACTTTGAATCTTGCAATTTATCTAAAACATCATCGACTATTACTTGTACAAACATGTTCATCCATGCACATAACTAATTAGGAATATATTACCCAATAAGTATACAAGAATATACTACTTAACGAACTATATAAGCCATGTGTAACGTTCCGTTAACCACAAACATAATTCCAAAGTTTCTTAAATTTACATAATGAAATGAATAACACAAAACCCCCCTAGTGCCCAGAAAATTGTTTTCGACTGGCTTTGGAGCCATGATCCAAATGATGTAGCTGGTCCGGTTACTTGGGGCTTTCGTGGTTCTTGAAGCTTTAAAAGTAATTCGTGATATCAATAGAATAGAAAGAATAGAAATTTTTGGCAAACCGGTACTCAAAAGTTAAAACCACGGGGCGCTATATTTTGATGGATACAAAATGACATTTTTGGTAGTACTTGATGCATGTGGAGTTTATCAGATTCTTTTAACTTTTAACTTGTACATACAAACATTGATTACAGATGTTGCATCATATTTGTGATATGCATTATTGCATTTATAAGGTTATGCAAAATTCATATTCATTTTTCAAAATTCACGTGAAGTATTAGGTGAAGTTTTGTACCGTATCAATATAAGTATACTAGCTAAATGGTGGTGAAGATATAAAATGGAACCGGATAGGCTATATATGGAGAAGAGCTGCTACGGGTTTGCATTTCAATGTTCCCTCAATTCGATTCCATGCAAATATCTACTGACGTGGGTTTGGAATAACACAAATAAAGTAGATGGTGAGCTCCTTGATAATAATATTACACTGATTTCATTGATGGTGACCATGATCGATAAACATAAAAACGAAAATTTAGATCATAAGCTCGATCATTGTAATTTTCATTAGCTCGAAAAATTACAATGCACAAAACTCTCAATGATCTTAATGATATAACCCACAAGCTCGGGTATATATACTAATTTAATCTTGAAAACCTAATTAGAGTACTAGAACGTCACAAACACTTATCATACTCAAATAATAATTAGTAAAAACATATTTAAATATTACTTAATAAATAAATGTCTTGTTGTCCAAGTCATAGGCTTGACTTGTTCACAAAGTAATTTATTTCATGTAAACCAAGTCACGTGCTCAGCTTGATAAACAAGACACCAACCCATCATAGGCTCAATGAGTAGGCCCAAAGTGCCTCATTAACTCGAGGACGAGAATTAAGTCCAACAAAGATATCTTATTTTGGTTGGATATGTGGTATGTGGTCTGGTTTGCGGATTCATCCATGCATGTGATTTAAATTTCCTTCCTTTTTCAAGTTAGAAAAGTTAAAACTATGCTCAATATGGGATATAATGATTGATGGTTCATCAATAGATGGTTGGAAGCCAGTGGGCTTGGGTGAGAAAACCCGCATGTCACCATTGGAACTTCAAGAGTTGTGGGAATGCGGTGGGTCAAGTACGGTATTACCCCGGTTTTTGTATTAGCTTGGAATCGATGGATACCTTTGAAAGTCAGTCTTTCTTGATGGAACGTGAAGATGGGAAAGTTTCCAACCTTGGACTCTTATTTCGAAGAAAGATCCTTGATTATATTAATCGGTGCTCGTTGTGTAGATCCGCACTCGATTCGGTGGATCATACGTGGATAGTGTGCTATGTGGCTTCGATAATTGTAAGTAGTTGGTGTAGTATTCCCTCGGTGTATGCTTTTGAGGTTTGAGATCACCTTCTTAAAGTCCATCTTACTCAACGTGTGAAAGATGCTAAAAAGAAGGCAATGCGTACGGTGATTCTTACGGCTTGTTGGTGGTTACAATCAAAGGCAAGGACTTCTAGTCTAGTCTCTATTAAATAAATTGGCTATTAAAAAAAGAAGAAAAAACTAATTAGTTGGTAAGTTGGTTTAGTTGATCTAGGATTAAATTTATTAAAATCCCACAAGTATGCCTTTTAATGCATTATAATTTATATGTACAAATTACATAACTTTTTGATATTTATGGCACGCCTGAAAATCACAGTCCATACACAAACAAATTAAACATTTTCTATTAAATAAAAAAAATGATCAAACTCAAACTAGTACTACCATTATAGTGCCAAAAACAATGACCTAATTACCCTAGCTAACCCCGTCCATTTACAAATCTATATATACATCACAAGCTAGCTAGCTTATGGCACAACAACAAAAGATCAGCCAATCACCACACGTTCTTCTCTTCCCCTATTAATCCCCTATAAACTCGTTACTACCATATATATACCTCAACTCTACTCACTCTTACATAGAAGCATTTGAAACACATAATTTAGAGAGTAACAACAAAGTCGAATTATGGAGAACATAGTTTCTGGATGGAGCGTCAATCAAATTGGGTATTTTACTTTCTTACTTCTTACTTTTGTTATATATAATTCATTATACACTTATATTGAAGATAAGGGAATAAACACTTTTAAGGATGATGTAGGAGTTCAAAAAGGAGAATGCATCCATTCATCACAGCGATTGATAAAACTCAAATCGCTGTCGTTGTTTTCTCTGAAAACTATGGTGATTCTTCGTTTTGTTTGCAAGAACTTGAATATATAATGAGATGCAAGATGAGGGGAACTAACGGTCGTTCCAATTTTCTGCGGTGTGGTTCCTTCCGATGTCTGAGAGCAGAATGGCAAATTTGGAGAAGGATTTTCCAAGCTGATCTTGAAAAAACCCAGCAAAGTTGAATTCTGGAAAAACGCTTTGGCTTCTACAACTAGTATTTCGGGCTAGGAACATATGAAAATGGCCGGAGGGTAAATATTCTTTCTCATATTCTACGCTTAAACATTTGTACCCTAGTTTGCATTTATACTATTCTCAAAACACTTAACAAAGTTTGATGGCTTTATAATTAAGGAATAATTAAACTTTCATATGAGATCATTTCAATAAAAAAAACTTAAAAATAAAAACTTCAAAAGAGGTGGAAACTATACTCTAAAACATAGTACGCATCAAGACGATAATGATCAATGATGGCCATTGACCAACACCAAAAAGGTAAGACAAAAATAGAAGCACCTTTTTGTTTTTGCACATGAAACTCATTAATTGTGGCATGTGAACCTTAGAAAGATTTATCCATATATTTGTGTTTTTTATATTTAACTGGTAAAAATAAAAGATCAACTTATAAGGAGACAAGTCAAAATGAGTCAAAAGTTACAACACAAAATAGGCTGCTAAAAAGAGGTTGCGACATCAAAATCTCATGGAAATTGCAAGGAAATGAAAGTGCTTTACAAAAAAATTGCAAAGCTACTTATAATGAATTATATATACATAGTAAGTACGACTGTCTTAAACTAGAGACTCACAAGGCAGTGGCAGAACTTGAACATATTCATAGAAGGGGTCGAAAATCTTTAGATTAATCATAAGCTCAAACACATAACAAAATAAAATGAAAAAACCAACTTTTTTACACTATATAAAGATTATATATCCAAGAAAAAAAACAGTTTCTACAAATAAATGACAAAAAAAATCATATGATGTTTTATTGCGGGATAATACTTCCCCACATTAAGGCTAATTCATTAAACTAGCCGATAATAAAATAATTAATAATCAAGTAAATGAATAAACAATAATACAAATTAAAAATCAAACTTTGAAGCCACTCATTTTATCATTTTCAAGAGTATAATAAACTTTCTAGTAATTATTATATGTATTTGAGAAAGGGTTAGATGGATAATTGTGTCAGTGAGTTTACACCCATTCATTTTAACATTTTCAAGAATATAATAAGTCACTTGTTTTCTTGCATGTCATTATATATTCAAGTTCTTACAAACAAAACGAAGAATCACCATAGCTTTCTGAGAAAACAATGACAACGATTTGAGTTTTATCAATCGCTGTGATGAATGGATACATTCTCCCTTTTGAACTCCTACATCATCCTTAAAAGTGTTTATTCCCTTATCTTCAAGATAAGTGTATAAGTGATCCACAAAATTATTACAAGATTCCACTCCTCTAAAGCTTAGAAAGAAATCATATTTAAGACTAGAATAATTTGAAGATGATGCAATTTTCATAGATATATTATGTATACATAACTCAGTCATACTTACAATGTATATATAATTTTGAAGATGACTGTCTCCCTTCTGAGTCTCTAGTTTAAGACAGTCGTACTTACTATGTATATATAATTCATTATAAGTATATTTGCACTTTTTTTGTAAAGCACTTTCATTTCCTTCGCAATTTCCACGAGATTTTGATGTAGCAACCTCTTTTTAGCAGCCTATTTTGTGTTGTGACTTTTGACTCATTCTGACTTGTCTTCTTATAAGTTGATCTTTTATTTTTACTAGTTAGATATAAAAAAACACAAATATATGGATAAATCTGTCTAAGGTTCACATGCCATAATTAATGAGCTTCATGTGCAAAAGCAAAAAGTGCTTCTATTTTGTCTTACCTTTTTGGTGTTGGTCTATGGTCATCATCGATCATTTTCGTCTTGATGCGTACTATGTTTTAGAGTATAGTTTCCACCTCTTTTGAAGTTTTTATTTTTAATTTTTTTTTATTGAAATGATCTCATATGAAAGTTTAATTATTCCTTAATTATAAAGCCATCAAACTTTGTTAAGTGATTGAAAATGGTATAAATGCAAACTAGGGTACGAATGTTTAAGCGCAAAATATGAGAAATAATATTTACCCTCCGACCATTTTCATATGTTTCCAGCACGAAATACTAGTTGTAGAAGCCAATGCGTTTTTCCAGAATTCAACTTTGCTGGGGTTTTTCAAGATTAGCCTCGAAAATCCTTCTCCAAATTTGCCATTCTGCTCTCGGACATCGGAATGAACCTCACCTTAGAAAATTGGAACGACCGTTAGTTTCCCTTCATCCTTGCATCTCATTATATATTCAAGTTCTTGCAAACAAAACGAATAATCACCATAGTTTTTGGAGAAAACAATGACTGCGATTTGAGATTTATCAATCGCATTGATGAATGGATGCATTCTCCCTTTTGAACTCCTACATCATCCTTAAAAGTGTTTATTCCCTTATCTTCAAGATAAGTGTATAGGTGATCCACAAAAATATTACGAGATTCCACTCCTCTAAAGCTTAGAAAGACATCATATTTAAGATTAGAATAATGCGAAGATGATTATGTATATATAACTCAATCGTATTTACTATGTTTATATAATTTTGAAGATGACTGTCTCCCTTGTGAGTCTCTAGTTTAAGACAGTCGTACTTACTATGTATATATAATTCATTATAAGTAGCTTTGCAATTTTTTTGTAAAGCACTTTCATTTCCTTTACTATTTTGTGTTGTGACTTTTGACTCATTTTGACTTGTCTCCTTATAAGTTGATCTTTTATTTTACTAGTTCGATATAAAAAAAACACAAATGTAACATCACGCTTTTAATAATAATAAATAAAAGATATTTAGTTTATTCAATAACGTGTTATGTATTAGTTTAGATAAATAAACTATAAGAGGGTGGGCTTGGACTTTAAAAGATGGAATTAGAGATGGAATGAGTCTTTGGTCCATGGGCTTAATGGAGTATAAATATCCCTTAAACCTTAATAATTTCCATTTTTATCCATCTCTACACCATAGTCTACACCTTCAAAAACACACACAAACACCATCTATATCCCGAGCCAATATCCGAAGGTGACAACCCGAGCTTGTTGGTGTTTGGACGTTGTAACGAGCCTAAACCGACATCAAGACTTGATCGTGTTCGTAAACCGACTCGTTTAAGGTACGTTCAATAACGAAAACTTGTTCGGCTCATTTAGTATTCCAAGATCTATGTATAAATGGTAAAAACGAATCAAACGAAATGATTCTCAGTAAAATCCGTTAACGTTTGATAGATTAATCGAGGGTAAAAGAGCCGTATGTATATATGTATAAATCGCACCATGTAAAACGTAATATTTGGATGATTGATGGATTGGGGTTTGTAGGCGAGGTGAATCCGAGTTCAATGATACCAAAATCATGTTGTTTCATCATGATTTGAAGGGTAATTGCAGATCTGGTGATGTTGACTGTTTATTGTTCTTATCAATTTTGACTTTGACCCTAGAGTCAAAGATTTGGATAAGTCTGATGCTCATCCGTTATGCCAAAAAAATCATCGGTCATTCGTTAACGCTTTTATAACGAATGAACCTCTCATTCGCTCTACAAAAGTCACGAATGATATGTTCATTCGTTACTTATTCATTCGTTAGGATAAGACAACGAATCAAGCCATTCGTTACGGAGTGAGCTTCCGTAACGAATGAGAACTAATTCGTCTCAAGGAAACACGAATGGCCCTAGTCATTCGTTATATGCACATTCGTTTCAGACCAAGCCATACGTTATAACGAATGAAGCCATTAGTCCTAGAAAAATAGCATAGCGAATGATACATAACCAGAACCCATTCGTCATAACTAATGGGGTAGCGAATGAGTCTTAGCCAGAGACCATTCATCATAGCGAATGAGTTAGCAAATAAAATGTCACACCCTCACATAGAGCCTGGGCGTGTGACCAATAGTTGGTACCTGTTTTGTAAATACATCAGAGTTGCGGTTTATAGCGGAAGTCTTTAAAATATTTATATTGAAAACTTATTAAAATCTCGGGTTTAAATACCCGCTTGATATTTCAAATACATTTCTTTAAAAAAACATAATTCTTTTTTAATATTTTTAAATAAAATATCTGAGCTACCAGATAGCATCTAATGACTATAACTCCAATCTTCTATTTCTTCTTGCTTGTCTGTTCTAACCTTTCTTGTTTCCATGTAACATGGGTGGGAAAATACGTCAGCATAAAGCTGGTGAATAACGCTGACTCTAAAAATTTCTTTTCAATACCTTTGTGAAACCAACAATAATACATTTGTGACTACTCATTAGGCACCCAACTACATTGGGATCAAATTACCCTAAGTACCATGTACAATTAATTATATACACAATATCATTTCTCTGAACAGTCCCGAAGACCTTCAGAGGCATGTTGATGATATGCATGGCCTCGGGGAAATGCCGAGTCACCATGTATGTTTGGATCTAGACACATGTATACTCTTAATCAGAGTGTCCGTTTCTTATTATTGTACACAAAGTTTTAAGGATTCGTAAATCTCATGCAAACATTCTGACTCAATATAAAAGGTTTGGGGCGTATTCACCTTTTTCTGTTTATAATCAGTTTCTGATACTGATTCCTGTTTTCTGATTCTTCTTCTTGTTTTGTTACCTCGGACCTATAGTACGAGAATAACATTTGTATAAATAACTAGATCATCGATCTAGCTTTAGACCTTTAGTCTATTTTGGTATAACTTCAACCTTGATAAAATCATTTGTTTATATAAAACATTTGGACCTTTAGTCCTCTTCTTTATTTTACCAATTATATGCTACGTTTCTTCTTCAGGAAGAAACGTCTATACTGAGTTTCTTCTTTAAGAAGAAACATTATTTAACTATACTCTTTGAATATTATATTTCTTAATATTAAAGAAATATTATTTAACTATAACCTTTACTTAAGAAAAGTTATATTATTCTTAATCGTAATCAAGGTTCGGGCTATACCCTCGACTATGGTCTAAGCCATTTATAATAATATAATAATAACTTAGGCATAACCCCTTACCTCGCACGGGTAGTCGGAGTTAGATATTTCTAAGTTTATACGGGCATCACTTCTACTCTATATGCACGTTTATCGAGACGTTCTTGCTCCATCTTTCTTGGCAAGTAAATCGAGATGATGTTCACGTGTCGCCGGGTCGTGAGTGTACTTCGAGGCGGAATGTTGGGTTACTTTTGGGTGGCACGCACTTCGAGGAAAAACACCAGGTATTTGGCACGGATTACGAGGTAATGATTGTCGGGTCGGTGGCACGCAAAACGATCTTCGGCATGAAAACCGAGGTAGAGAGTAATTTTCTAGAGAGAGAGTGTGGGAGTGTGTGTGAGAAATGCTGTGAGCCTCCCCTTTTATAGCCACGGTACGCGATGGCTGTCTTCTTAGACTCATCGCGTAGCGCGATTGGTCTCTGGAAATTGTTATTCATTTTCAGTCCCTTGTCTTTTGTAGCTTGTCACTTCTGGTCTAATTCTCGTTGTCCAAAAATACTAAGGCGGCTCTTAAAGCGGCTCGCGGCGATGCGAGCGTGCGACATCAAAGCGCCACATTGCGCCCAACGCCCTTCGCCGTAGCCGTCGTCCTCGTCCTCGCCCGAGCCCATGCGCGTCGGGTGCTACGCACCCTCCGCTAGGACTACTTGGTGCATGATAATCATAAAAGAATATAATTATGGAAATTCTATCTCTTAAAAAGAGCTTCCATTTCTTACCACTTTCCATGTGGGATGGATTTCATTTCCTTATTTATACCCAAGTGGAATGCTTCCACTTTCTTACATCTTCCAATGTGGGATGGGTTTTCTTTATCTTATTTCCTTCATGTAAGAATACTTAGCTTTAGGAAATATTTTTATTTCCTTATTTTTCTTATATTTTCTTTATTTAATATTTTCTTATGACTTAATTATATATTATTTTTGATCTCTCAACTTTCCTAAGCTGTCAAATTTGGATCAAAATTTTGGGGATGTTACATAAAATATTATTAAAGAATCCTAATGGAAATTTTGTTAAGAGCAGTTAATGAAATTTTGTTAAGAAGAACTTAACCCCAGCCAGGGGCTCTGCCCCTTGGACCCCCGCTAGGGGCTGCCGTCCCTATAACCCCGCTGCCCCCAGACCCCCGTTCATTGAGGGGTTACAATATCTTAGAACTATGATATTATGGAGATAGTTAATTGATACTTGTAATTATTATACAGTTAGCCATGCACAGCTAAAGAAGGGTATTACTATAAACTCAGAAAGAAACAGGACCCATGTGAGTTTCTAGACCCATTTCCTTGTTATGTTTTCGGGGTTGCGTGCATACTCGATGTGATTTGTTAATACACTTACCTTAAGTGGTAAGTGTATGATATGTGAATATGTATGAAATGTGTTGGTATGATATATAAAGTATGACTGGTATATGAATGTTAATGCAAAGATTGAAAGTATGTATGAAAGTTATAATTATAAAGATAAGGAAAATAAGGGTATGGTTGTATGGTAGAAAAGGGAACAGACCCTAATAATATTCGAGGTAAGAGGGAACCGAACCCTAATAATATTCAAGGCAAGAGGGAACCGGACTCTAATAATATCCGAGGCAAGTAGGAACCGGGCCTAATAATACTCAAGGAAAGTAGGGCGAAATGCTCTTTAAAATGTGTAAGTATATATATAAAGAAAGAAAGTATGAAAGGAAGAAAGTATAAAGGTATGTAAGCATAATAGAATGAAAGTATGAAAGTATAAAGTATGAATGAAAGTATGTATGTATATATGTATGAACGAAGTATAAAGAAAGTAATATGTGTCTTCGGATACATAAAAGTAAGATAAACTATTTCCATCAATCAATCATTAGAAAACAACAAAATACAGATAGCATTGATCTAGTATCCCGCTAAGTTGTCCTTGAGGCGTTTTAGATGTTAGACTAAAGTCAAATATTATACCATCTAAGGGAATTGGTATTCAATCCTTTTGTGATTGTTTGCCATGAAGGTTTTAGAATCACATCCAACAACCACAGCTACAACTACAACTATAATGACAATCAAAAAGGGAATGTAAACTAAACACGCAAATTGAATTTTGAAAATCATACCTATGTGATTTCATATACAAATGAGATGGAGTTTCGAATCAAAACTGTGTGACACTGAACTTTGGAACCCTTAGCTGTTGCACTCGTGACCTAATTTGAAACAAAAGATTAAAGAATTTGGAACACGAAGTGATTATGACCGTTAGTTGAACTATGATAATTACCTGACCTGATCTGAGGAGATGGAAAAAAGGATGCTTGGACTGAGTTGTATGAAGGCGGAGAGCGGTGGAAGGCGGTCACTGATTAATCTTCGTGGAGGTGACATGCTCACAACGGTGGTCTGCGAAGGTGAAGAAGACAAGGAGACGTGTGAAGATGGAGAACACAAAGAGAGTCCACCGCCACGTCATAAGTCTCGTAAACTAAAATCACGTGGAACGTAGAGAGAAAGAAAGAAATAGACACCAAAGACACACATGAGCATCTTGTACAAACCATTTGGTACACCATAGACATCATATTGTACAACTAAAATTGCATAACTAAGTTTACATTTGTAATATATATAATTTCTGAGGCAGGCGGATAATTATCCCCTCCCGAGGTTTTATGCCGGAGATCCTAACAAGGGTCAAGGGCTTTCCTCGTACACCCTGAGTCGTTTACAACTTTACACACGCACTTGCAATATTATGAAGAACACACTACTTCACTTATAAAGTTTGATCATTAAATTACGTATGTAATTTTTTACCAAAACATTTTGGCACCCACCGTGAGGCAAGTGGTGTTTTTCATCAAAAAGGTTCACCAACAATCACAATCCAATCAAACTCGATCCAAAAATGGCTTCTCAACAAAGTCTAATTCTTCTCCAATGCCATCCTCAGTCTCCTCCACCTGCTGTTCAGAAAAAGGCAACCATCACTAGGATTAGGCCTGTTCACAAGCCGAGCCGAGCCCGAGCCAAGGCAAGCTCAAGCTCGGCTCGATAATCAATCGAGCTGGCTCGAGCTCGAGCTCTTAATCGAGCTAAAAATTTGAGCTCAAGCTCGGCTCGGTTTTAATCGAGCCAAGCCCGAGCTCTTAATCGAGCTAAAAATTTGAGCTCAAGCTCGGCTCGTTTTAAATTGAGTCGGCTCAGTTCGGCTCGATTTGGCTCGAGTTTACCTGTAATACTAAAAATTATATGCAATCATCAAGCTAAAATAAATAAATATGACGTTAAGATCAACACCAACCAAATACAAACTAAATAAATACGTCTAATAACACCATCGAAAACAAAATATGTTCAACAAGTCTAAACCAAACCAAATACAAAATTAAGCAGAGAAATATTATCTATGAGCGACGGCCGATGGCGGAGGTGAATATGTGCGGCTAGGGTTAGGGTGGAAAATGGAACGTATACTGATTATTGAGTGTGTGAACTATGAAGTCTCATCTCTCAGTTACTCAGTATATGGAATTATGAATATGAACTATGGAGTGAGAAAGAAAATTGGGCTGGATTAAAGGAAAGCCAATGTGTTAAAATAATTGGGCTCGATAATTATATGCATGTATGTGTGTGTGTGTGTAATAAATTAAAACAAAATAGTTCGAGCCAATCGAGCGAGCCTATCGAGCGAGTTCGAGTCGAGCCGGGGCTAGCTCAAGCTCGGCTCGTTTAGAAATCGAGTCGAGCTAGGCTCGGCTCGTTTACAATCGAGCCGATTTCGAGCGAGCTTTCTCCGAGCTTTTTTCGAGCAAGCTTCGAGCCGTGAGCTTTTTGAACAGCCCTAACTAGGATACCCATCTCAGGATCCAAATGATCTGCTTATGCTCAAGGATCTCAGGGATTAGGATCTTCCACTGCAAGACATGTCCTCATGTCTAACAATGAAATATTCTATATGTCATTATAGATGAAGGATCACATGCAACAACAAAGGAGACCAACAATTATTTCATAAGGGAACTCCAAGATATCAGATCGCATGGAACGAAACGTGTAGCAGAATCATTAACTCATGCAAAAATATTTTATAAAATTCTACTAATGTTCCCTGAACTAGCAAGGGTAAGTATTATGTCGAACCTACATGGAATCAGCTGGAAAGTACTAATCAAGTTAATTGTTTATGAAGTAGTTCTATTACGGCGGACGGACGATGTCAAGCAGTTTAAAAGTGATTTTTAAAACAATAATGAGAAAAAAGTAACCACCATGGGCTTCAGATTCAGTAATTAACTAATAACCTAGCTTTGTTCGTTAGGACATCCTTAACGGGGACTCTATGCATGCAGTAATTTTAAGTGATGATTAAGAAACTGAACTTAACGGATTCTATTAACAAAACCACCAACCTAATCAAGATGTGTCAAGAAAATACATGGTCATGAAGTACTAATCATGAACGTTGTGATATTAAAAATGCAAGACATATAATAATCAAGCTATTTAACTTTCAATTGCACAAGATGAATTTAACACAACCAAAGATTGCATAAAACTTACACCCGATCAAAGAACAAAACTAAAATCAGAAGTTTCTCACACAAATCTAACATCCGGGGGTGATTACAAAAGGAATTAGCCGCTCATAGTTATCATGGAATCTTTAATGGTTGAAAGAATTGATGAACACATGAAGAAATAAGCTTGGAGAATGATGGGAACCTTCAAAATTTGCTCTTTAATGATGAAAAACGGTTGGGGGGAAGTCTTTTTTTTGCAACCCTAAAGTTATATTTATATATGGAGACAAAAACCTAAAATTCGCTTCTTTTTACGAACTAGGCCGCAAATTGTGCTCATGGGACCGCAACTTGCGGGCTTCTTTACCAAACTGTCTTATCTGCGCACCTGCTTGTGGCTTCTCTTGTCATACAGGACAACAAATTGCGGTATGTTTGGTCTTCTTCATTTTTCCTCCATATCTTGACTACCGACCTCGTTCATCTTCGTATTAACTATTGAGTATCATCCCAATAGCTTCCATTAAGCACCAACACACCTACAATCATAAAAGATCTCAAAGCTCCGTTTAGCTCCATTAATCAAACGAAGGAAATGACTCAAGATTGACTCCTAGGGGATGATGTAGGGTAGGGGTACTATTTAAGTAAAGTCTTATATATGTTGGTTTCTACCATCATATTTCTCAATTCAGGTGGTGGTATTAAGATCTCGACATACATATGAAAAACAAGTTCTAGATACTGTGAAACATATTGGTTACACTCAAACACTCACATGACGTGTATATATATTTATAAACTAGCTTTTATCCCCCGTATTAGGGGGTTGTTTTATATTATTTGTTTCTAATATTTATTTATTTTCTGAATTTTTATTTTTTTTATTGTATGAAAGTTAATTATATAATTATGGTTTGATGATAAATTGTTTCATAAAAAAATGAGATGTTATAACTCGGTTTAAAAGCTATATGGGTTTGATGAGACCCAAGACACGTTTATTTTTTTTACTATAAAATTGGTTTTTTAATATAAATAATATATCTTTTTTTAAATAAACCAGGTATTAATTTTTAGTATATTCCTACTTTATAGGATTTTTATATCAAATAATTGGTGAGATTAATTTTTAATTTAATGAGATGTTATAACATGTTTAAGAAATATCTGGGTTTGATGAGACGCATACCCGTGAATTCAGGTCAAATGCATGAGAATCCTCCATTTAAAAATCAAGCAAATCTGGTGACTCCAAAAAAGGGGAGCGACCACGTCACGACACGTATGATTTTTATGTTTTCGTTTTTATATATATATATATATTAGAGATAATATGTTTATTATATATATGGCTAACTCATACACACACGGGAGGAAATAGGTTGCCGATATGAAACATGTGTACCCGTCACCTTGACTCGTTATCCTCATCTAAACGACCCCATTTTCTATTTTTGAAAAAAACATTTGATGAGAAAACTATCAAGAAGCTTAAAAAACCAACCATGAACAAGGACCTCTAAATGTGCATTAATAAAGATAATTATAACTGATAATCTACTATTATAATAAACAAAAATGATAGTTGAACCATATTATCTCTAATTGGCCTAATATTTTGCCATGTGGCACCTTATCTTTGAAGCTTTAGATCATAAATATTTATAATCAAAATTAAAATAAAGAAATTAAAACCTTTCATATACAGAACTAAATGTATTCCTTAATTTTTAATATTTAATTATAAAATTAATCGTCAACTAATTATAATAGTTGTCTTGACTTCTTTCTTGTTTGAAAAAAAATTTCATTATCAATTAATAATTAGTGATTTCCTTTAAGTTACGTATTACTAATTACGTAAACAACTAATATACAGTAGCTATTAGTTACCGTAAAATCTGTTTATTTCAATTAATGATTTCCTTCAACAACAACAAAGAAACTGAATTTCTTTAGTCTCTTTCATTCCTTAGTACTAACCACCTATATTTGATAGTGTTCGTACTCACAAACACACCTGAGGAGCCTTCATATGTGTGCTCCTCTTCAATCAATTTACCAATTAATTACAGCAAGTCCTACATCCAATTACGTATTTTATATTGCTCGTCATATATTAATATTGTATTTCGCACTTTTAAGCATATGTGATATGTGAATTACATGCATATTAGCTAGGTGTCTTCTTGGCTACCTTTAAAACCATTAAATCGGACAAACTTACCATCCTGAAATGAAATTCGCCTTTAAATCAGCTGTTTATGTTTATACAATGTTATACATATACTATATACTTGGGTTACAAACGTCATATTACACGTGGTTTTCATATAAAATTTGCATGTATCCATTGGATGATTTTTTTTATAGCTCCCCTAAAAAACATACATTTACCATTTCATTATTTCATAACTAAATAAATATATAAAATAAAAACTAATTACGCATTAAACTAGAATATTAAACTGAAGTTGTTTTATAAAAAAACGATCGTTCGTCCCCAATACAATAAACATAAAGGTGGTATCTCACTAAAAATTGTGTAAAATCATGACCAACGGTTTGGTTTACGATTTTTATAATTATGGGCCGTATATACAAAACCGGACTGTAGGAGATGGTTGGTCAATTTTAATTTTCTTCATGCTGTTTACGCTTTAAATTCATCGTTAATGCTATTTTATACTTCTTCTACCATTCATATGATTCCTTTTTATAAATGTATTTATTTTGTCAAGTGATAAGGCGATGTTTAAAAGATCAAAAGCTCACCTTATTAATTCGGAGAACGATGTTTCTAACAGGAGTTATACAACAAAGTATCATTCGTTTTCCTGCTTATAATTAATTTGTTTTGGGATATGTGTTTATTTTATATTACAACTAACATATAAGATTGTAACTATTTGTTTTAACGTTTCAGTTGATGCATCTACAGGTCCGTTGTCGTACCGTTCAAATGGTATTCCATTATTATTAAATTTAACTTGAATTTATTTTGAAAACAAAAATTTTAATTTACCAAACACATTTATTTTAATTTCATTAATAGTTATATTTCTTACAATCTTTAATATGAACAATGCCTATTCTGGTGCCGCTAAAAAAAGAAAACAATGAAACCCATCCTTGATATAATAAACAAAAACATGGTTATGCCACTTGATACCTAATTAGATCAGCTTTGTAGTGGCATTTCAAGGTTCCAAATAAAACTATATCCCATCACATATTGCTCTAATGAGAAATCAAGAAGAAAACCAGGATTTATAAAAGACAAGGTCGTGCATCCAACTTGTTATTATCATTAGACGGTGCATGAAATATTGTGTACAACTACTCAGTTTTAAAAATATTTAATGTTATCCCGGCTGTTTTTCTTTTCCGGTTCTTTTTGCGGTTTGAAAGCTGGTTAGCGAACAACCAACTGTTAATTTTTATTTATTTATTTGTCAGTTGGACGACCATTATGGTCTGGTTTCTAAACATTGTTTTTATTTCAAACTAGTGCTTTTTCCCGGCGCGTTGCGCCGGGCAGGTCGGTAAAACACGGGTAGTGGTAAAACACAAGCATTGAAACGGTAAGTCGACGCGAATTCGGTCGGTTTCGGTTACGTACGTTATTGTATAGGAACTAAGACAAAAATATAACAAAAAAAATATAAAAATAAGGGTGGACCAATGGCGTGGCATTGGTCGGTAAAACTGATCATTTGTAAAACCCGACCTTTATCGATCCTGGACGGTGATGCGATTGAGTCTATGCGAATTCAGATGGTTTTCGTCATGTTCGTTACGGTACTTGAACAAAAACAAAGCGCGGTGAGTCTACGCAAATTCGGTCGGTTTTACGTCTCGTTCGATACGGTACCGTAACTAAAACAAAATATTAAAAAAAGAACAAAACCAAAATTCTTATTCGATAGATTTTCATTACGTTCATTAGCCGAAACTCAAGAAAACAAAAACAAAATTAAAAAAATACCACCAATAAGGTGCCGCAAAGTTGCCCATCGGGACTTTGCGGCACCAAACTCTTTAAATATATTATATAATAATGAGTTAAAATATTAAATAAGTTGAATTTTATTTGTAACAAAAATCAAAAAGAAATATTTGGATATTTATGAATTTCCGACATGTATATATTTTTTTTCATATTGTTTAATATGTAATCTAATATACCGTATAATACATATTTATATAAACAGTTTAACACATTTTTTATATTTCTTATAATGTCGTCATTTGAATAGATTTATTTATTCCAACCCGTGTTACACACGAATACTTAACCTAGTTATTCATTAAAGTCTGATCCAGTTAAACATGATTAATAAGTTAATCACTAATCCCATCCAATCGTCCGACTAGCAACTAACGATTCCGTTTGAATCTAATATAAGGTGACTTCGTCTCTTGTTATAATAATAAGAAAAATCCCGCCATCCAACGACTTTGTTCTTCCACTTTGAAAATGTCAACCAACGGAGAAGACGCCGATAAACGCGTTGCTCAATTCAATCTGTCTCCGACGACTTTGCTGAAGATCCAGAAAGGAGATATTACTCGTTGGTTCATCAACGGCTCCGACGACGCAATTGTATGTGTTTCTCGTACACGAGCCCGAGCTCGGCTTGTTTTCACTACCGGTGCTCAAGCTAAGTTCGTGAAAGCTCTAGCTCGGCTCATTTGTTATTTATTTATTCAGATTTATTTTTAATTATTTGGAGAAAAAACTCTAAATGAGGCCTAAGTTCGGCTCGAGCTCATATGCATTACCTTAAAGTCTTAACGAGCCAAAGACTTATAAAAAAAGTAGAAATAAAGCTAAACGATTTTCCTGTGCAAGGCTTGAAGACGGGCTCGATAACTAAACAGGTTTAATTTGAGGCTCGGCATGTTTCAAGCTTTATATCTGTCCGATCTTGAGTAGCTCGTGAGCGCCTCGGCTCGCTTGCACCACTGTCCTATATATGTCAAATGACGCATAATCTGATTTCGAATACAGAGAGAAAAGTGAACTTTATGATCATTGATTGATGATATGCACAGGTAAATCCAGCAAATGAGCAGATGCTCGGTGGTGGTGGTGCAGATGGAGGTAATATTCTTACAATACAAACAAATTTTCGTATATGCAACATCGATTTCATACAAATTTCTTGTAAATTTGGTAGCCATACATGATGCTGCTGGTCCAGAATTAAGAACATCATGTTATGATGTCCCTGAAGTCCGCCCTGGAGTTCGTTGCCCAACTGGAGAAGCAAGAATCACCCGTATGATCTCAACATTTAGCTTCCATCATTATTAATATTATTCAAACACTATGAAACTTATTATTACAAAATTTACGCAGAGGGTTTAATTTGCCTGCATCTCATGTAATACACACCGTTGGACCTATTTATGAAGCCGATAGCAATGCTCCAGCCTCCTTACGGTTTAATTGCTATTCACTATTCTCTTGTGGCCAGAAGAGTACAAGCTCATGGCTTGGTGGTAAACAAAGCAAATCTGCAGTCTTCTTGAGTAATGCTTACAGGTATCGGTTTTATCGATAGAATAAAACTCTGACAATCTTGATCCATTCTTCAACATGTGGGTTCATTTGGGTTAAAAAGGTGTGCTTAATAAATGAAGGAACCTGAACATAAGTTTTTGTTCAATTAGCTAAAAGAACGAACATGAACGCATGTCTCATTCGTTCATGTATGTCCGTGAAAATTCATTTACGTTTGTTCATTTAAATTCGTCTATGTTCATTCATTTGAAGTCAATTAATGTTTGTTACTTTACATTTGTTTAAATTCGTTTGTTAATATATTCATTTAAATTGTTTAGGGCGATAACAATCTAGTCTAGTTTTAATAACATTTTTAGGGCCAACACAATGTTGTTTGCATTTACTTTTAATTGGTTTTAGCACGGTTGTGTTCGTTCATCTTTGTTCAGTTATGTTCGTTTGGCTACGTTCGTGAACCTGTTCGTTTATACTGTTAATGAACGGACATAAACGAACACGAACAAGCTCATTTTCTAAACAAACAAATACAGACATTCTCTGTTTGTGTTTGTCCGGTTCGTTTAATATTAGAATCTTACATAACCGTCTATTGAGGTTTCTGTGAAAATGGGATTTTTTTTCTTTTCCTGTTTCAGGAACAGTCTGCGTGTTGCAAGAGAAAACAATATTCAATATGTTGCGTTTCCTGCGATATCTTGTGGTGTCTTTGGGTGAGTTCATTAAGTTGCACAAAATAGATGATTATCTGTTGATGTAAAATAACCCACAATGTCTATATTAGTTTTCATTTGGATGTCGGTTTTATAACTTTTATTAGTTCTGAATTTCACGTGAACGTGTAACTACCATTTCAGATACCCGTATGAGGAAGCTGCAACTGTGGCCATATCTACAATCAAAGAGCATTGCAATGCCATTAAAGAGGTATTTATGACCGTCTTTTGTTATATTAATTAACCATCACCATGCTGTGATTTTATGAACCACACCATGTGGTTATGCTTTCTTTGCAGGTTCATTTTGTGCTTTTTATGGATGATATCTTCAATGTCTGGGTGAAAAAGGCAGGCGAGTTACTCCCAGTTTAGCGTTTGTTTCGACTTCACTAAGTTGATAAAAAAAAAAAGAATAATTATTTAAACTTTTATGTTAGCCAAAACTGATTTACTTAAATTATTAGTTTTATACATAATTAAAATTATAGTATTAGTTTATCCTATACGTGATATCATACATGATTGGCCAAATATGTAATTAATGTGGGCTAGGCATTATTGGGTTGGGTTCACCTGTGGGCCGAGCCGCCGAGGAAACATGAAGAAAGTCGACAGGTGAGGCCTGGACGGTTTGAAAACATTAATGCTGAATGATTATGACTAATGCCTTGTGAGGGAACAAAGAAAAACAAAGCTAAAAAGTGGGTCTCGTGAATGGTCCGGTTGTCATCTTCTTCGAAAATTTGGACAGGCCACCAGGAAAATTCATTTATATGATTACTAGATCATTAGTTAACTTAATACACACGTATATACATACTATATAGTATGTATGGTTATGTTTTATTTTTAGTTGCAGCCTGCAGGTAATGATTAGGATGTTGGAATTTGTAAGTTTGATGAGTTGGCCCATGCGGTTTGGGATGGTAATGGGTCGGGTTTGAAAGTTGAAACGTCTTTTTGACAACACTCGTGTGATATTCTATTTATCTGATTGCAAAATCGAATCTCATAGTTGGTTTCACACTTGTTGCGTAACGGGTATTCAAGTACTTGCTATATTTCGGGTTCATGGTTTCCCCTTTGGAAACCCCGTGTACGTTGTTAAAAAACCCCTTATATTTCCTTTACCTTAAAATGGATCTCGAATTCAACCAAAAAGCTTATTTGAAATATCAAATTTAAGACTGTAATGCACTTAAAGCAATTTCATACCTTTAATAATCTTTCTAAAACTTGGGACTTTAGTGGTTTTCACACTTTCTTCTAGTAAAATTTTACTATACATGATATTTGGACACCAGGCAATATATTAAAACACCATGTATCACATCTTCTATCATGCATCGTCCGATTCTGTTCATATACCTCATATAGGCAGGCTTATACACTTTATATTATATAGGCCTATACGAGATGTATAGATACAATTCCTTTTATAAATTTTTTTATAGGATTTTGTTTTTTATTTATTAAAACCTTTAATAAAAAAGACACAAATTAAAAAATAAATAACACTCCACATAGCTATGAAATAATAACACATAATTTATAAATAAATTATATCTATTTAAAAATACATATTTTATTTTATACTAACTGAACGACATATGAACAACATGAACGTTTTGAAATACCGGCCTTTAAAAGTTGTCTTCTAAATGCCAGTGCCTCAAAACACTATTGTTGTTCATAGGTTGTTCAAATAACATGAAACAAAATTTGCACTTTCATATATGCGTATTTTTATTTACACATTATGTGTTTTTATTTTATAACCGTGTACATTGCTATTTTTAAAATTTTATGTCTTCTATATTGATAGTTTTATTTTAACTAAATGGAAGTAGAAGGCGAGATCTTATAAAAAAATTAAAACCAAAATTCAAAAATAAAATAAATAAAAAGATTATGTATATACGCCTCTGCCCTCCGCACCTCGTATAGACCTATACTAGTCATATAGGCATGCCGAGACACTTATGAAGCCAACACACATAGGGCTGTAAGCAAACCGGACGTCCGGTCGTCCGTTCGGCAAGAAGTTTTATTTGTGTTTGTCCGTTTAATAAACGAACCGGACATGGACAAAAGAATTTTGTTCGGTAAGCTTAAGGGACGAACACGGACAAAGGTCAGGTCCGTTCAATAGTATCCGTGAACGTCCGTTCGATTACGTTCAGTAACGTCCGCCCGGTTATGTTTGTGTATGTCCGTCCGTTGTTGATGACAATATTAGTGTACGTTGGCCATTAGTGTCCATTAATGTTCATATGTTCCTTTGTCCATTAATGTCCATTATTTTTCATGTGTGTGTTTGTTCATCAGAGTCTATTAGTGTCCGTTTGTCCATTAAAGTCTACTTACTAGTGTCCGTTTACGATGTTAATGGACGGAACAAACTCAATTTTTTAATGCACGGATAGGGGCATTAATTTTCGTTCGGTTGAATGTTCGTGAACCGTTCGTTTATCCGTCAAAAACTTAACAGACGGACATGCTCTCATTCGGTTGTGTACACCCCTATGCCCGGGTAATATATATTTACAAACACCATAAATATCCGGCCCATATTTGCAGGGATATAATACAAACGCAGAGATACCCGTTGTTTTCTGTTGGTCACTTTATTACACACATACACACACTTCTGCTGCAGCTGCAACTGCAACTGCAACTGCAACTGCAACTACAACTGTAATGGTGGATCCAATATCAATCAATTTCACTCTTTACAATAAATAATTAGCAACAATTGCCTTATCACCTGCTGCAACGTCACTCTGCTTTTACTCGCCTGCTACCTTCAGTAAGCAAGCTCTAATTATCTCCATTGCTTCAATGTCATGACCTAATTTTCAAACTCTATTGTTATTATTATTATTATTATTATTATTATTATTATTATTTGTTATACAAGCAAATTTACGTAGAAATGTGAAAAGGCTAGGTAGCACGCGTTTATTTAGGGTTATTGTAATTCCACTGATAATGATTAATGAGGCTGTGACCTTCTGGTTTCTGAATAGTTGTTGAGTTGAATATATGTATGTATGTAGACAATGACAGTATCAGCAACTTTACACCACAAATACCAGCCTGCTTTTTATTAAATCCTTAAATATTTGAAGCCTGCACGCGCTCAAGTGTAACTTATAGTGTATGTTTCACGTTTTATGGTTTCTCTTAACTATAATTATTACTAGTTTAATATTAGGGTTTAGATTTAGATTAGACTCTTTACCGAATATCGGTAACCGAACTGGCATTTTTCATGTTTTTCGGTATCGGTACCATTCGGTATTTTTGGTGATTATAAGTAGTACCGGTATTGATAGGCACCGAACCGAAAAAATTGGTACAATATTCGGTATATAGTTTTACTCGTTTTCGGTGTCGGTATCTTTTGGTACTGTACCGATCTCATCCCTAGATAGCTTTATGTATGGAGGTTCCCTCTTCATTGTAATTACATAGTTAGGATTTTTTTTTTCTCAGATCGGGTCATGGAATGAAAGTTTGAAAGTAAGAACTGTAGTGTAAACCGGATTGCCTTTTCATATTGGAAAACATGCATATTTATAATAGTCTATAATTTTTTGTTACCATTCTTAAAATGTTAATAAGAACTATTAATTTCAATAACAAGTCAAACTGCTAAACCAAAGGCTTTTGTTTGGCTTAGTTTGCTGTTTTTGGAAAAAACTCGTTTAATTTGCCGCTTTTTCAACGTGGTTAGCTTTTTGTCTCATAATTTTTGTTAAAATCGACCGAATTGGACGGTAAACGCCCCTTGTTGAAGTTTAAATGTTTATAACAAAAGGCCAAATGCAGTGTTGCAAGGAGTCTATTTTTGTCTTTCATGGTGTGCATAAAAAACCAAATAAAATATGGACAAATTTGGTCCCAAAGCACTAACCAGTTAAAAAGTCCAAGAAATGTTAGATTTGACCTATTATTCTATCTACATGATAAAACCAAATATGTGTATGCACTATAAGTTTTTTTATTATTAAAAAGACTTTAATTAACTTAACCTTTTAACAATTATATTTTAGTGTTTGGTTTTTGTGTTAGTTAAGATGGCTCTTTCTTTAACATTAGAAGGTTTAGTTTTCTTGTCATGAGGTCTATTTCGGTTTTGGATACAGATAATGGATTCTTGCCTAATGTCACACACTTTAATTAACTAATAATTAGGTACTTTGTCACATTGTTGGGTATTTTAATTCTCTCACTAAACCACGTGAAGACACAGTGTGTGTTTTTAATGTGTGTGTGTGAGAGAGAAAGAGAGATAGATAAATGCCAAATTTGCCCTTGAAAGCTGCATTGAATTGTGGACATGATAATGCAGATTCTGTTGAGTCATGTGATTTTGGTCTGCCTGTTTCTTCTTCCAAACATTCTCTGGTTTTCCTACTATTTGAGCTGAAGTGATCTATTAAAAAAATCTTAAATAGTTGATCACCACTTGTGTTGAATGTTTAATTCTTGATGTTGATTCGTGGTCATGGGAACTGGTTGATTTAGTGGCGTCATTGAAACTTATTTTTTATTCAAGAAAGTATCATCTTGATTGAAATATTGTGCATTTTTTTAAGTTACCTCTTCAAAAAGACAATCTTTTTGATTCGATTTTGCATCTTCCTGTCTTTTGCTTGGATTCCTTTTGGTTTTTTTACTTTTTGGTTAATAGATTAATTGAAATTTTGGCTCATCAAGCTCTTTTCATCTTTCTTGAAATCTAGTGGGTCACTGTTTCCATATCAGTCTTGTAATTCTCTTTTTGTTTCTAAAGAAAAATGCAAATTTTTATATATTTTGTTTCAGCTGGAATCTGCATTTAGCTTGTTTCATCATAAACATCATCAATTCTGAGAAAGCATGGATCTTGGTGACAGAAAGTGTTGGGGAAATTCAAAGGTCTACCCACAAATTTTGGAATTTCTTGTTTTCAAATTACCAAAATTTTATTTTGGTTGCTATCAAACTCCCAAAAATTTGCAAAATGGGTGAACGATTGAAACTTTTAGTGGCTCTAATGCTCTATTGTTCTTTTTTTAAAGTTTTACAAAACCAATGGTTTTTTAGCAATAAAGAAAGTCAAGTTGTGGTCTTTTTCAAATTTTAATGTAATCAATCTTTATAAATACAATGCTTATATGTTGGTTAAATTGTGTTTAGAAGGATTCTTGGAGGACAACATTGGTGTTAGCTTATCAGAGTCTTGGTGTGGTCTATGGTGACCTCAGCATTTCACCAATTTATGTTTACAAAAGCACATTTGCAGAAGACATTCATCACTCAGAAACAAACGAAGAGATTTTTGGTGTGCTTTCATTTGTTTTCTGGACTTTAACTCTCGTCCCGTTGTTCAAATATGTGTTTATCGTTCTTCGAGCCGATGATAACGGTGAAGGTAAACAATTTATGTTATGGTTGGGTCAAAATTGTCACCTCTGGTTTTCAGTGATCAAACTGAAACTTGTTATTGTGAATGCATAGGTGGAACATTTGCTCTTTATTCCTCAATATGTCGGCATGTTAACGTAAGCCTGTTACCAAACAAGCAAGTTGCTGATGAATCACTTTCAACTTATAAACTGGTGCAACCTCCAGAACGGGAAAACGGGTCGAAAGTGAAAATGTTGCTTGAAAAGCACAAAATTTTGCATACAGCTTTACTAATCTTAGTTCTTCTAGGCACGTGTATGGTAATTGGAGATGGAGTACTTACACCAGTTATTTCTGGTAAAATATCTTTTTCAAAGTTTTGAAATTCCATTTTACTTTTTTGCATTATTTAACATATTTTTGTTGTTCAAATTTGCAGTTTTTTCTGCGGTTTCTGGGCTTGAGTTATCAATGTCCAAAGAACATCATGAATGTGAGTGAGTTTTTTAAATAGGCTTGTAATCGAACTGATCGAACATAACTGAGTTTAAACAATTAAAAGTATATGTGAAGACCAATATGTTGGGCCTAAAAGTTATTAAAGCTAGACTAAGCTGTAACGGGCCTAAAGTTTAAATGCATATATTAATGGACTAAACAAACGAATTAAATAAACGAACCTCATGAACATAAATGAGCAAGCGAAACTTTAAATGAACAAGCGTAAACAACGTTCATGAACATAAATGAACGAACGAGACATGTGTTCATGGTTGTTCGTTTATTAAATAAACGAACCTCTCACCGATTGGTTCCTTGAATGTTCGGCTTGTTTACATGCCTACAACTATCGGTTATTTAGAGGGTGTTTGGATGTAAGTGTTTGGCAAGTCTGGTTATTTAAGTAATTAATTGATTAAATGGGTCAAAATGACCAAAAAGGACATTATTGTGAGAAAAAGAGAGTCATCTTGTTCAACAGGATTAAGGGTAATAGGTCATTTTACTTTACCTTAGAAATTTGAAGCTGGTTTGAAATTGATACTTTACCTTTAGATATTTGAACCTTTAGATAATCAGAAGCCGAATCTGTTTATCAAAATACTAGAAGCTGATTATGTTTAACTATTAGTCAAACCTTTAAGAGGGTAAATGCATATTCTAAAACTGTTATTATTTACAGATGCTGTTATCCCGATCACCTGCTTCATATTAGTGTGCTTATTTGCACTACAACATTATGGCACACATCGAGTCGGTTTCCTTTTTGCTCCAGTTGTGCTGTTATGGCTGTTATGCATAAGTGGACTCGGATTATATAATATATACTATTGGAACCCAAATGTTTACAAAGCTCTTTCGCCTTATTACATGTATAAGTTTATGAAGAAAACAAAGAAACGAGGGTGGATGTCATTGGGAGGCATTTTATTGTGCATTACAGGTAAAAACCGTAAAATCTTTGTAAATTAGGTACCGTTTGACTTTTGAGGTAAAAGGATTAAATTTTAAATTTGAATTTTTTTTAGAAGAAGTTTATGTTTCTACTTACAGGTTCGGAAGCAATGTTTGCCGATCTTGGTCATTTCTCATATGCTGCAATTCAGGTACAATATTTTCATATATTGCATGTTTAGAGCATTATCTATGAAAAGTTATAAAATTGGTCAAAAAGTGTTTGTTTGTGGCATGACCCAACCCGGCCCAATAATCACCTGTTTTGACCACCACCTGTCCACCTTTATAATTAGGGGTTGGTTTTGGGCTCAAACTGAACGAAAAATGGAAAATTCGATTTCTGGATTTTGAAAAACCGTTCAATTTTAGGTAATTTACAGTGGGTTCAGTTTTGGTTTTTACCATCTGGGCTTGTAAATTTTGGACCATAAAAATGGTCCAAAATAATGAAATTATTTTCAGTTTTTGGATTTTAAAAGAATTGTTGAGTTTTCGGTTTTTACAATGGGTTCGTTTCAGTTTTACCATTTGGGATTGAAAATTTCGGGCCAAAAATGGTCCAAGTTAATGAATTTGGGCTTAAAATTGTCTGTTATTTGATAACTGGTTGATTATTACACATTTGGATCTAAACATTTTGGGCCACACCATTTATATTTCATTTAAATAACTTAAAATTCTTTTTTTCGTTTACAGTTTGGTTATAGCAAAAACAGAAACCGAGCTGAAAATTCGGTTTTTTTAAAGAACTTAAAAAAACTGTTGGTTTTTACTTGGGTTCGATTATTTTGGTTCGGTTACGTCAGTTATTAATTAATAAATTCTTTTGCAGATTGCTTTCACCTTTTTGGTTTATCCTGCACTAATACTAGGATACATGGGACAAGCGGCATATTTGTCTAAAAATCATCAGATGGCTGATGACATCAGCTATTATGTCTCAGTACCAAGTATGCCTTTTAACTTTGATTTTTTCTTGAAAAAAGTATTCTTAATATTAATTATAACTAGTTTATAACATGATGTGCAGAAAGTGTGAGGTGGCCGGTTCTTGTAATAGCCATTCTCGCTTCTGTTGTTGGGAGTCAAGCAATCATTAGTGGAACATTCTCAATCATTAACCAAAGTCAATCACTTAGTTGTTTTCCAAGGGTTAAGGTTGTTCACACATCAGACAAGAAACACGGTCAGATTTACATCCCAGAGATCAACTGGATTCTCATGGTTTTATGTATCGCTGTGACTGTTGGATTCCGGGACATAAAACACATGGGAAACGCATCAGGTTGGTGGTTAAAGTTTGTTCGTAATAGTTATGGGTCAAATGAACTGTGGTGTTCCTTTAGCCACAACCGTTAAATATTGTATCAAAATTTTCATTCTTTATATTTGACTTTTTGCAGGACTAGCCGTTATGGCTGTAATGCTGGTTACAACATGCCTAACATCATTAGTAATCATTCTTTGTTGGCACAAACCGCCTATTCTAGCCCTTTGCTTCTTACTGTTCTTTGGGTCCATTGAACTCCTCTATTTCTCAGCATCTTTAGTCAAGTTCTGTGAAGGCGCATGGCTCCCGATCCTCTTAGCACTCATATTAGTAACCATAATGTTCGTTTGGCATTATGGGACCACCAAAAAGTACCAATACGACCTTCAAAACAAGGTCTCGTTAGAATGGTTACTAGCACTGGGCCCCAGTTTGGGTATTTCACGGGTCCCTGGGATTGGGCTCGTGTTCACAGATCTGACCTCGGGAATCCCGGCAAACTTCTCACGGTTTGTGACCAATTTGCCAGCGTTTCACCGGATCTTGGTCTTTGTGTGTGTGAAAGCTGTTCCTGTTCCGTTTGTTCCTCCAGCCGAGAGGTACCTTATGGGTCGTGTGGGGCCTGCTAGTCTCCGGTCATATAGATGCATTGTGCGGTACGGGTATCGGGATGTTCACCAGGATGTGGATTCTTTTGAATCTGAACTTGTCAACAGGATTGCTGATTTTATTTGTTATGACTGGTCCCGACCCGAACCGACTAGTGATGCAGGTAACTTTTGTACATAAGCTGTGTTTAGTGTCACTTGAAAAAACCGAAATTTGAACTGACTGAATTTAATAGATAAAAAAAATAGAGAATTTTACTCTTTTACATTATATAAATCGATAAAAAAAAATAAAAATATAGTTATTCCTATTTAATAGTTAATTATTTGTTGAATTTTCACATTCTAATTGAGTTCGCAACTTGAAACTAGGGGTGTAAATGAACCAAGCCCGAGTTTGTTTAACTTAACAGAGCTCTGGCTAAAGCTCAGCTCATTTAGAGGCCTATTTCTAAAGCTCGGGCTTGGCTCGTGAGTAGTTTTTCAAGCTCGAGCTCGGCACGGGCTATGCGCATTTATTATTTATAATTTATTTAATTAGTTTTTTTATACACTATGTACTTATAATTATAAATTTTATATATAATAACAGTTATTAAAAATTAATTTATACTTAATTACAGATAAAAGTTATCTAAATAAAGGTTTGTTTAGGGTTGCGAGCTGGCTCGAACTCCTTTATTAAATGATCATCAATAAAAGCTCGAGCCTGCCCAAGATCGTTTTAGCGAGCTAGTTTCGAGTAACCCACGAGTGGTTCAACTCATTTACACCCGTACTTGAAACTGATTAATATTTGCTTATCGCGATTATTATTTTTCCCATGCAGGTAACGAAGAAGACGGGTTTCGATCAACTAGATCATCAGGAGAGTATCGCTTAACAGTAATCGGGAACTCAGACTTCTCAACACGGGATTTTAATCCGGACGAAAGTATACAACAACTTAGCGTATCAGTCGGGCTTCCAACAGCCGAGAGCATAACAGACATAGTCGAGATGGACCTGCAAACCAAAACAAGACGAGTAACATTTGCTGTTGATGATAACAATGACACTGAAGAACCAAAAGACAGACAAATGAGAGAAGAACTTCAAGATTTATTAGATGCACAACAAAGTGGGACTGCATTCATACTCGGTCATTCACACGTGAAATCGAAGCAGGGGTCATCGGTTTTCAAGAGGTTGGCGATTAATTTCGCGTATAATTTTCTTAGGCGGAATTGTCGTGGCCCGGATGTTGTGCTGAAGGTGCCTCCTGCATCTTTGTTGGAAGTTGGTATGGTTTATGTTGTATAGAAGGTTGTTAATGATATATTGGTGCAACTAGCTTCTCTATATGGCTGTATATTTGTCTGCTAAAAGGGCTTACGTTTTGTGCACTCTGCCTTGCAAGTTATATGTTGCTAAAATGTTAAGAAATTTAGTATGAGTAGTGTATGATTGGCTGCAAAAGAATTTTACATTTCTATTAGGGGTGACAAATAACTTAACCGAATCAAAACAAAACCAAACTGAAAACCGGTTATCAGTTAATTTTTTGTACCCTCATTTAACTGAAATTAACCGAACCGAACCGAACCATTCATATTTTCATATATTTCTAGCTTTTATACCTCCATTTCATATATTCCTTGTTTTACAATTTACACCATCATTTCATGTATTTCGTGATTTATATCACAATTTCATGTATTTATACCTTCTTTTCATGTATTTTCGTTTTTCTAAGTATAACTTTTAGTCCGAATTTGATTTTGGCTATTAGCCGAAATTAGTTGAACCGATGATCGAAAAACTAAGGTGTATCTTTTATTCATAAAAATGAGTCGTCGTTGTACTATGTGGTGTGGTGCTCGTCGAGGAAGATCGAAGAGAAGGATTTCTTCATATCATTTGTTGAAGGCATCCCTAATAAACACTTTGTTTTTGTTGGTTAGAATAGAACTTTGTTTCGTTTACGACGAGCTTCAACGTTACATTTGTCTTAACAAATATACAAACACTTGGAAATAGGATTTTAACCGAACTAAGTGTCGTCCGACGGGAAGTTCATTTATGTATGTCCATTTAATAAATGAACGGCCATACAAAAAAGTTTCGTTTGGTAAGCTTAACGAATGAACACAAATAGAGGTCATGTTCGTTTAATAGTGTTCGTGAGCGTTCGATGAGGTGTTTGTTTACGTCCGTCCGGTTAATTCTGTTTCCGCGCGTTCGATTAGGTTCGTTTATATTTGTCCTGTTAGGTTCATGTATTAACATTTTACTATGTAGATTTTTATGCTTTGATTACTATGTAAACTATTAAGTTTTTTTATAGGTAATTTGGGCGTAATTCAGGATATGTGGTTGAATTTGTGTTAATTTTGTTATTATTATTCTCGAATTAATATGTAATCTTTTATGTTTGTTTGTCTGTTAGTGTCGTTTAAGTTTATCTGTCCATTAGTGCCTGTTAGCATCTAACAATGTTCATTACTATCCATTTACAATATTAACAAACAAACATGAGCAAGCTCAATTCCTTAACAAGCAAACACATACACAAATTTTGTTCGAGAGTGTAAAGTGTTCATGAACCGTGCATACCAAACAAACACAAACAAGGTCTCGTTCAATTTAGTTCGGTTCCTTTACCTGGAAACACAAATACATGCATACATACAACACGGCCCCTATACAAAATTGGCGGCAATCCACGTGACGTCACCTTACATTTTGGCGGGAAACCACCAGCCTTCTTATCCTTAATGTAAAACCGTCTGACTCTTATTCAGTGTGTACGGAGTAAAGAGGAGATGGTGGGACGTGAATACGGTTGCTTGTCGAACCCACTCGGTGCCGTCCGGTCCACTTTCGGACAAGGCGCTTGCCGCCGGTTCAGATCCAGCTTCTTTCGACCGGACAGATTGGGGCGTTGCCGATCTCTTTCGCCAGTTTCTCTTTGACAGCCACGCCATCAATCAGGTAGTTATTATTATTGTTATTATTATTAACCCTAAGCCCTAATAATATTGATTTGAATATTATTTATTGTTATTGTTTTTAGGTTCCAATTTTAACTCATTCAACTGTTAAATGTATTCAACCAAATTCATTAGTTCGGTTCCGTGGAATGATACAAGATATGTTGGGAAATGAATGTTATGTTGGTGCTTATAAGGTGTGTGTTTCACTTCACTTTCATATACTTATTGAATAAAATCTTCAACATATTATTATTATTATTATTATTATTAATATTATTGCTTTGCATTATTATTTGAAGAATGAAGAAACATGGACTACCAACAAGTTCACAGATGTTTCTCAATTTCCCATGGGTTCTTCGCCCGATATGCGGCTCTGGGACCGTAGGCTACTCTTCTGTGTTCATGTGAGTCCTGTAAATTTTATAAATAAGACCTGCTAATATATATATATATATATATATATATATATATATATATATATATATATATATATATATATATGTATGTATGTATGCATTTTCATGTTAATTAATTTTCTTTTTTTATAGGTTCCTGGTCAGAATTTATGGGCAGATTTTACTTCTGATGGTTTCGTAACGACACGCTCCACGTCAGCAAATCAAGAGAAGCGACAAAGAGACACCTGCTCGGTTTCCAATGAGGTGGAAATGCAAGTATGTTGAAGTTTTGTTAATCTTTAATCTTTATATATGTTTCAACTATACTTCGTGAAAAAGTTTTAAGATTAACTAAGTTTCATCATTACAGGACTCAAATAATGTGACGCCGGATTCTCCACGTGCAAAGAAGATGGTAAGTTCGTAATTTTGTTATCTTTTTTAAATTTTCAGCCAAACATAGTTTCATAACTAACTTGATGCAATTATTAATTTATAACTGCGCGAAGGTGAATCTTTTCAACCGGAGAACATTGCTGAGGTGGCAGACTGTGGTATGAGTATGGAGCTTAATTTTGACGGAACTAATTTTCAATGTCTAGTGAAGGTAAATTTATATATGTTATAAATTTTAAAGACTGATGTTTCATATTTTATTTAACTTTTGTGTTTTTTTTTGCAGGTATATGATACTCCAGAGTCTGAGTTGAAGCTAAATGATGTGTTTGAGTTTATTGGTGTCCTTACGTTTGACACCAATGTTAAAGAAGAAAATGAGCTAGGTTTTGACCATGAGGAGTTAGTCAACCTACCTTCTAGCACGGTTAATGCCCGTTTTCGTTTTATTTCTATTTTTATATATAGGCTTGATATGTTAACAAGTATATGTTTGCAGGTGCCACGTCTTCATTGTATCATACACAGAAAACTTTAACCCATTGACATGGTTATTGGTTCACCGACATTGGAGGTATGTTTAAATGATGATATTTATAATGTGTCATTTTCATATATACTCCTGAACTTTATAATATAATATTCACTCGAATTGGAAAAACTAATATCAATATACCTATTTGAATTGTTTATTATTTTATATTCAACCATTTCATTAAATACAATTTATTATATTCTTCTCTTTCTACCTGCACTAGACATGTGAAGGAACACGGATGGAACATATTCGTGTTCGTTTGTTTAACTTTAATAGAATAAACAATCAAACACGAACAATTAAAAGAACGGAATTTCTTGTTCATGTTCGTTTGTTAAGAATATGAGCGTGGTCGTGTTTGTTTATGCTCGTTTGTTAATAGTATAAATGAAGATTCAAGAATGTAAACAAATGAACAAATGAACATAGCTTAACGTAGATGAACGGACATTAATTTGCTGGACCTAAAAAACTATAAAACTAGACTAAATTGTAAGTGGTGTTCATGTTCGTTATGTTTATTAAATAAACGAACATAAATGAACTTTTCGCTTAACGATTCACTGAACTAATAAAACTAGGAATGTGTTCATGTTTGTTTTTTTTATTAAATATACAAACACAAACACACTTTTTGCTGAACGATCCACTAAACGTTTAGCTCGTTTACAGGATTATCTTGCAATCTAAATTCTTATATTCTAGGGAAGATTAAAAATGTCAGAAATTTAAAAACTTGTATTTTTTTACTATAATTATTTGTCAAGTAAATGTGATATTTTATCAAGTTTTGAAAGGCATATATGAAATTTTCTCTATTAATAAATTCTTTCTTGTGGTTTGCAATATGAAATAGTGTTTGATGGTTGTGATTTTACAGCCAAAACCTCATGCCATAAAAGAACTACGTGAATCTCTTCTGCATCATCTTACAATAGTTCTTGGTGGTGACGAATTAGCCGCTCGTTTTATGTTATTACATCTATTATCAAAGGCAAGAATCTATAATCCATAATCTTAATTAATTTTCAGATGCATACTTCAATATTAAATAAACAGAATTTTTGGTACAGGTTCACACACGAGCAGACTCAATTGCGGTGGGGAAATTATCACTTAACCTTACAACTTTTGACAAATCGAGTATAGTTGTATTTGGTAACCGTATTGGTACGGCAGTGCAAAATCTTGTATCTTTCAGTCAACATATTCCTCTCACAGTTGACTATCTTAATACCGCTTCACTTGCCCCCGTAAAGGATTATCAAACAAACAGGTAGCATACAAAATATTGTTTATGGTATTTCATGGTGGACTAAATAACTCTTTTAGTCAAATAGGTATTTTAGCACAGGGGTGTTTTAGTCAATTCATAAGAAAGTTAAAAACAGAGATGGATGGTGTCAGAGAGCTGGGCTTTAGTTGAAAAGAAAATGAAACTAATGCACTGTAAAAGTCAAATTAGAACCTTTGGACTAAAAGGGTTATTTTGGCCAAATCAGAGACTAAAACCGTAATTTATCTTTTGTTTGATTAATTAACATATTTTTGGTTATTAATATTGCAGACTTGTTCCAGGCATCCTTCAATGTGCAGAGGGGTCACATTTTACAATAGACGAGGCACAATTACAGTGCGGGACGTTAAACAGTACCGGTGTTGAGAATACGCGATTGCTCAAGGATTTAATGGAGTTTCAGAAGGTATTATTTTATAAAGTTCGTTATATATCATGTGGTTTAAAATTTAAAATTAGATACATTTTTTGTTATGTTATTGCAGGTGGAATATGATTTTAAGTATTATAAAATGAAGATGGATGCAGATATTCAATTTTTGATTCTTTCTGAAGGAAAATCAAACATTTTACCAGCTGATATAGTTGTTCGTTGTCAACCTTCGTCTGTGGGTCCTGTTGGAACCGTGGATGATGAAACATTAAATGGTTGGAGATGGTATTTGGCTACTGTTAGATCATTGCCACATTCTATTGGGACAGATATACAAAAGGTATTAATCTGATTTTAATATATTGGGTTGTTAAAAACTGTTTTTAACTTGTTGCGGTCGACCAATGATAGGTGGTTGAAGATGATTTGGTTGCAGCTAGACAGGCCGATCGGGACTTGGGGACTGAAGATTTTAACAGGTTTTCTTTTAATCTTACTTTCTTTTACATTTTTTTATTCTACTCCTTTGTTAGTTTATCAAGTTTATGCATTTGTGATTTGTAGGTGGCTTACTATGGGGCGGCTAATG
Source organism: Bidens hawaiensis (assembly GCF_021521415.1). Classification (NCBI taxonomy): domain Eukaryota; kingdom Viridiplantae; phylum Streptophyta; class Magnoliopsida; order Asterales; family Asteraceae; genus Bidens; species Bidens hawaiensis. The sequence continues at coordinate 389,477 of NW_027492195.1, forward strand.
GCCGTGAGCTTTGGCGAGACGTCTCTATCAAACGAACATTGGCAAATGGTGAAAGAAATGGAAAGGTTAAGGAAAGATAGACTTGTATAGGCGCGCCAATGGTTCATTGATTAGTTTATATGGTTTATGGAATTTGGCATTTGCCTATGGTTTTACTTTTGATTATTGCTCAGTTTTATCCTAATCTTTTATAGCATTTTGAGGTTGTTTTAGTGGCGATTTAAAACCGCCAAGCTTGTTTTTAATGTTATGTGTGTTAGGGACCTGGGTTTTGCAAAAACACAAACACAAATAATCCGTTAAGGAAATAATAAACGAAGATGAACATACAAGATTTACATGGTTTGATCGGCTGACCTGCATTCACTGGTTGCAATATGAGGATACTTTTTGTTATTGTTTTTTCCTCTTCATCTTCCTGATTGTAGTGCCTTTTCATCAATTAATATGAAGGCCCATTGAAGCTTTCCCGAGCTCCAACATATTAGTCATGGCTACAACTACCACTCATTCGTTTTGTGTCCCTCCCATCTCTTACTTACACGAATTATCGGATCCTGAAATACCTTGAGAACAAACAACACTCTTCATATTTAGCAGGTAAACCTCTAAGAGACTTATCTGAAATACTGGCTCTTTTAACCTATTGTGAAATATTGGTTCTCTTAACCCATTGTCTGGTAATACTGGTTCTCTTAACCCACTGTTTAATAACTCTAGCTATAGCTTTGACCGGCTGACTGAAGTGCTCCTGTTGTCATGAAAACCCCCAATTGGTTTTGTGAATCTCTTCTAGCAAGTTCAACCTAAATCTGACCTGTAGCTGTGAATTTTTCTCCTGCAAAACAAATCTTCCCACTAGTGTCTGTGAATTGGACTTTGGTTTTCTTCTGAACTACGCCAGCCACTTCCTCAAACAATAAAGTACTGATCATATATAATGAACCCCTATTTCTTCCTCAAGCGATGGCAAGATTTCCTTTCACTACTTTCCACTGCCAGTTCTCAAATTAACCTCACGTCTCTGTTCATCCAACTGCCTAACAGAAATCAATTTTTTCTTTAAGCTTGGAATCACTCTGACATCCTTCAAGGTCCATAACCGGCTGAAGTAACTAAATTCATATCACCCATGCCTGTAACATCAAGAACTTCATTGTTCGCCAGTCTAATCTTACCAAAATCACATCCTTTAAATACTACAATGCTTCACCGTCGTGGGTAACATGAAATGAAGCACCGAAATCTATGACCCAGGAATCAACACTACAAAATAGAGCCTCATTATCTATATAGTCTGTTGTGTTGCAGTGTTGTTACATCCAAACCTATCGCAGAACATGTCGGGGGCGCGACAAAGATTGCTCATAGCTCAATTACACTAATTTAAAATAAGTGAAAATAACTTATTTATTTTATTCACAACAAAGTACACAAAGTATTCAAAACAAGAGAAATGACAACAATTATTCTATCTAATTAATAACCTAAAGTCCAATAACACATGTTGAGCATAGTACTTTGCCCGTTGATTGAGTCCTCGACAACGGCGCCATTTTAATGTAGATGTCGTGCTTTAATAAAAAACAAGTATATACGAAACTTAAATAGCTATAACAAGTACGGATAAATAAGGTCGTCTCCTCAAGGAATCAAAAGAAAGTACAAGTGAAACTCATGACTTATTAATTAGTATATTAAGCGTACACACGATGTCAAACAGTTTAAAAGGACAAAGAGTTTTCAATTTCCCCTTTCCTCACACTTTAGGGAAACATTTTCCTCAATGTTAAAAATTTAATCTTTAAAGTATATTTAGAAGGACGGGATTAAAAATTGAGTTTGTAATCAATTTTAAAACCAAAATGTAATGATCACAACAAAATTTACACCACTAACACGTAAACTAAAATAATAAAACCAAGCATGAAAATGAAAGCACCTTATATGCATCGGTTCAATTCCTTTCTCGGTTTGATGTGATATGTTTTCTTCAAAGACTTAAATTGAATATTCAATTCCTTAAATATGTGTAGAAGCAAGCTTATCACGATTGTTATGCCTTAGATATTTTTTTGGAACTATTATTATTTAATTAGTTAAGCTTTAAGGCTATGCGTAGCGGAGGGACTACAAATTGGGCGAATTACGACACGTGACGCCCAGTCAGCAAAGGGTATGAATTTGTTTTTGGGATGTAATGGTGTTGTAGGCTAATACACACACACACACACACACACACACACACACACATATATATAATGGTTAAAATAAAAAGACATAGTTTTGTAGGAAAAGTATGAATAACATAAAATTTACAGTTATAAAACTATTTAGCATAAATCCTATATCCTAGGAAACTATTTGGTATTTTAAAAACTACTAATCTCAACCACTAGATCATGGGTCCAATGGCTTAGATTTATTCTTACTCTTCCTATAAAACTATTTCTTTTTATTATAACTCACCCATATATATATATATATATATATGCACACACACTACCAACAAACACATTTCGCCCCAGAAAATGCCCCCCCCCCCTCATCGCCCCACATTTCGCTGCGGGGGAGGTGGGGGTGGGGGTGGGGGTGTTGTCGGCCGGATCGCCCCAAAATCGCCCAGAAAGGTCGCCCACTATAGGTGGCCTAATAATCATTTATAGGGCTGTGCAACGGTTCAGAACCGCGAGAACCGAACCGGAACCGAAAATGAGTGAAAAATAGAACCGGAACCGGAACCTATTGTAGTAAACCAGTTCGGTTCCAGAACCGCTAAAGCCGGTTCTCACTAATCGGTTCTGGCTAGAACCAGTTCGATCATTTATTTATCAAATGAGTTATGCAAACTTTGCAAATTGCAAAACAAGTTTATACAATTGTTTGTCTTCTTTCACGGTAAAACTAATTTAGATTACAACATGAACACCCGTTATATTTTTATTAAAACCTAAGTGTTGAAGTTATATAAATCATTAGCAACGATAGATTAATGGAAGATCATGTCATTTTATATTAAATTACCTTGATAGCTTAAATCAAAATTGATCATGGTTGCTGGTTGTTGAACATAAAGAAAGAAGATTTGAAAAAAAAATATGATTGAATGGATGTCGGTTAATAAGTTACTCTATAAAAAATGGGGATTGGTAAATTTATATAAAACGTTTTGAATATTCCGGTTCTTCGATTCCAAATTTAGAACCGTCGGTTTTACCCGGAACCGAACCGGGAACCGTTTAATGCAAATTCTGAGAACAGAGAACCGAACCGGTATACACATTAGCGGTTCTGAGGCACCGGTTCGGTTCCGGTTCCTCGGTTCTGACGGTTCCGAACCGTTTTTTGCTTACCCCTAATCATTTACCAAAATGAAGTTAATCATTTTCATAATTAGTTTTGTTAAATGAGTGAAACGTGTTAAAAGATCTAACTCACTTATGTAGTAATAACGGTTGCATTTAGCATATGCAACAAACTTAAACCCCCCGGTAGTCCCGGGTGGACGAGTGAGGTCTCGTGTGGGTTTATAGAAAACTACACACACAAAAATTTTAAATACAACAAAATTTACATGTGATGGTCGAGAAATTTGTGTGTGTGTGTGTGTATATATATTTGTGTATTAATTATGTAGTTTTATTGAGTATATTGTTAGAACTTTGGTACTTCATACGTGCTTTTGTATTTCAGGTCATTGATTGTTAAAGATGCTAAATGAGAGACTTGTACGAGCATGGAATGATATCTCGGGAAAACCGGAGCATGATTTGAATTATTGGGAAGTGTTAGAAGGATTCGGGAAAAGTATGGATGAGAAATTATAAACCGATGTTAAAACTGAATAAGATGCATTGACAAAAAGCGACTAAGAAATAAAACGAGCATATCCTGGGCTAGAAAATGAGTTACGGGACCCATAATATATGAATTTTGGGTTTCTCGACGAGAGGAATCCAAATATGATGTCTTCTTAGGTCACGATACGCGATGGCATGAGGCCATGAACATCGCAGTACGCAATGGTCATAAAAAACGTGAAAAATCTGGTTTTGACCTATATCTTCTTTTTACGAACCCTAATCAGTGTTTACGACTTCCAACAGCTGTTAGGCGATTTTGGGTGAATTCCAGGGCTACCAATCATATCTTTATCAATCCTAATGGTCTTCCTCATCATAATTGAAGACCTATTAATGACGATGCTCGGCTAGTCTTCTCGAATCTTACTCGGGATGTAGAGTATTGTATTTTACAATTTTTCTCATGTCTTAAAAACGAATGATTTGTAATTGTTTATGATTAATCTATGAGTATTGATGTTTGGTATTACTGTGAACTCAGTCGGTTTAGGTTTATTTTGATCAGAATGATTAGTTTGTCAGTTGCTATGATAATTGCTTATAGGGTTGTTTTGACTAGGTTGAATATGATAAAGCGTACAATTACTCTTAGTTGAGTCACACTGGCATGGACTGTTTGATAACCAGTGTCATGTGTTAGCGATTGTTGATGTCTAAAGTTTGCCTAGTTAGTCAATCAAATTATGCTCCAGTCTTCCCGATATATCATTCCATGCTCGTACAAGTCTTCAATTTAACATCTTTAACGATCAATTACCTGAAATAAAAAAGCACATATGAAGTACCAAAGTCTTAACAATATACTCAATAAAACGACATAATTAATACACTAATATACATACAAAATACCCGACCATCAACATGTACCTGAATCAACTGTATCAAAAGAACATGAATTCCTGCCGAACAGCTGGTTATTATGATGAATGTCTTCGCCAAAAACCCGTAAAACACCGACTTTTCCATGTGGTATCCCTACACTTAGCTTTTGAAACAACTGTATGCTTGAAATAAAACGTTAAACAAGCTAAATATATATATATACAAACTGAAAATATGTAAGACCACAATTTTTTTTTCATCATTTTCACCACAGTTGAAAAATGTCCGATCTTTTCTTTTATAATACCTTTTTTTAAGGATTTAAATAACAAAGCGTATTGTAAAGCATACTTTCAAATATCCAAGTTCACAACCGACTAAACTATCATTATTTTGTACTATAAAAGTATATTACATCCAACTACCACTACGAGATGTGTATTCCAATTCATTCCGAGATTACATCAAGTTGTAAGACGATAATTTAAGGGGGTGTTTGGCCTAGTTTTTTTTTAACAAAGCCTATAGCTTTTTTTAATATATATATATATATATATATATATATTTACAAAGTAAGTTTAATTTAGTGTTTGATTTAGCTTTTTAAGCTTATGTTTATGAGCTTATATAAGCTCATTTGAATAAGCTTATGTAAAGATGGTTTTTTAGCTTATTTGAAGAAACTTATTTGTTTAAGGTTGTATGTTACTCATTTTCCCTCAAATGGTAATAGATTAGTAATTATTGAAGCAACTTATTACTCTTAACAAATTAAAGAATGGTGGTTTAACAACTTATTAAGACACATAATTAACTTGTAGAATATAAGCTAATCCAAACACTTAAAAGTAGCTTATCAAATAATAGAAAATAAGCTATAAGCTACTTTAAAATATAAACATAAGCCAAAATAAAAAAGCTTGGCCAAACACCCCCTTAGTCCAATTAGTGTAAATTTTCTTTGATGTAGTGCCTGTTTGTTCGTTTTGACTTTCCTCCGGAGTGTGGACGTTTGTTTATGGCTTCAGCCTTTATTTATAAACGTTTTAAGGTTTGAAAAAGAAAGAAAAAACTAGTTCAACTCCTCAAACATTACTAAAAAGTTCATTAAAAGAAAGTATAGTTATTATTATATGGATAAAGTATAATAGTCAAAATGGGTTTAATTCAATGGTAAAGTTAAAATACAAAGAACAACAAAAATGAGAAATGTGAGAAAGAATTCACTTTATTGATCTTAAATTTAATAAAATAAAAATTGATGGAAATAACATGAATGTAATAACCCATCTTTGTTGATTTTCTCTCTCCACATGTTAATTCTCCCATCATTTTAAAATGTCCATAATTTTTTCATACGAAATTATTTTTTTAAAAATAATTCATCATAATAATAAGCGATTTTATCTTTAATACGAGTATCATATTGTTATATAAAAATAAAAATAAAAATTAGTGGTTTTTTTTAATTGTGTTTTTTTGTTGTTAATTGTGTCCTTTAGTTGAGTTTTCATATTAATTTTATTATAGATTTTGATAATTATATTTTCAATTGGTACTCATATTAAAGACAAAAATTAAAACAAAGATTACGTCATTGTGTCATTTTGTTCGTCATTAACTTTTAGTTATTGTGTAATACGTTCATTATCTTTTATTCGGATTGACATATGACAAATTCATAAAATTTGAGAAAAATAGTATTGCGTTCATTGTATATTACGTTGAAGTCATTGTGTAATATGTTGTTTCCATTGTGTTTTACGTTTCAAGTCATTGTGATATATATATATTCACCATTGTGTCTTACGTTTTAGGTCATTGTGTTATACGTATTCACCATTATGTTTTACGTTTCAAGTTATTGTGTAACATGTATTAATCATTGTGTTTTATGTATTTGATAATTTGTTGTAATTTTATCATTATTTTTACATATTATTATTACACAACGGTGTTATTAGTATTTAAAAAAACATAATGATGAGTTGAAAGACGCAATGACGAAAAAACACAATGACGAAAAAATGTACAATGATAAGCGAAAAGACATAATGGTGTGCGAAAAGACACAATGACGTGATTTTTTTTAAATTTTTATATAACAAAAATCATACTCATATTGAAGATAAAAAAACACTTATTATGATGATTTTTTTAAAAATATATCATACGAAAACGTAATAAGTTATAAGTGTTCTAAAATGATGGGGGTATTAACATGTGTCTTGCATGTGGAGATAGAAAATGTATACAATTACCTCTATACCCTTTTTCTTTTGGTCCCCACTTGACAGTTGACACATGTCAATTATTTATGACTTCTCACACTTTTTATTTTTGTTACCTTTTATAAAATAACTTGACTCTCAGTTCAATTATATTGCTACCTACCGTGAACTTACACATTTTCTCTTCTCATGAATTGTTTTTTGTGTATTACTCCAAACAAAAAAAAAAGACGTCATACAACTAGGGCTAAAGGGGTACATCGAATCGAAAGATGAATTTTCAATTTAATTAAATCGAATAATTCGAATATTTTTTTTGCTAGTATTCGTATTCAAATAAAAGTTGAATTATTTGATTCGAATTCGTATTCATCTTATATGCCATATTCGAAATTCGATTTTATATGTATTTGTAACTCGAATTCGAATTAAATACAAACAGAATTCGGATAACTTTGATTTGATTTAAGTTCACCTATCTTAAAAGTTTTAAAAACTTAAATATAATTATAAAACACACAAATATTAATTAGTTTAGAATTACTATAATACCTGTCATATGATAATAAAAACTAGTTCAACAAAAACATTACTAAAAAACTCATTAAAAGAAAGTATAATTATTATTTGAATTACGACAGTCAAAATCGGTTTAATTCAATTATATTGCCACCTACCGTGAGCATACACTACACTTTTGCTTTTCATGAATTGCTTTTTTGTGTATTATTCTAAACAAAAAAAGACGTCATGCAACTAAGGCTATTGTTTATCTAAACTGCTCACCCATTGGCTGATCTAGAAATTTTATTTATGGGGGGCAAACTTTTTTTAGGAGCTGATAGTTATGCTTAATGGTAAGAAAATACCGGGTCGGGGCGGGTTAGGTAAAAAAAATAAATTAAAAACACTAAGTTAAATTTCAAGTACATGATAATATTATATCATTCGTCATTAGTTATCAAATAAAAAAATACAACATTCGTATAATACTACTATTATATTTTAAAAGCTATTAGTTGCATTATAGCAAACACAACTAATATATATAAACTATTAGTTAACAAATACACACCAACACATATAGGTTAAATATTTATTCGTTTAAATGGTTAAATGATTATTGAGCTTAGTTTATAAAATGATTTAAGTGTTTATAATAATCAGTTAAAATGATTAGCTGAACCATTAATGATCTATTTTAGTTTTCTAAATGATACTTTTTTCAAACGAAATAATGGAAATGTATAATAAATTTATATAAACTGTAAAATTTATTTAAGGAAACAAAGAATAAATTTAGTAAGGTATAACTAAAACCAAAATCAAATTATTGTTATTGAATTAAATTATTAACATATGATAAATAAATAAAAATACTAAAGTTAAAAGAGAATAATAAGTTTCAAATTCTACCTGCTATATTGATGTAATATCTATGTTTTTATAAAAACATGAAAATTTTATTTTGGAAGTAAAAAAAAAGTAATAAATAAATAAATAAATAAATATAGTGTAAATTGCATAAATTAGATTCGTTTTATTTGAAAGGCCCACATAAAATAGAGGAGTATGTTTTTTTTAATATGTACTTCTATGACAAGAAAAAAGCATTATTAAATGAAAATAAAAAAGAAAAAAAGTCTAAAAAGTAACATGTGACAACACCAACTCCAACATTCTCTCTTAAATTTTCAACCTCATTCTTCTTCTTCTTCTTCTTCTTCGTTTTGTTTACTGTTATACCTTACGCCATTGTCATACCTTTGTAGAGTCTAAAATTTATAAGTTTTTTTTCTCTTTTCTCCCAGATCCTTTAGTAGTTCCGCTAATGGGGGCGGTGTCAAAATTTCATGGGGGCGGTTGAAATAAATCGCATATATACTTAATGAAGATAAAATTTTAAGGTGGGCGACCGCCCCCATTCTTCACACAGTAGGTCCGCCTCTGTGCTCACCATTTGTTCGTCGTTTGCTCGAAAATTGTTTGAAAAATGCTTGTTTGATTATGGCTCGGCATTGAAATGAGCTGTTCGGCTTAGTCCGGTTTGAACACAAACCAAGCACACGCAAAGCCTCGCTCATTTCGGTTCAATTCGTTTTTGCTTGAATAGTTATTTATTTATTATATATATATTATATGTATATATATAAAATAAAGTATTTTTTTAAGTTTTAGAATCTCCCTCTTTTGAACCGCTAGCTCAAGTGGCCAGCCAAATGATGGGTAAGAGCTTGATGTCGGTTGACCTCTCAAGTTCGAATCTTGATGGCGACACGAGTTTTATATTAGAGTGTCCCTTCCCAGAGAGCTTGCTCTTGTGGGCGGACAACTCCTATCAAGTGGCAGGGGGCTCGAAATTTTCTCGTGGAATGCCTAGCCAAACTCGGATGCCAAGCGTGGGTCCAGTTAAGACAACATAGTCTTGGCCCGAGTGGGGTGGTTGGGGCTCTCTCCGAGAGCTGTGGCTGATTAATCAACCACTATGAAAGTCACCGTTCAAAAAAAAAGAATCTCCCTCTTTTGTGTTGACTTTAAAGTTCATTTCTAAATTCTAGCTACTCGTTTTATATATTTATTTTTTGTTAACTTAGAGTTTTAAACATATTAGGATTGAGAAAATCTAAACATTTTAGAGTTGAAAGACTAGAATTAATAAAAATTTTTACATTTAGAAATTTAAAATAAAAAACTTTGTTTGAAACCAAACAAAACCAAGGCAAATAAAGCCATTGGATTTCAAACCAAACCAAGTTCAGGCATAAAAATATCGTTCATTTATTAAAATTCAATCCGCTGATTCGGCTCACTTTCAAACCAAACCAAATATGAGCAAGCTTTCGTTCGGTTCGACTTGGTTCGTAAACAGGCCTACATGCAACATAAATTATTATATACATTAAAAGAGAACATTGTTAACCAAATTTGTGCTTTATAGGTTGGGCAGTTGGTTTATTCTGTTGTACATCGTGCTTCACATATTGTAAATCTGGCTCGGTTTATTGTACCTGTTGTTATGAGTTTCTGAGTCATCACGTTAGATTACACGTGTCTTCTTCACAACACACCTTTATGTCTTCTTTTCCCCTTTGCCTTCTCTCTCTTCTCCTTTTGTTTTTTTTTTGTTCTGAGAGATGACAAATTCGGTTGTGTGTTGCCGGTTCCATTTACACATCCGGTAGTCTATGTGTTGTCGGGTTCCATTTTGGAAACCCTAGGCGGTGCCGCGACAGGGTGTGTGGGTGGTGGTAAACCGTCATTTCCGGCAGCATTTTTAGGCCGTTTTTGGTGGCGGTGGTGGCCGTTGCCGGATTCTGATGACCGTCGTTTGAGTCAATCAAAAACCTAGTTAAACTATATAGATAGGATAAGTAAGGTATCGTATCCACCAGGAGTATGTGGTCAATGTATTCGTGTAACAGATTTCTAATTATGAAGTGAGTGGTTTTTAGTGCTGATCACACAAGCAATTAAAGTGAATTTAGAGAATTAAGCAAACAAACAAGTAAACGAGTTTCAATCAATTAACAAAGCAAATCACACCCGGGACTTCAAGTAGGTAACTTACAGTAATCTCGTGCAACCTAACAGATTAATCATTAACAGTTAACTACAGACTGATCAACTAGACAAAACCTTAGGCAACAATAATTGCTTACACACGGCACTGGTTATCAAACGATCCCTGCCAGTGCGACTCAGTTAAGGGCAATTATATGCTTTGTCGTATTCAACCTAATCAAACAACCCTATGATCAATTATTATAGCAACTGGTAACTAATCGTTCAGATCAACGTAAACCTAAACCGATTGGACACACTGAAATACTAAACATCAATAATCATAGATTAACCATAAACAGTTATACATAAATGTTCTTAGTCACATGAGGAAACTGAAATTGTTACAAACTTTACATCCCAGGTATGATTCGGAGAAGACTAACCGAGCATCGTCATCGATAGATCTTCAATTATGATGAGGAAGGCCATTAGGATTGATCAAGAGATGATTGGTAGCCCTGGAATTCACCCATAATCGCCTAATAGCTGCTGCTGGTCGTCAATACTGATTAGGGTTCGGAAAATAGAAGATATAGGTCAAAATCCGTTTTTTCACGTTTTTTAAGACCATCGCGTATCGCGATGGCCATAGACCCTACCCGTCGCGTACTGCGACCTAAAAAAACCTCATATTTGGATTCCTCTCGTCGAGAAACCCAAAATTCATAAATTATGGCTCCCGTAACTCATTTTCTAGCTCAGGATATGCTCGTTTTACTTCAAGGTCGCATTTTGTCAACCCATCTTGTTCAGTTTTAGCATTGGCTTATGATTTCTCATCCATACTCTTTCTGAATCCTTGTAACACTTCCCAAGACATCAAGTCATGCTTCGGTCTTCCCGAGATATCATTCCATGCTCGTACAGGTCTCGCATTTAGCATCTTTAACGATCAATTACCTAAAATCAAAAAGCACGTATGAAGTATCAAAGTTCTAACAATATACTCAATAAAACTACATAATTTATACACTAATATATATACAAAATACCCGACTATCATATTCCATTTTGGAATCCTTGGCGGCGGCGATGGCGGAAGTAAGACAGTGATGTTTGACAGTCGTGGGGTTCCTTTTTGGGAGTCTTTAACGATTTCGATGGTGGTGGCGGACCTTCTACTTTTCACTTTATAACATAAGTTTGATTTGATCTAACCACTGAAGTTGAAAGTTAATTAAGTTGACTCTTTGGTTGTGTATTTGTTCGAGGATTGAAGAATGTTGATACAGTTTAGGTTTTTCATCGATAATGTTGAAATTGGGTTTTCCTCTTTCTCATCAGTGTTGATGGTTTTGTTCCACTAATGAAGGTACTCCTCATCTTTGTTTTCAAAATACTATTCAAAAAGAGAAGTTGGATTTGTTAAATTTATTTGACATTTATCGAGTAATTAAGTTTGGGCCATAACTTGGACAACTATGGTTATTACGGGGCTCATGATTGTTGTCGGGTTCATTTTCTGAACTCTAGGTGGCGGTTGTGTGGTAGTGGTCTGCTGAAGCGACGACTTTGTGGGTGCTGTCGTTTATGATATTATTTTGCCCATTGTCGAGTCAGGCAATTGTAATTGTTGGTTTTGTGGGTTGTATCGGCAGCCTCCAGATGATTGTTTTACCGGTGTCTTACTTACTTTGGCGCGGCTTGGTTGGCAAAGGCTATGATGATCATGTATCTGAGCCTATGATGATGGTCTATCGTTACCAGGCTTCAATTCGTAACCCTTGGTGGCGATTGAGCCGATTTGGCATTTGCCGACAGTGATTCGGTGTTTTGCCGTTGGATTTATGACTTACGTTGATATGGTTTCAATGATTACGACTATTATGATAATGTGTATGAGCCTATTATGGTTCGTTTTATTATTCGTTTAAAGGTTAATTTTTATCTTTTTTACTGTAATTATAAAGACTTGAATGCAGTTTTAAGGAAATGTTACGATTGGTCTTTTTTACAATACATACGGTTGTTTTCTTTATATTTTTGAGGTTATATTTTATCTAAAACGGTCGTTACGATCAACTTACATGTGTCCGACTGGATTAGAGTAAAGTACTGATTATCTACATCTTGGCAGGGCAATCCAGATGGTTATGTGTAAGAAACAATTGTTTCTCACATTGTTACCTATTTATTTGCAGCTATGGTGTGTTTCTCAATATCTTAGCCACAATATTCATCAACTGGTTCATGGGTTTTTATTTGTTTTCCTGTCATTTCTTTTTTGCTGCAGTGAGAACTGTGTTTGTGTTGTTTTTTTTGCTTCTATCTTTAACTAGATTTTTTTAAGCCTTATGGTTGATGATTAATTAAAACTGAATTGCAAAATGGATATTGAAAATTCAATTTATCATTCACAAAGTCAAGGTTCAAGTTTGAGATTGAATTAAAGCTATTGTAACCTTTACTACTAACAGGTTGAAATTGATTTCGAGTTGATATTTGCTGCATATTTGGACTTTCTGTCAAAGTGCAGCGTTGGCTATTTGTTTGTACACATCGTTTCGCTATGATGACGCTTCGTTATGTGGAACGGCAAAGTATGTTGCAACCGTATCGGAGATCTGAGCCTTTGTTTTGTACCGTTGATTTATTTTAATTCATTTCTGCTATGATGATGATTTGAAACCGAAGTTTGAATTGTTTTGTCATTTTTCAAAACCATGATCAAAATCAAGAAAATTCGATTAACTTAAATCACTAAGATCTAAGAGTTGCCTTTGGTTTCATAACCCCCCGCGTTGCGGGGGGTAGAAATACTAGTTATAGTATATTTACAAACATATGTAACTAAAGACATGTGTGGGTGTACACTGCCCAACAATAAGATTCTTGTATAATATTATTCATTTCAAATAGAGTGAATTGTACAAATAATATATGTGCTTTAACATAAATAGGTAACACCCCGCGATGGCATGCCGCTAAGTTGGTTAGTATCGACTAAGTTTGCACTGCACTTTAAAAGCCCACCTACCGATGCATCATAATATTATCTTTAACTGCTTTGGCCGAGATGAACCACCATCGCCTCACGGATTTGTTTTTAGTTGCCTAGGTGAAGACTTCTCAAAAGGTCACACATCCTGATACTACTTCACCGGAGCACAATTAATTATGAAGTTCTACTCTCATCCACTACCCTTATAATGCCCAGAACTCCACACTTGTAATAGCTCACCTGCCGCCACATCATAATATTGTCTGTTTTACCCGTGGCGAACCACCTTTGCCACAAATTTGTTTTTGGTTGCACAAGTGGAGATTTCCCAGGGTGAAGTTCACCCTGATACTATTCTATCACACCCTCAAATCCAACTAACGAGGTTTTACCGCGAGACACGTGACATACCAGGATCTAGGCTTTTGTCATGCCAAACCAACACATAAAATATGTATGTATGTATGTATGTATGTATGTGTTTGTGTGTATTAATTTGAGTCCCCCCGTGTTACGGGGGTTTATTTAGGTTATTGTTTCTAATCGTTTTCCTATTTTATATGTTGTAATATGCTTTAGGTTATTGTTTCTAATATGCTTTGTCGTATTCAACCTAATCAAACAACCCTATGATAAATTATTATAGTAACTGGTAACTAATCATTTAGATCAACGTAAACCTAAACCGATTGAACACACTGAAATACTAAACATCAATAATCATAGATTAACCATAAACAGTTATACATAAATGTTCTTAGTCACATGAGGAAACTGAAATTGTTACAAACTTTACATCCCAGGTATGATTCGGAGAAGACTAGCCGAGCATCGTCATCGATTCAGGTAAAACACATAAGCATATAACACGCTAGACATAAATTGTTAGACACACAAGACTAACGGTTGCAAGTTTAAGTATAGTAAAATATCTACGAACGCATATGTCCCCAAAATGGTTAAAAATAAGTAAAAGAAGGAGAGTGAGATACTCACCTTAGCAATTAAGCAAGCGAGAATAATATAATACGAATGAAATGGGTAGATCAAGCTTTGACGATAGCGCCTAATAAAGAATAAATGCGGGAACAAACATAAGAAATTGACGTATTTAGAGAAATAAAGTTGGGAATTTGATAATTGATTATTATTATTTTGATAAATATATAATTACTATTTTATAGATCTTTACATCTATTTTAACTAATTAACATTATAATTGCAATTTATGTAAAAAAAAATAAATGTGTATATATTATAATATATATAAGTACAAAAGATTAATTAAATTTGTGTAATAAAATACATATCTATGATATAAAAGTTAATTTTAAATATATATACATATAACAAAATTTTATTTATAAATACCTTAAATATTTAGATTTATACAAGTTTTATTTTATATATATATATACATAGAGCAAAGTTATAATAAGAAGTATATTTTTCCTAAGAAGTGTAGGAAGTGTGTTTTCACCATTATATCTAATAAAACACACTCACAATAAACACACTTTCCATATCCACTGTTAGATCAACATATCTAACGCACCATATTACTTCTTACACTTCTTAAACACACTTCACTTCTTATTATAATCCTACCCTACACACACACATATATATATATATACACATATTTTTATAGGATTTGGTAGAAATGCGGAAAATCACATGCAACGATGTTAATAAAATATAAGTTATTCGTTGTTTATTGACATTATTATATATTAAAATGAAATAAAATTGCCAAAAATAAACAAAAATGGTTGGTTGCGGTTCAAACCCGTGACCAGCCACTCCACACCCATAACACAAACCAACTGGGCTAGCCTGTCATTTGGTTACAACATACAAACGCTTTAATATAAACAAACAGTAACAGATCAAAAATCCACTATAAATCCTAACAACATCAATCGGTTAATCCGATTGATGTTGGTTTAACTGTTGTTAGGGTTTTCATTAGTTAGGTAGCGACGAACGTATTACAGTAAACAATTGCCTCAAAATTACGATCTAAGATGGTTTTATCGCTTAAATAGTGGCTGGCGATGAGAGATGGTGAACGAGCAATCAAACAATTGATATAACTCAATTTAATAGAGGGTTAAGGACGGTTATGATTTAATGATTATGTACGCAAGTCTAATTGTGTTTATATATGTGTTTATACGTATATCGACTTAGGGTTAGGGTCGGCCAAGCATAAATAAATAGCAGATCCATTTTGATTCGTATTAACATAATAGTGGTGTCGGTTGGCCGAAATTAGAAGGTATAACACATCATTTGATTCAATTACCAAATTATCTACGTAAATTAAGGTCTAATGCATTCCAAATTGGAAATCGGGTTCAATTAAGGTTTGGATTTGGGTTTGGATCAGGGTACGAGTCAAGGTAACCCGTTTGTGTAAATGGGTTATGACAATCTTTCAAATTAGACCCTAAAGTTTGAGGGTGGTTACAAAACAAGTTAATAGTTTAGTTTTAGGGTGAATTTTGCCAATATGTGAAAGCTTTAATTATATATAATTAATATAACAGTTATTTTAAACTCGATAAATGCGGGGATTTTTATTGATGAGATAGCACAGGCCCGCAAATGGGTCGGGTAACGGTTACAAAGAGATATGGGAAACCCGAATTGTTACATTTGAAAACCATTTTGAACTGCTAAAAATAAACCTTCCAATTTTTTATTTTTTTTTTGAAACGGTGACTTTCTCTATAATGGGATGTCACATCTCCTCCAAGAGGAGCCCCTCAACCCCACTCAGGCCAGACTATGTTGTCTTAACTGGATCCACGCTGGCGTCCGAGTTTGGCTTGGGCGTTCCTCTAAAAAATCCGATAGCCTCAACCCGCCCGAAGGCACGACAGTCAAGTTAACCAGAACGAAATATGGATACTATGGTAAAACCAGGAGGAATCAGGATTCGAACCCGGGTGCTCCGGGTCATCCTTCACTTTCCGGATGAGAATGACCACCCCACTGGAATGGAAATCTCCTTCCAAAAATTATTTACTAAAAATTACATAACAAAATTTTTAAAAAGTAATAGTGAGTATTAAATATGTGCAATAGTTGAATTATATATTATAACAAAACTGCATATATGAAATACACAATATTGTATATGTGCACTAAATCAGCTTTATATATATATATAATTATTTTTTTTGTTTTTTTATATTTTTTCTGTTGAAGAATAACAAAATATAACAAAGATAAAAAAATATATATTGCAATATTTGTTTATGTGTAATTAAGATTAATTTTCCCCTTGTAAAATTCGATTCGTAGCCTTCTATGTAGGTTAGTGATTGTTCGTATTATTGTATGTTTAGGGCGTGCAAAGTCAGTCCAGTTATATTATGGGGTTTAACAATAAACATGATCGTAGGAAATGGTCAATTAGCCATCGTTTAACCGTTTGTAATGGGTCGATTTTGGTTAAATTTGGTGAGTTGTCCAATGTTTTTTTTCCTTTGTTCCAGAGAAAATGGTTTGGTTATGGTGTTCCAAGCTAAAATATAAAGTTTCGAAGCTGAAACATGTTACTTTCAAACTTAGTTATGGTGTTCCTAGCTCGGTTATAGACAGTTGTAGTATGAACTTAAATGTTCAAAGCTATAAAAGATAGAAATAGAGGTATAAAATTTGAAAAACACAAGCATACAAAGTTCGCTCTGATAGACACTTTAAGCGTAACCATAACATAATGATCGGTTACTCGTATTCATTTAACCATAACCACCGGTTTTGTTCAGTATTGGTCAATTCGGTTTTCGAATATTTTTTGGCGTCTTCTCTTACCCCTAAGTTTCACAATTTTATGTTTTAAGTTGTAGCATATCCTTAACTCTCATTTTTCAAGCTTGTAAAAATTTATATACTAATACTTTGTAAGGATGAGAAGATTCCTATATATTTTACAAACCATGAGTAGTTTAGGACATTAATTAATTTATGTTTTCCAGCACTTGATGTGCTAAAGAAGCCTTAATCACCACCTACTACATATACTCTTTAGCTCTACTTCCAATTAAGCAATTTAATAAGCATATATCCTCAACTTTCATTTTGCAAGCTTGTAAAAATTTATATATTAATGCTTTGTAAGGATGAGAAGATTCCTATATATTTTACAAACCATGAGTAGTTTAGGACATTGATTAATTTATGTTTTCCAGCACGTGATGTGATAAAGAAGCCCCCCCCCCCCCCCCCCACACTACATGTACTCTTTAGACCATGTGTAGTCGTAAAGCTTCACATCCAGGGGTTATGCGCCACGTGGCGCCCAGTCAGAGTTATGGTTTTGTACAAAAAACAAGTGTAGTCATAACTTGGAGGGGGGGCGGTGTTTCCAGAGTTATAAAGCCTCCATAACTTGGAGGGAGGCGGTGTTTCCAGAGTTATAAAGCCTCCATATCCGCATTGTATATAAAACGCTTGAAAAATTGAAATCAACATAACGCAGGGGGGGGGGCGGTGTACCCCCTGCGTTTTCACCCATAACGCAGTGGCAAAGCCACCACTACACATGGCCTTAGCTCAACTTCCAATTAAGAAATTTAATAAGCATATATCTTCAACTTTCATTTTTCAAACTTGTAAAAATTTATATATTAATGCTTTGTAAGGATGAGAATATTCCTATATATTTTACAAACCATGAGTAGTTTAGGACATTAATTTATGTTTTCCAGCACTTGATGTGATTAAGATGCCCTGATCACCACCCACTACATATACTCTTTAGCTCTAATTCCAATTAAGCAATTTAATAGACATATATCCTCAACTCTCATTTTTCAAGCTTGTACAAATTTATATATTAATGCTTTGTAAGGATGAGAATATTCCTATATATTTTACTAACCATGAGTAGTTTAGGACATTAATTTATGTTTTCCAGCACTTGATGTGATTAAGATGCCCTGATCACCACCCGCTATATATACTCTTTAGCTCTACTTCAAATTCAAGCAATTTAATAGACATACATCGTTCTGTCACAAAAAAAAATGTCTGTTAAACAAGAGGATGTTAAGCGCCCCTTGCTGTTTTTCCTCCCAGCGTTTGGGGAGATCAATTTCTTGTCTATGATGATCAGGTAAGTGTTTGCACTTGTATCAAATTCATCCTGGAACAGCATTGGTTTTCGTGTTTGTACTTGTTTAAAACGTACATCACTAGTTAAATGATATACATATTCAAAGGTTCTATGAATGTTGTAGATATTATTTGGATATGTTTATTATAAGAAAGTGACCAAAATGACTCGTTTGACTAACCACATTCCTTGACTAGCCATTAATTCTATATACTACCCAAAAAGGCTATTTCAAGGATCGACCGTTCTTGGAATGGTCATTTTGGGTATTTACTATGAACGTGGTTAGTCAAACGGACCATTTTGGTCATTTTCCCGTTTATATACTATGAATGTTACTCCTTAATTAATGATCTTGGATTTACAAGAATTGTAAATATGGTTTGTTCGTAAATGAAGCAAGAAGATGAAGCTGGTACTGAAAAAGTAGTCGAAGAGCTCAAAGAAGAAGTGAGGAAAGAAATGTTACGAGCTCTGAATACTCCTACAGAACATACGAATTTGTTAAAACTGGTCGATGCAATCCAACGCCTAGGCATTGAATATTACTTTGAGGAGGAGATTAATCAAGCCTTGCAACACATCTATGAGGCATATGGTGACAACTGGAATGGTGGTGCTACTTCTGTTTGGTTCAGAATCATGAGACAACATGGCTTCTTTGTTTCAAGTGATACGTACGTTAATTACTAATTAGTGCATGTGCTCGCTCAGCTAAATTATTAAACTAGCTAACTATGGCATACGTACGTCTGTATGATATACGAAACAGATATTTTTAACACCTACAAGGGCAAAGACGAGCTTTTACGCAGCCATTGGAGACTGATATAGAGGGTTTACTTGAGTTGTATGAGGCAACATATCTAGGGGTTCCTGGCGAAGTCATATTAGATGATGCTCTTACCTTTACAAGAGGTCGTCTTGACGACATTTCAACAGATCCTTCTTTGAGAAACTCTGTCGTTTCTAAACAAATACAAGCAGCACTACTGCAACCTTTGCATAGAAGGACGCCGAGACTCGAGCAGGTGCGCTACATACCCTTTTACCAGCAACAGACTTCTCATAACAAGTCTTTACTAAAGCTTGCCAAGTTAGGGTTCAACCTACTTCAATCACTCCATAAGAAAGAGCTCACCCAAGTTTACAAGTATGCTTACATATAATCCTTTTTTTGTCCAATATATTCTTCCGTGTGTGTGTATATATATATATATAGTTAATTTCCTTTAAGAACCACTTTGAGTTTTAAGAACTCGAAAGAACTCAACGTAACGAATTTTTTTTGTTTACATATATGTAATACGTAATTTATATGTACGTAAAAAAATTACAATATTTTTTATGCACCGAATCGACTTTTTAGATAAGTGTAACTAACGTTTACACTAGTGTAATCATCACACATATTTATTCTCTCTCATAATTTAAATGATTGTGTGATCCATATTGAGTTCTTAAAATTCTTAACGTGCTAAACGTGAGAATCAAGTAAAGTAATTATATATACAAGTAGAGTAATTATCATAGAGTAATTATCTAATTACTCTATGATGTAATTACCGAAATTATTCTACTTTTATATATAATTACTATATTTAGTTCTCATGTTTAACACGTTAATTTTATTTGTATTTGATTCAAACACTGTATATATATATATCAAAATCATGGAGCACATAAACCTTGCTTGTAACTCTACATGTTTATTAATTTATAATTGTAGATGGTGGAAAGGCTACGATATCCCAACTAATATGCCCTATGCCAGAAATAGATTGGTTGAATGCTACTTTTGGTCACTAAGTGTGTACTTTGAGCCTCAATACTCTGAATCCAGAATGTTCTTAGCTAAATTTCTTTCAGTAGAAACACTTCTTGATGACACTTATGATGCTTTTGCCACTGTTGAAGAACTTGAGATCTTTACGGAAGCGGTTAGAAGGTGCGTATACTATAGTATAGTCGTATATATAAAACCAACTATCTTAATTAGTCGATTCTATCAAGTTAATTATAATTACTCGTGCGTGCGTGTTTCTTAGGTGGTCAGTTACATGCTTGGACGATCTTCCGGAAAGCATGCAGCTTTTATACCGAATGATTGTGGATGTATGATGACATGGAAAACATTTTGATAAAGATGGGAAAAGCACATCAACTCAGCTATAGCAAACAAGCAGTAAGTTTCCAATTAATATATACATTCCAGCCAGCTAGCTTAATTAAACTTAACTCTTATGATTTCTCATGCTTGAATATATATATATATATATATATATATATGTACATTAATTGGTTAATTTGTTCGCATGCACAGTCGCACTATAACATTAAAATTTGGTGATCACATATATATATAAAGTATGAAAGAAATTAACAAGCCAAAAATCCTTTGTGCATGCATGTGATAATTAAGATGTGAGTTTATGTAATAGTGCCGGCCTATTGTCACAATTTACAGATGATTGAATACCTTGAAAGCTACTTGCAAGAAGCAAAGTGGGCAAATGAAGGGTTACATACCAACAGTGGAGGAGCATACAAAAGTTACGATTGTTAGTAGCGGATATAAAAACACGCTAGTAGCAAGTCTTTGTGCCATGGGGGATGCAATCAAAGACGAAACATATAAATGGGCTCTCACTATGCCTCCCATTTTGAAAGCTTGTTGTGCGTTTTGCAGGGTCGTGGATGATCTTGTCACCCACAAGGTACGTAAATCCAACTCGTACCTAGTGATTTATAGTTTTCTATCACAAGATATAGCGGGGACATGTGATGATCCACGTTTTTTATCGTCTTATTCATCGACTATATATATTTCTTGATGCAGAAACTTAGAGTACGTTTAAGTGTTACTCAATATTCTTTAACTTTATTTCATTTGTTAATTATTTTCAGGCGGAGCAAGAAAGAATGCATGTGGCGTCTGGCGTACAATGCTAAACAACATGTGTATAATCTGCTAAACAAAAAGGTTGAAGAAGATTGGAAAGAAATGACTCTAGAGTCCATGAGGTGCAAACATGTTGAAATGCCTATAATTATGCTGGTGATCAATTTGGCACGTGTCATCGAAATCTTCTATAAGAACAAGGACCATTTCACACATGTTGGTGAAGAACTTATAAATCATATCAAGTCTGGTGTCGTTGATGCTATCGATATATAAGCTACTGCTGATATATGATGATGGTTTGAGTGAAAAAGAATAATATGTTTGTATGTGTGATTTTAATATTTGAAGGCCTGATAAAGGAATAAGTGTTGTAGGATTTCTCTTTTGGTGTTTGCTCCGGTTTTGGTGTTGAGCTAGTTTCTTGTTAATCTGGCTTATTTTAATAAAATTTGCTTTTGTTGGTTGTTAAAAAGGAATAAACGTGTGCTTCGAATTACTCCATCCGTCTCATTATAAATTTCATAGTTAGACTTTTCAAATATTTTTTTTGCAACTTTGACCGTAAATATTTTTGTTTGTGTCATATAATAATTGATGAAAATTATATCAATGTAAAATACATTTAAAACTCAATCCATTCATATATTTTACATCAAGTATTATATAACACAAATAAATATATTGTCGGTCAAAATTAAAAAGAAAGATTTGAAAAATCAAGCTATGACACTTATAGTGAGACGGAGGAAGTATATCTTTGTTCTCACATGTCTATCATAAAATATAATTGAAAAGTTATTATTATTAGTTTATTACTTTTTTTTGGAACGGCATGTTATCTATATCTAGGAATTAGTAAAGTTTTGGAATTTAGCAATTAAAGTACAATAATTAAAAATTAATCCTAACTTGTTTTAAGAGCACATGCTCATGCCACATCAGATTCTAATTTTTTTTAAAAACTCACTTTAAATATTGACTAGTCTTCTGTTGAGCTAGTTTCTTGTTTGTCTGGCTTATTTGAACAAAATTTGCTTTTGTTGGTTGTTCAGAAAAAAGGGGGGAATAAACGTGTGCTTTGAATTATATCTTTGTTCTCACATGTAATTGAGAAGTTATTATTATTACTTTTTTTGGAACGACGCGTTATTTATATATGGGAATTAGTACAGTTATGGAATTTAACAATTAAAGTACAATAATTAAAAATTAAACCTAACTTGTTTTAAGAGCACAATGCTCATGGCACATCATATTCAAATTCTTTTTAAAAACCCTCACTTTAAATATTGACCAGTTTTCTGTCGAGGATGATGGAAGAAGCCGGTGGTTGCAAGGAGGTAAAACATACCGTTGAATGAGGTAGAACAGGTCGTCAACATTTCCGTTAGGTTCCCGTCGGCTGAAGAAGATAAATCACTTCCCTTCGATTTTCAATCCTTTCCATTTTCAGAAAGTCGTGCATAGTAACTGATTGGACCATAAGAACCTAAACTTTGTTTATAGTAGGACTGTGTTTGCTATCCAAAAGGGGGTTGCGCAAAACGCAACTTATTATCCGCTTACCTGCCACTTCATGTAAATCGTTTGAATGTTTTTATCGAATACAAACTTATTAAAAAAAATACTCTCTTTAATAAAAAGCAAAAAAAGAGGGTCAAATTCGCATTACGATTTATTCTTATTTTATTGTTTTAATTGGTTTTTTACTGTTCTAACTATCATAGCAGTAATTGATTCCTTTAAAACTAAAAAAACATAAAATTTTGTATACGATATAATCTTTTTAAAAAATTTTGTAATCTTAAGATAAAAGACATTTAATGTGGTTTTCTTTCTTTTGCATTCAATTATATGGTAGAAGTAGGTGGCATGTTTTTTCGGATTTGTGAATGTTATTATTACTTAAGCTTTATGATTTTAATTGTAATTATGATATTATTAAAACATAACTTTGTTAGTTTCTTTTGAATTACTTTATATAGATACATACGTTCTTACAATAATTTATTTAGTTACATTCGTCTTACATTTTAATTTGTAGAATCTAAGGAAACCATCAACCATGACAAGAAATAGGTCCATTCTAACAATTTTTTTTCTTTCTTTTTTTTGTTAAGATATGTAAATTCAAAAGATTATGAATAAAAAAACTTAATAGTTATAATGATTTTTAATAGTTACTTACAGAGTTACATCTTACATATATATGTCTTACATATTTAACAGTTATATAGTGGCATGTATTTAAATTTAACAATACTTATTTGGGTTAAATTATTTAAAGTTATAGATGTAAATCTCATTTTGTATGACTAGTTATTTGACCCGCCGCATTGCGGCGGGGTTTGGTTTAGTTTTTTGTATTTCTTTGTCAATTGGTGTAAATTTTTGTGTTTATTTGTGTATTAAGGTTCGCAACACTAATTAGATAGCCATTAGCCATAAACACTTGAGACATAGAAGACTATCGCCTCAGAAGACATTTTCAAACAAATTACAATACAAACAAATTACTACAAAAAATAGATGACAAACTGAAGGAAAGTAAGCACTAAGTTATGTATTCAAATTGAACCGATCTGCTTTCCTGAAGCTTTAAGCTTCTCCTAAGACTTATTTTCAACTTTCTTTTAGCCTTGTTTTCTTCTGTATTTGCACCTCCGGTGGCTGCTCACATGAGACTGCAAGACAATATGTAATCAAACCAGATTCTTTGATGCACAAATGACATGCTAAAAGAGAAACCTGGAAACCAACCAAATGAACCAAATGAAATGCAAGCTAAAGTGGCAGCCATGAACATACAGGTTAGGCCGTTAGGTTATAACACAAAAAAATGCAAGTAAAGTCACTTCAAATGGCCCACTCAATATTTATGGAAACAATCACATAACGCACACTGAAAAGCTTAATGCTAAGTAAAAACAAATGGCTAGTCTGTTAGGCCTCATACACAAATACAATATCATACACTTCAAAACTAAAACCACATGTACAATTTTTGAGAAGCAGACCAAACCTCACATTCAGCTAACTTTATGCATCCATGTAAAATTCTTTTAAAGTATATATATGAAACACCATATATATATATATACTTTAGATGTCACAAAAAAATTATGAGAACAATCAAAGTCACTAACATTTGAAAGCTAAGTAAAAACAAACACCTAATCAATTAGGCATCATACACACATATAAAACACACACTTCAATAGTAAAACCACAAGTCACCATGTAAAGAACCAATGAAGCTATAACCTTGTTGATAAAAAGAAATTGTTTTATGTTGTCCCCCAAAATACATAAATGTGTACGCATTTCATTAAACAACTTGTAAGAACCAACCATTGATATTCGGTATAAATGACATACATTGCAACACTAAAACCACATTTCATATGTACAAACTACAAAGAATAAGACCTAACAAAGAGAGTTACAATGTATGTAGGATTAATATAAGAATCAATGTTTACTATAATTTAACACTTCGAAAATGTAGAGACTGATTTGGTAGCAACAACCTTTGCCAAGTTTAACTTCCTTGTCCCAGGTAGAGGTGTACAGAAAAATCGTTTTGGAACCCTGTTCTATGCAAACCGAGCCGAACAGGTTTGACAATAAAACCAATTTCACCCAAACCGACCAAAACCGATGGTTCCCCCATGACCAGTCTTTGACCAAAGCGGTTCGATTTGGGAAAAGAAACCAGTTTTGTACACCTCTAGTCCCGGGTGGAGCATGTAAAAGAAAAGCCCTCTGAGGCCGCCTTTTACCTATCTTAAAAACAAAGTATCAAGTTGTTGACAAAAACATAATACAACTCTACAAAATATGTGTTTGTCAAGCATCACTTGAGAACTTATGTTATAAGTTATACTGAACCGAATGATAATAAGCCATCTTTATCTAATTATCCACCCTACACCTTAACCACTACATCCAAGTTCATCAGTAGTTGTAAAAGTCAAGCCTCATCATGAAAAGCATATACATGTTTGCACAGAAAGTACTGGCATTAAATTGAAACCAAACTCAAATAAATTCTGCAATAGTATTAGATCGAAATAAAAATCAAATCAATGTTGCAATCTAAGAGTAAACGACTTAACATTCAATGTAACTATAACTATTGTTGTGCTTTATGACTGTGTGCGTGTAAAACGCGTGAGAAAGAAAATGCGAATGAGCATACATACCAGGTGCCCAATTTTCAGAGTTAGGGTTTAGGTAGCCAGCGTACACGAAGAAACTGGACGTATTTCTAAAGCAAGTCTGATTGTAATGGGATGGTAGGAAGAAGAGTGTAGCGACATACCGCCACCGCCACCGCCACCGCCACCTAGGGTTTCGAAATCGAACCCGGCAACAGTAAACGGTGAAAACACCACACCACCGCCACCAAGGATCTGGAAATCAAACCCGGTAACAGTGACGAGATCAATCGGAGAGAGAGCAAGAAACTAAAGAAACACCATGGCTTTCGTATGAGAGAAACATAAGAGTGAAAACATGAGAGAGAAAGAGTTACTGATATGAATGAATCTGGACTCTGGAGACATGGAAGAAGACAATTGGAGGGTGAATACACGTGTAGTGCTATACAATTTTAGTTGCAGGGTGTACAACTATTGAAGCACATGTTCACCCAAAATTGTAATATTATAAATATGTAACAACTAAAAATATGTAAAGATTAAGAATAAAAGTGTTAATATAAAAATTGATGAGGGAAACAGACGGTGATAGAAATTTTCGAATGAAAAGTTGAAAAGATGGAGAGCAAATGTTGAAAAAATGGAGAGAGAAGATAAAAAGGGAACAAATTGAGATAACAAAAATGTAGACTTACATACGACTTGCAATAATTCAAGGCCGCCACTGAAAATTCACGTACCCCGACCAAGCCCGAAAATTAGGTTCTTTAATCCTTAACAAACTAAATAATATAAACTATTTTTTTAACAACGATTAAAGTTATAGCAATAAATATAACAAATTGCAACATAATGATATTAGAATGAGTTTATGGCATACCAAATAGACTATAAAGTGTTCACGTATTATAAAAATATATATTATATATTAATTTTTTTAAAATTTATATGCCCCTTGAAAAGCACGTGCCCGGCTGGGCGCCCACATTGCCCACCCTAAAGGCCTCCCCCCACAATAATTCATTAGTTACATACGGTCTACAAAAATTTGCTAGTTAGATACATCTTACAAAAATTCACTAGTTAGATACATCTTACAAAATTTCAGCAATTACATACATTTTAGAACAGCTTACTAGTTGCATACGTCTTACAAAGTGTTTAGTAGTTACATATGTCTTACATGTACCAGTTACATACGTCTTACAAGAGTTTACGTGTTGTTACATACCGAGATACGAATGCTAAATGACACGTATTACCCGCCCTCCACCCTTATACTTTACACAAATTTACATCAAGAATTTCACAAGAATCAAAAGATGGTGTCCACTGTCAGTCTCCTCCTTGGAGGTGTTTTCTCCACAACTTGCTTCTGTAGTTCCATGAAAGTCGAACCCTTGTGCGCGAAAAGCCTTCGGAGATTAATAACTGACAACTCACTAAAACCACCAACAGCCAAATCAGCCTGCACAAGATCATACCTGCAAAATCTGATTTCAAACATTAATCTATAATTACTTAAAATAATTAAATATCATTAGAAATTTAATGTTCATTGAAATTCATACGCTGGATGAGCACCGATAAGCGCCACCACCATCATTGTGCAGTTATGAGCGGCGGTTATACCACGAGGGTCGTCTTCAAAAACCACACATTTGGATGGTTTTCTATCCAACTGTAAAAGAAATTCCATTAATATGAAAAGGTTTTAAATTCCATGAAAATATGGAAACTAATCATGTTTGATATTTAAAAGAATTTACCTTTACTGCTGCAGAAAGTAATTTATGAGCCATGGAATCCATGTCATCTTCCTCTGTTACTATCGCCTACAAGTGCGTGAACAAGGACGTTTTGGTCATTTTAGATATACCAACGCTTCACAAGATCATTACATATTTTAGTGGAGACAGTTGTACATAATGTGGTACTGTGATTACATTACCGCCGCATGTATCACAGTCAAAACATGTACAAATGTTTATGTAGTTCTCAAACGCCCTTTAGAAATGCGAATTAGCAAGCGAATCATTATTCTTACCTGGAAATACTTCTTGAGTCCCATTTGTTCCAATATATCAACCATAATTTTTCTATCAAGACTTGAAACAACCGCACAAGGAATCCCGGCGGTTGACACTGCATCCAACTATTCTTTCAGACCTTCCATCGGTTCTGAAAGCTGATAAACAATAACAAAAACATTTTTAAGCAATTAACTCGTGAATAATAAACATAATCATTGAATTATTTAAGTAACCGAATAAAAAAGATGACCTTGAGAAGATTGTTGTTATATAACTGCGAGAGCTTTGACTTTAATCGTTCCAATTCACATTCTTCGTTCTCCCATAACACCTAAGAACAACATTAAGTCGAGAAAATCACATATGAATTAAGTAACATAAGGAAACACAAAACTTATTAAATGTGATTAATATGTTGAATTTTAAGAACTATACAACCTTATGCAAAACATGATCAGGAGCACCATGAAGCAAAAGCCTTTGTACATCATCATTATCGGGAATCTCTTTTCCTTCTTCACGTGCAAGTTCTTTCCAAGCACTCAATTTTAAAGCTTGAGTGCCCGCCTGATCGCCATAAACAAATTCATCTCAAAAATCAAATAGAAATCTAGAATAGTGCTAAAGCTTATGGATTAGATTAAAAAAGACCGAAAAATTAGAATACAATTTAATCGTCTTGCATTATGAGGTGCAAACGTTAAAGAACTTACCATCGCATTGTCCCATGAGAAAATAAGTCCATAAGCTTCATCAGGTTTCATCGCGTATCGGATTCTTTTTAGAAACCCCGCTTTTAATCTGTCATTTAAAAAATACTGCAGGCAACATGGGCCACAATCTTACAAGCTTAGCTTATATGAACTGGACACACACGTAATTCAAAATCATAACTTGCTTTTCTCTTTCCAAATGATATGATGAAGATCAAATTTTCATGTCACAAAAACCAAGTTTGAATCAAATTTAAAAGTGTAGCAACTACTGAACGGGTGCTGCTATAGATACACCAGTGCCAGGTGGCAATCATGGCATCATCATACTGGTCGTATGACAGGACCAAAATTGTAATACGGGGCCAAATGACCGTTAGTGGTCACGTGATGTCAATCACTTTTATGTCAGTGAATCACATCATTAAGCCCGTATGGCCGTAGACCATTTTTCCATGTCGTATGGCCCAAATGACCATTTTCCCTTATTGTACGGCCGTATGACAATTAGGCATGTACGACCACGGCCCGTATGGCATGTCATTGTTGTTTCTTTAAACGAAGCCCTAAGAAAAGCCAAAACACAGTAAAAGGTAGTGCTACAAAAATCCCGACTAGGCACCGATTAATCGGCAGTCCTCACCCCACTGATTAATATTGAGCTAGTCGGCCATGGTCAAATCCGGACAAAATTGTGATTAATCGGCATTTTCTAGTGAGGTTCCAACCAAAATTGGCGGTTTCCGACGAGATTGCAGCCAAATTCAGCGGTTTCCAATGGCCAAAATGTATATGTGTATATATAAAACTGAAAATTACATATAAATATAAAATTGCGTGTATATGTATATAAAACTGAAAGTTATACATTAAATTCCGATCCAATTAAACCCGATTAATCGCTAGTCCTCACCCCACCAGAGACTCGCAATTTCTACAACACTGGTAAAAAGCTTACAACATCAACTTTTAAGGGTCCATCCGGCCTAAAAGTCTCCATATTCAGCTCCAATAGCCTAAAAACACAAATCCCATGATCATATTCAAAACCCATAAACCCCAATTCCACAATTGACCCCTCTTCCATAAAACACTTGGTGGGTGTGAACTGAAACCCATCAATTGGATCAATTTCTTCGGACCCATAACAATTATTAATCACGTTCGTTTCTTCGATTCTGGTGTTGTTCAACGAATCTTGAACTCTGTAAAACGCAAGAACATCAGCATACGAGTATATTATGAAACGATAAGATAAAAAGATTGAAACTTTACAGGTAATATGAGGTTAATGGGTAGCTGGTGGTGAAGAAACGACGACGTTGGAATCAGTCGGAATCCGAAAGCTGATTCCATGATGAACTGCTTGCTAGTCGTCTATATGGCCTACGTATGTATTTTATGGAATAAGGTTTGGATTTAATAAACGAGTTCAAGCTATAACCAATCAAACTCCAAAGAGTGTTTAAAAAACATCCTTAATTTTAATAAACGAGGACACTAACAAAGTAACAAATTTCTACTAATACATCCTACAAATTACACATTTATACACACATTTGTTATTCTCCTGACAGTCTGAATTAAACTTGAGCGTTGTAGATATGAAAAATATATACACCATCATCAAGACAAACCCAAACTGAAGGAGATTCAGCTTCTTCATTCTATATCCGTGTAACATCTATGCAAATCCTCGAGATTGATAAACTTATAAAGATGGATTTCCCTAAGATTCCAGTATACAGGGGTGTTCAAAATTATCCGAATCCGAATCCGTATCCGAATTATCCGTATCCGAACTATCCGAATTTTCGGATATCCGGGATAAATTGGATTCGGATTCGGATTCGGATAGCAGTTTTCAGATTTTTCAGATATCCGAATTATCCGGTATTTTAATTTTAATATTTTTTAATTTTATTTTATAATAAACATACAAACAAAACCCTAATTCCTTAATCCTCATTCCTCATCCCTTCTGCGTCCCTCATTCATCCTTCTTCACGGCAGCACCACCGTCGACCGTCACAGCAGTGCAGCACCACCTCCTTAACCCTAGACGCCATTAGTAATCTCATCGACCTCTACAACACTGTGAGCTCAATTATGAATTCAATCGGTTGTTGAATCCGCATTGTGATTAACATCAATCACTCAATCAACACCACAGATATATGAGAATCTGTAATCTCTAATTTTATCCATTGACTTGGGTTTTCACTTTTTATTTACGGTTTTCAAATAAGATGTAATTAGTTTTTTTTGTTTATGTGTTGCTAATCTCAATTTTGTTAGATGAATACAACCTAATTATGTAATTAGCTGCTTTGTTAAAACAAGTTTTTTTTTATTCTTTTCCGGATCACTGTCCGAAAGGTTCGGATATCCGGTTTTTAACAGCCCTAGTATATAACATTAATTAAAATAAATCAATTTAGTATTATACCCACATATCCGACCCGAGAACCGGATTCGTTAAAATCAAGTCAACCCGGAATCCAGTGTGATGCAAAATCATTACATTAAACCGGACTGCAGGTGAACGGTTTTATTCCGGTTATCGTGATGCGTACGTTAGCAGCTCAACTCACCTCTGTAAGTCTCTCTACTCTAATTAATCGTTTCAGTAAATCAGATTCTGTGTGATTTTGAACTTACCTGAACTCAATTGAACCTCCATTAATGCACATGCTTTGAGTATTCATCTCAATTCATAACCTAGCTCAACTGTTTCGTTTAAACGCTCAATAACTTAAATCAGTTTCTGCTTAATTGCAGCATTTGTGTAGAAGACGACCTGTAAATGTCCGATCACGCAAGTATTCGTTATCTAATTACGAACGAGGTTTACGAGGCTTCAATTTTATAAAATTTTTTTCATTATTTTATTGAATTTAATTGTTGCTAACTGTTTTATTAATGTACACTTGTTTTCTAGGGTTTCCAGATGAACGGGAAATGGAGGAAGAGGCTGAGAGGAAAATAGGATGGATGTTTAAGCTTATATTTGCAGGAACTGCAACTATTATTGGATACAACATCTTTCCTTACTTAGGTATACAATATGAATTCATCAGCCGTAAACGAACCGAAGATTCGTTTATGTTCGTTCGTTTAATAAATGAACGGACATGAACAAGGATTTCATTCGATTAACTAAATGAATGAAGTAACGAACACTAACAGACGTCGTTTCCGTGTTCGTGAACATTCGATGATGTGCTCGTTTACATTCGTTAAAGTTTGTTTATTAAAGGTTTTTAATACTTTTTAATGAGTTTTAGAATCTTGTCGTATAGATTTACTCATTTAAGTAAAATTATTAACTATAAAACAAAATTTTATATGAGTATTATGTGATAAGTTTATATGTATAATTAACATATGAATATGAAGATTAAAAGAAAACACCACTACAAACTTGTTAGCCGGACCGAACCGTTGACACCGACCATTTTCGGTTAGCCAAATCAATTAAGACATTGTTTGTGTTTATTTGTTTCCGTTTGCTTGTGTTTGTGAATCGTTCACGAACAAGTTCATTTTCTAAATGAACGAAAACGAACAAGAATTTCGTTCGGTTAGCTGTTCGTGAACCGTTCGCCTATCCGATAAAAACTTAACGGATGACCATGAACAATGCTTTCTTTGGTTCGGTTCGTTTACAACCCTAGTAATACACTTTGTTTCTAGTATCGCTGATTCACTGATCGTCAGTAGACAAAACACTACTTTATGCTTAACGTGTTTGATGAATCTTTCTAGGTGATAACCTAATGCAGCAATCGGTGTCACTTCTAAATGTCAAGGACCCTCTGTTTAAAAGGATGGGGGCATCCAGATTAGCTCGATTTGCAACAGATGGTATAGTTTAATAAGTTCATGATATTACACCCGATTACACAATGTTTTATAAAGAAGAATGTATGAAACCTTGATTTTGTTAATGTGCATTTTAGATGAAAGAAGAATGAAAATTGTGGAAATGGGTGGGGCGAAACAGCTTGTGGAAATGCTGGGTGCTGCTAATGATGATCCCACACGTAAAGAAGCTTTGAATGCGATTATTGCTATTGCTCGTTCAGGTTATAATCTTTTATTGATCCTTCTTTGTTAATCTGCATAATACATAATTATAGAGGTGATTATATGATATATTAATTAGGGGTTCTTGAAAGATCTTTTAACTTTGTTGATGTGTTATGTTTTCTGATATATTAGATGAAGCTGTTGGGTCTCTGCATAGTGCTGGAGCAATCTCGGTTATCATGGCTACTCCACAATCTACAGAGGATGCTGAAATCGAGAAATACAAGGCGAAATTGCTCAAGAGGTTTAAAGATATGAAATATGATTAGAATTTATCTTAAAGCTAAGGTACATTTACAATAATTTTGCATCAGAAATGAGACCAGATAAATTGTTGTGTCTGATTGACCCCAATTTTCAGTTTTAGTGAATGAGGCTTTGTTTATTAAGTGTTCATTTCATGGGTTTAATTGTTTTCTATTGAACATTGCATGAAATGATTAGAAAGGGTTTTTTAGATTATGCACATTGCATGTAATTCAGATTCTGTCTTTTTTATAAATAAAACTGATTTTACTTAAGCCTTGTTATTATATAATGTAAAAAATTTGGAAATAAATTAGAGATATGTCATCAAACACACGAGCAAAACTCGGATAGTGAAAGTAGAACGCAAATAAAACATGATCACAGTGATTTGGTGGTTTGGTTTACGAATAAGCTCGCGAGCAATCTAGCAAATGAAGAATGTTTTTTACTAAGTTTCGTCTAAGAACACCCTTTGGCATCTTTTCATCTGCAAATTATTCTTAAAGCTAAGCTTAATTAAAAAAAAAAGACTACTTGAAAGTTTAATCTGGTGTCTAGCACGGTTTCACTTTGCAATAGGACCGTTCACAAGCTAAGCTCGGTTCGAGTTTTTGAATTGGATATACTTATTTAGTTACTTGGCTATAAAATATGAACAATTATATGCTTAATGCCTTAATCTAAGCAAAACATTTTTGGTTCATGTGATATCTTGGAATTCATTCATATATTTGAAACCAAAATTCAATCGGATTCATCTAATTACCAGACAGTCTCATTTACGAAATTTAGTTGTAAGGGATGAGCCGCCACCACCACCAGTCTGTTCCATAAAAACATCAATAGAATCACCATCCTCCAAACCAACTTCTCGTGGTGTCTTGTTCTCATCAACCCTCTTTCCATCGATTAAAAACCGACATGTACGGTAGTCCTTGACGTCGGCCCTAACCGACCACCTGATCATGAGCTTTAGCAGCGGCTCATCGCACTTGACGCTGAAATACTGATCCTGTTCGTTAAGGGGACTTACCATCTTCACATTGATCTCCGAGACTTCTTGCTTCACCTTCATGATGGATGTTATGTTCGGTTGTTTGTTTAGGAAACTGAGTAGTTAGTTATAGAGGTCATATCCTGCTAAACGGATGGAAACAGATCGATTCAGTGGTAATCAAGGGAAGACTGATTGTCTCTTCATTTAAAACTTTATTTAAGGCTTTTAACTTACATAATTCAGGCAATCAAATTTGTAACAGGGGTGAAAAAAAAAACTGATTTTAAAATTACGGTTAAGTTTTAATCAGAATAAAAAAAGAAAAAAGAATTTGGACTCATGTGTATGACGCCCTCAGCTTAATAATACCGCGCACAAGGCCATAAAGATGCGCATGTCATGTATTTTATCATATGTTTTCCTAACTTTGAAGTAAAGGGTGTTTAGAAAACCAAATTAACCGACTCATAGCCAATGAAACCAAACCGTGCCAAAAGAAAATAAAAATTGGTGGGTCAGTTTAATGGTTTTCTGAAAGCTGAGAATAGTGGATCGTTTATGGTTAACAAGGTTTCCATATCCGTCAAAACCTAACCAAACCGATTATGTCTTTATTAGTGTCACTATATTGTTAGTTATATGTATTTTTTTAGCGTCATGTGACATACTAATATATAAAAACGTGTGAACAATATATTACATGATCAAAAAATTTCAAGGTCAAACTTTTGGCCAAAGTAATGTTCAAATATATTGCTTCAAGGCTTTAAGCTATTTTTAATTAGACTAACATTCATTATTAACCAACCCATGCATTCTTAATTATGAAGTCTCTGACCCATGCCAAGTGATTAAAGTGAACCGCACCAACTTTTTTTTTTTGTAACTTTTATAAACGAAAAAACCAACACCACAAACAACCACCTCCATAGCTATTTTTGGACCTATACCGCACCACCTAAACTAAAATGTACAAAAAGTTATTGATTTCATGATTAATTTTTGTAACAAGTTAATAAACGGCACTACAAAATAGACGTCACGTACGTGCAACCAACAACAAACCTCATCATCTCTCAACTTTCATACGACAACATCACTATCCATCTTTCCAAAACTCTAAAACTTGAATTAAAGAGATGTTTAAATTTAGTTGTTTAGATTCAAATATGAAAAGGGCACATCATATAAAAATTAGTTGTTTAACACTTTAACTAGTTGTGCATTGGTTGGTTTCGAGCTTAAACCAAATCAGACCTGAAATTTTGGTTTTAGAAAGTTTACTGGTTTTGGTAAAAAATGGCTAAAGATCATATGGCTTTCATCAGAGTCATAATTGAACAATGGTTAAAATGGCACTCCTAATCACATCATATCGGCCATAACGTGTAATACTTGGTCTCTCATATCAATCAATAATGTTCGCTTTGTATCACACCTTGTAATCAGTAAGTCGTAACTTTGTTTCCAAGCGTAACAATACTCGAGGTAAGAACTTTTCAAAAGGTTAACCATATTGGAGTTTCTCATATCATACGCAACAAAGACAACTAAACACATAGGCAGTATTTGAGGTTAGACATTACTTATAAGTTATAACTCAATATGTTTATCTGTGGACTTATGAAGGATTTCTCTAAGATGTCACAACCACCCATTCGCGACTCACTGCCATTGATGATGAGATCTACCCATCATCCTATACATAACATTAATGACATCTAGTCGCTCATACCAACCATATTTGTTCTTTTTACCCAACCCGACTATATTACTAGGCGTTAGTACTTGACTAGAAAAACTTCTCACCTATCTTAGAATTTTTACCCAAACACGTTTAATAGTGAAATAATATCTTAGCAACAAACAAGATGTTCAAAACAAAATATTGGTAGTATTTTAAGCTGGCATTACTTATGAGTTATGACCCTAAAATATATATTTTCGCATGACTAATGTAAAGTTTGTCAATTGTGACACATAATGGTCATTTTGGGTTAAGATTAATCGTTTGGCACTAAAAGAGAATTGCTTCTTATCTTGAATTGGGATTTCATAGTGCAAAAAATTGTATATGAGCCTCCCATAAGTCTATTAGAATTAGCATCGGTATAAATGAAAGAGCGGCATATCATAATCATATCATACCGTATAAAATGAGTAGAAATTGGAGGTCTTGTCCAAACTAGAACCACCCAACTACATGTTAAAAAAAGTAAAATTTACCCAAAAAAAACGATCGATTCTAATTCAGTAGTGATGCAAATAAACCATGAATCAGGCACCAAACATTTCGGTAAAAACATCTAGAGAATCACCATCAATCAATCCGACTTCATTGGGTGTCTGCTTGTCACTAACCCTCGTTCCTTCAAAAAGGAACCGGCATGTACGATAGTTTTCGACTGATCATAAGATGTTCCAGCGGCTAATCACACCTCACTCTAAAATACTGATCAAGCTCATTCAGTTGACTCATCACCTTCACATTGATCTCTTCATGCTTCACAATACGCAAAACCATTGATGAATTTGATTCGGATATTGTCTTCGATTAATTAAGGTGTGTAGCTTATAATGCGTTATGGAAATGAATACTTATAGTGGTGACAACATGCAACGCCTATGGAAACCGAATTGTCTCTTTTGGATTTGGATTGAATATGTGTAAATATGATTTAATGATCAAAACGGTTTCAACTTGCATATGAAACAAATATAAAGAAGAGGATTCATTAAAAAACTTTAATCAAGTGTATGGTGAGCTGTATTTTCTTTAGGTTTTTAGCCATCATATTTCATGCAATCAAAACCGACTAAAACTAATAACTAATGGTCTTCTCTCAACTAAAATATACGGTTCAGTTTGGTTTTGGTCATATTTTTTCTAATAGAATCCACCTAACCACCCGAAATGACCATGACTGTTTGATAGCTTTTTAATGATTATTAAGAGATTACCTCTATAGTTTATAACTTTTAAGAGATAGTATTAAGTTTGAATGATTAAGAGATAACATCTTAACTACTTAGGTCTTAACCATTAAGATGATATGAATCATTAAAAGCTAAATTCTTAATGGTTATTAAAAAGCTAACAGAACAGTTTGCTATTTCAAGATGTTGTGGGCAAATAGTGTGAATTCTTAAATGATAAATCAAATGCAACACCAAATAATTGGTTTTGTGTCGGCTGACATAACACATTCATCAAACATGATCATTTTAATAAACGAGTTATTCTGAAGATAGACTTGTTTAACATGTTAATTCGTTTAAGGCGCTTATATTTAAACAAATTAGACTTTAGAGATAGAAACTTGTTATAATTTTATTGTTAGATATTTTAATTAGTAAATAAAATTCACACAACGAAAGATAAAATAAAACATGTAATAATAGGTTGGTGGCGAAATGGCACAACTAAAGGTTATGGGTCAAATTAATTCCATTAAAAAAATTGTTGTTAAAAAAATAAATAAAAACATTGGATTATGGTTAATTTTAATGAAAAAAAATTAATAAAGGATAATAAAAAATACCCATCACATGCAACCATCAGCAAATTAACATCACCCATCATCTCTCACTATCATACTACAAAATGTCAAAACTATTATCTTTCAAAAACTGTAAAACAAGAGGCTAATTTCCTTCTTCTTGGTCCATCAATGGAGTCCAATTTCAATTTCCACAAATACCCTTCACACACCACCCTTCATTTTCCAACATTATCCCAGTCTCTACACCAATGCAACATTACCATCAACAAAAATGTTTCACCTCACTAACACACCTACTCATTTGCTCTTTATGTTATCCATATCTTGTTTCATCCTCATCCCAATCTTGGGATGGAATCAAACTCACAAAATCAAACTTTGAAGCCTTGATATCTTTCAAACAAGAACTCATTGACCCAAATGGTTTCTTGAAAACCTGGAATGATAGTGGATATACAGCTTGTTCTGGAGGTTGGATAGGAATCAAGTGTGTGCAAGGACAGGTTATTGTCATACAGCTTCCATGGAGAGGTTTAGGTGGTCAACTCACTTCAAAACTTGGTCAACTTCAAGCTCTAAGAAAGCTTAGTCTACATGATAACACCATTGGAGGTTCAGTTCCAACGGAACTAGGGTTCTTGATGAATCTCAAAGGTATTCAACTGTTCAATAATAAGTTTACAGGCTCTATACCTCATGCATTGGGTTCATGCACATTGCTTCAAAATCTTGACTTTAGTCATAACCAGTTTGATGGTGAAGTCCCTAGTGATCTTGGGAATCTTGTTAACCTTAAAAGCTTGGATCTTTCTTATAATTATATTAATGGAAGCGTACCCGAAAGCTTTTCGAATTTGGTTTCACTTACTTCATTGAATTTAGCTCATAATAATCTATCCGGGAGTGTCCCGGTTCGACTTGCTTCAAGATTCGATTCGAGTTCTTTTACGAATAATCTTGAATTATGTGGATACAGCCCTTTAACCGTGTGTCCGGTATCTTCCCCCGAGAGTCTTCACTGCCACCACCGGAAGCTAAATACCATAGACATTTTGCTCATTGCGGGCGGAGCTTTGATGGCGGTTTTAACACTGTTACTTTGTTGGGTGCTTATCTCTTGCTTGTTAAGGAAAGATGATAGTGTTAAAGATAAAGAAAAAGAAAAGGATAGTCAAGAAAGTGGTGTGAGACCCACAAAGGATATTCCGGCTGCGGCGGATGTGGGCGGAGATGGTGGAGGGAAGCTTGTGCATTTTGAAGGTGGGATGGAGTTTAGTGCTGATGATCTTGTGTGTGCAAGAGTTGAGGTCATGGGAAAAAGTAGTTATGGGACTGTTTATAAGGCTGGTTTAGTGGAAGGAGATCTAGTGGTGGTGAGATTGAGGGAAATAAATAGAAAGCATGAAAATGAGTTTGAAAATGAAGTGATTTCACTTGGGAAAATTAGGCATGAAAATGTATTGGCAATGAGGGCTTATTATTTGGGTCCAAATGAGGAGAAACTTCTTGTTTTTGATTATGTGCCCAAAGGAAGCCTTGCATCTTTCCTCCATGGTAATTTCTTTTCATACATGTACTAAACAAATTAATAAGCATTCATATATATATATATATACATTTACATTTACATATGCATATAATTCAGTAATTCATGTGTTTTACTTGAAAAGGTGATGGTCAGCTTAGGGTCAAACCTGTCGACACACTTAGAGCATCTACAACAATGAACATTTTCCAATGTTTGGATGATGTGGCATCAAACAAACTAAATGATTAAGAACTTCATCCATTGTGGAACAAAGTTTGTGAGTTAAAGTTTGCATAAGCAAACTTAATTCAAACTTATAGGGTGGGTCCTAATGACAATTTCTCTCACATACTCATATACATATTATATATACATACATAATTTTAATATTTTTAATAAGGTTTGTGAAGGTTTGTTGTCGTAAAAGAAAGTTGGGTTTATGTGAAAAGTTTAAAATCTGATGTGGAGCTGATGTGGCGGTTTGTAAATGTTTGTTGTTGTGGATGCTCTTATTTAGACAAGTAGAGTTCGAGTTAACTTGACGTACATGTTAGTCGGTAACATGTTTAACCCATTTATTATTATAAGTTTTTTTAATTGTATTATTTGCATTAACTTAAACTGGTCAGTGGAATTTTCTAAGTCAAATCTAAATGTTAAAAAGAGAATTGAGTTTAGGGTTTACGGCATCAAGTTTTATAGTTTAAGCGGAATGTGTTTCACACATATTTCATTTATATATTTTTATTTATAAATTTGTAATTTCAAATTATCGATATGCAAAAAGATATAAAATAAAATATTAACAGATTAAACAGGTTGTGTTCATGTCAATCTATGAATAATAGATGTGTCGTATTCGTGTTCATGTGACACAATTTTCTGGTCAATGTCTGTTTTTAGATTGTGAAAATTCCAAGTTCATGTAAGTCTTGGATATTAACTCTATACCTTTTAATTAAATTGTGATGCAGTTCGAGGATCCAATGAACCGGTTAAATGGACAACAAGAATGAGAATAATAAAAGGTGTAACAAGAGGTTTACTAGACCTCCACACACATCACAACGTAATCCATGGAAACTTAACCTCACACAATGTTCTTCTTGATGACAACCTTAACCCCAAGATTGCGGATTACTGGTTGTCATGGTTGATACCTACCATTGCAAACTCAAACATGGTTGCAACATCAGGTGCACTTGGGTACCAGGCTCCCGAGTTTTCCAAACTCAAGAAACCTAACACCAAGACTGATATGTACAGTCTTGGTGTCATAATGTTAGAGTTATTAACCGGAAAATCACCGGGGGAGGTGGATGAAAGCGTTGGTTTGCCACAATGGGTGGCTTTGATTGTGAATGAGAAGTGGACTAATGAAATTTTTGATTCGGTGTTGATAAAGGATGCTTCCGAAATTAGCGAGGAGTTGTTAAACACATTAAAGCTTGCTTTGCGTTGTGTTGATCCATCTCCGCCTGCTCGGCCAGAGGCGCATCTAATTCTTCAGCGATTGGAAGATAATACATCGAAAACCGCCATTGTTGAAGGCGGTGGCGGCCCTTCGACCTAGGAGTGAAGTTGGAGTAGATTTGGATTTTGGACATTCTTTAATTATTGGCATTATTGACATTTTGGGCAGGGATTTATGCTAAAAATAAGGCCCCTGTTAACTTTCTTATGGATCTGATTGAAGGGAAGTCCATTTTACGGCCAACTGATATTCTTGTGTTTGGGTGGGCAGGGGGAAGCACGCTTGTGTGGACCTTACAGGAGTGTCTCCTCTTGTTGGGCTTAGGGACTGTGGGTTTGTTATGGGTCAGCTGCGTTGAAGGCCGAATCGGGCAAAGCTGTTAAACACAATAAAGCTTGTTTAGAGAATCAACATGTATTTCTCTCAAATCTTCGTTTTTAGCAGGATTGGTTTTTTATTCAAAAGGAGGTCGCGACACATTTTTTTGTCCGTTTAACGGCCACTTTATTGTAATTGTTTTGAATATAATGAGAAAATGTAGTTTAATTAGTTTGTAAAAGTAGAAAGTTTTGTTAGTATTAAGTTTCTAAAAGTAGAAAGCTTCATTATTAACATTATCAAGCACTACCCATACGAACCGAATCGTTAATTAGATATATTGTTAGATTAATTAGTTTTCTTAATCGAATAATACACTTTTATTACAATATAACTAGGTTTTACTTATATAAAGCCCAAGGTTCTTAGTTAGTTTAAGGTTTCTATTTTATTTTCAATATATATATATATATGTGTGTCACCATTCGCTAGGTTTGATTTACAATTTGACTAAAACTTGCCATCAAAAACCGGACCCTGCTGGAGTACTGGCAAGTGAAACACTGACCGTAGCATACTAGCATGTAAACAATCAGTTCCAAACAATTTTTTAGCAGTGGACCGATGATGAAAGTATTAAGATTTAAGATATCATTTGTTCCTTGGGTCTGGGCTTTCGCTTAATTTGGGCTTTTATATTTGTCTTTCGGGTTTTGTGCTTAAAAACAAACAAGATGGTGGGCCTGGTGGCAAGAGAGACGGAGGCAATGAAACCAAAACTCGAAGGAAAATTTAAAAACCCGAAATACCTGGGACGGGTATGTAATACCCACCCTATTAGGGTATGGGATGAGTTTGTGATTACTTTTGGATTTTTTTCACGGGTTTGGGACTAGGGATGGCAATGGGTCGGGTTTAGGTATTCTAAAACCCATACCCGGTTATTAAAATGCATCCCAAACCCGCCGGGTTTTAATCAGGTAATTACCCTTCGGGTTTTGGATTTTCCCATCGGGTTTCGGGTTTCCTATCGGGTTTTGATAAAATACCCGATAACTAATTGATTACAAAGACGGTTACCGTAAAAATAAAATATCTCAAATAATTAACATAAACAAGTTTCGACAAATAATATATTTAGAATATAGTACATATATAATATAATAAGTTATATCGGGTACATCGGGTATATAATCGGGTAAATAGGTATATGTTATCGAGTAATCGGGTATATTAGAAATCCCAAACTCGTCCCAAACCCACGAAATATTTTAAAATTAATCCCAAACCCTAATGAGTCGGGTATTACCCGTCCCATTTATGTTGGGCTTCGGGTTTTCCCATCGGATTCGGGTTTCATTGTCATCCCTGTTTGGGACTCCCGACGGTATGAGATTTGTAATATGCCTAATTACCTGACCCGATTACCCGATAACATAGCCATATTTAATTGAATAATCCGACATATAGTATACCTTAAAAATATTATTTATTTTTTTGAAGGAATTACTTTTTTTTTTGTGGTGGGGGTGGAGGTGGGGGTGGGGGGGGGGGGTTAGAATTGGATGTATCATATTAAATTTAGAGCATTATTTATTGGTCAAAACTTGTTATTAACACTTATTTGTTGTAATTGATTAGTTATTAGCAATATTTTATGGTAATCATTTTTGTAACTGATTAATCGTTATTTACCCGATTTAACTGACTAGTTATAAATTATCAAAACCCAATATATATCGCAAGGGTTTGGGATGAGTTTTACTAACCTGGTATATGTTTGAGAATGCATAACCTTGTGTCAAATGGTTTGACTCAAACCTGACCCATCGTCACCTGAGGAGATGCAATGGTGATGTGGTGGAGGTTGGAGGAAAAATAGTAGTGACAACTGACAAGTGTCCACTTTTATACACGCAATCCGAATTCATGGCCATTATTAACAATGTTATTATAACAAGCTAAACATATATCCAAGGAACTGTTTGTTTTCGAACTTGTACTTAATGATTTTTACTGTTAAAACCGAAACATCCATAAAGGCAGACGTCTAGCTCATACTATATTTAGACAATTTGTTTTTTGCGTACAAAGGTATTGATGGTCGATTATATGTACGGAATGAGTCCCCAACAAGTTTTGTCTTCTTCACACACAACCAAATTAGATGATGAACACAACTAGCTAGGCTGGATAAGCATTGCCTTGGCCTAGTACAGGCTGTCGCCATGCTCCAATGTACCGTTATCAATGTGTACATGTTCGTTTTCATATTTTAGCTTTTATGTGCATCAACAATATGATATTATAGTATTATATATAGGGTCATCAAATACATAAACATATAGCATAATGGCGACTAGGTGACTAATTTTGTTTAGAATGTAGAACCCTCAAATACTAAGAGAGAAGCGCGCGCATTTTCTATACACCTTGATATTATGCTATATGTCTATTGGTATGTATAACTATATAATTGTTTCTCTTTCTCATCACTACGTTTATATCACGCTCTCGATTCTCTACTTCTTTATATTGTATATACGAAACTAGTTTATATGTACTGCTCTCTCGATTCTCTACTTATTTGTATTGTATATACGAAACTGACTAATTCAAATACATCTGGTTACTTATTTGTATTGCATAAGAGGATTAGGTTGATATTAGTTGATTTGGTTATGATTAGGATGAGGGCTAGATTATTAGTTAACAAAAGTTCTTCAAATAATTAGGTATTCATCACATTTAATTTAGTATATAGTTGTAAGTATTACATATTTTATCTATCAAAGCTAAATAGTTTTCCTCTCCATTTGCTTGACTTGTTGACTTGAGTTGTATTAGTTAGTTACTTAGTTATGTTGTTTTAGAGTAATCGTCTCATCCTATTGTAGCATGTGTCCATGTTTGTTAGTCACGTCAGATTCCTTCTCTTTCATGTTTCCACTAAGAGGAGTAGAAGAGACCCCGACAAAGTTACACAACATTCGAAACGGGTGAGTAGAAAGAACTGGACCGGCGTGGAGGAAGTAGTCTTATGCAAGACTTGGCTTCATATGTTCAAGGATAAAAAAGGTTGGAAATCATAAATAAATAAAAGCGACTTGTTTTGGCATCGGATCCTCAGACATTTTAACGTTTTATTTGATAAAACCAACCAAACCACTGACCAAGTTAATTGGAAGCGGAAAGATTTGAATAAAAAAAATAGCCAACTTAACGGAACTTATCATTAACCTCTTTTTTTAAATTATTATTCTTTAGGATGGCAATTCTCTAGTTATGATATTTTCTTAAGACGTTGTGTATTATTGAATTCTTGTTTTCTTATGTATTATTCGTCGTCCACATTGTATTTATTCCCACACAATTACATAAGATTATTCGTACTTTATTTTTAAAGTTAAGGTGGAACGCTACTTTAACTTAAAAGAAGTTTTTTGGTTCAAATCCAACTTGTGACAAACAAAAGAAAAAGGATTATAGGTTGGGCCAAAGGTTTTCTCACATATGGTGGCCTTTTGAGGGTGAAATGAAGATGATCGGTTGATCAATGACATGTCAATGATCTAAATGGCCGTTCAGAAAAAAAAAAAAAAGATAAAAAGGAAAAGAAAAAGTAATCCAGAATGGAGGGCGAAAGTCGAAACGTGAAGATTGGTTGGTGCTTTTCCTCAGTTAAATTAAAGTGTATTAAATAATTAAATGGACCACACTTATATAAAGCCTGTATCAATTTCTCCGTTTATTTCTAAAAAGAGTGATAACTATTTTCTATTAGTACCCATAATATATTTATTATATATATTACAATTTTGAGATGTTTTGACGTTATTTTACTAATCTCGTGAAAATAACGTTAAAAGTGGGGGAATGTTATTCAGGCATCATGTGGTGGCGTTGATAGCCGAAAGACAAGGGCACATGCACCAATCAGCCGGTGTCCCGATGATTGAGTGCTATGTGCCTTATGTCCAAGGCTTGATGCAAAACTACTATCGAGCCGGGGGTCTCATCGGAAGCAGCCTCTCTATCTATGGGGTAGAGGTAAGGTTGTCTACATCTTACCCTCCTCAGACCCTACCATAGCATTGCTATTGGTGGGATATACTGAGTACGACGATGATGATGACAATTTTGAGATGTGGTTTCTCTCTACTCTTTACTATTCACTTGGTTCCTGGCATCTTTTTATGTACCTTGTGCAATGTTTTTGGTACCATTCATTATGCTTAATGAGTTGCACATTTTGCTAATGAATTTGTACATTTTGTTAATATATATTTATTTGTTTCGGTCAACACCTTT
This sequence comes from Bidens hawaiensis, assembly GCF_021521415.1. Lineage (NCBI taxonomy): Eukaryota > Viridiplantae > Streptophyta > Magnoliopsida > Asterales > Asteraceae > Bidens > Bidens hawaiensis. The sequence continues at coordinate 434,312 of NW_027492195.1, forward strand.
TTGGATTTTATTACACATGGTCACCTTCTTGTCCATAAGACCAAACCTACTTCTTCCACCATCATATTATTTGTCAGAGATATTTTGCTTACACCGCCTCCCTCTCCTCTTCTTACCTATATATTTCTTCATCAATTGTACCTTGTCGTAGTTGGAGTCAATCGATCAACCTCTCTTGCAGGTAATTCTAAGTTAACTTATCACTATCGTCTTACATGGTTAATCGATTTTCATTCTTTTTTTTGAGTTAGTTTAGAAGGACAATAACTCTTAATTTAGACTATAGGTTCAGAATTGACATATATAGATGACATTAGCTTCATAAATTGATATTGTTTGAACCAAGTTTTGCAGAATTTTTGTTTATTTGAAGCTATGTGTATGAGTGCAGGTATAGGAGCATGGGTTTGACAACAATTCAGCCAAAGATATTACATGGTGGTGAGGATGAAGCAGATGAATAGTTGTGTGGCCATTTCTCTTTTTAGTTTGGTATTTCTTTTTAAACTATATTAATTTTAGTAATCTAAAGTGTTTCGATAACGTAGTTGAGACTTGAGAAGGTTTTATGCTTTCGAATACATTCAACATGACTTTGAACCATTTAACCCGTTAATGATAAAACCTAATAAAATAGACATGCTTCCATTATTCCATATAGTTGAATATCTTTTTTAATTGCAATTCTATAAGTTTGATAAAAAATTTTATTGTTATAGTTAAGTTGAAAAGTTTTGATTATGTTTTTCGAAAATTAGTTAATGACTTCAATTTGATGTTCATTATTAGCCCGGTGTCGGGTCGGTTTTCGGTCTATCACTATGTGTACTTAAAAGTTAGTCTGTTTATAAAAGCGTTATAATTAAAATTTAGATTGTGTTCAAAATAATTTTGAATGCCATTTCAAATTAGAAACAAGCAGTGGAAAGCTTAACAGTCAAATGGGTTGGAAATTAACATTTTTCAGATTATATGAAATTATGGTGTTTTTTTCATATCTATTTTCTCTGTGAACTTTGAAGTTTAATTATGCTTTAAGGTGTTAAAAAGAGTGACAAACAATACAAGTAGTAACAATGTATGTGTAAATTCATTTAAGATATGAAGTAATCGCATTTGGTAGGAGTGCTTCCAAGATATGAAAGGTGCATATGGCTTTTTGATTTATCTTGAACTTTTGTATGATACTTGCAAGTTGCAACCTTTTTTTTGTCTTTTAAGTACTAATAACATATTGTAATTTGTAGTTTAAAGCTCTACTGTGATGATTTTTTTACCGACGAAGCTGAATTCGATGTGAATTTTATGATTATAGCAGTAGGTAATTAACTATGTTTTATTGTTTTTTTTGCCGAGCAACCCAACCTGTTTTGACTATTATATACTCTGTGACTGCTGTTATTTTTCTTAATACAGGGTGAGGAAATATATGTCGTGTTACAAACACATAAATAGTGACATCTTGCACGGGTGCTCTAAAACACATTATGCAACTAATGATTATATTAGGAACTAATGTGAACAAATTTATACTTTAATCCATACAGGTGTACATACAATACATTAATGTTAATACTTTCGCGTATTTGTGCCGCAACGCGCACGGGTCGGGTCAAAATTCTAGTATATATACAATAATGGGAGGACTGTGCATTACATTTTTGTACTTTCTGCTTTAAAAGTTGTAACTCATACTGTGAAGTATCCTCTCTACGCAAGTTGGATCCCTTTGCTTCTCTATTGCTTTTTGTGTTTTGTCTGTAGGTTTTAGGTTAACCCACATGTGCTTCTTTTAACTCTATTTTACTTCTGCCAACACATGTTTGTGAATGCTTTGCTAACCAGAGGAGATGAGAGAGAGAGTTGATGCTCCATTTGCTATTGTCACCTGACCCGAAGAATCCTATAGTGGTCAGTAATTCAATTTGTGGTGTTTCGTATTAGAGTTTGTGTGTCTGTATCACCAAAATTTACAGTCATCTTCATAATCTATAGTAATTTTTTGCTCAATTCGTTGTTAGCTGTTCGTATTGTTAGTTCACTTATGGTAATATAGACTAATCAGATGTTTTAACTTTTGTTTGCTACTACTTGAACCTAATTAGTGTAAATTAATAAGCAAATAAATCATCAAAGATAGTAAGCATGTGGCTGAGGACACAAATAAACAACAAAACAAAGAAATACCTAAATGAAGAATCTAAAGAGACACCATAATGGTTGGTTTTAATACAGTGCACTTGCAATTTTTTGGCAGCCTTTGTTAGGAACGAAGGGATCACTCCATTCTCGGAGCGGCCCTCTTTGTTCCTTGAGTTCCAAAACAGTAGAAATCGCCATCTCACTTTCGCCACCGCCTTAGACAACCGGAAGTCCGGAAATTCACCATCGCGTAGGATTCGAAATCCAAGTTACAGCTGTATGACATGTCGGTATTAAACCCAAGTTACAGCTGTAACGTCAAAGACACGTGGAGCGGAAAAAAAATGTAAGATAGATGAAACTTAAGTTACAATATTAACAGCATGGTATACAATCAGTGTTTAATTTAAAACTTGCTGATTAAGTTAAAGTCATGTTGGGTTTTGGTCAAAATGGTATTGGGTCGGTATGGGTTAGTGTTGGAACAGGTTTGGATTGGATTTAGTTACAGGTCAAAAGGGGTTGGGGCCACTACAGTTACGGGTCAGAATGGGTTGGGGTCACTGCGGGTTATGTCATAACTGGTTGACTAAAAAAGTGTTATTTTTGTTTGGTTCGGCACCATTTTCAGCCAAGTTACATAACTTTACGCTCTTATTTGTCTGCAACTTCATATTCATTTTTGTGAGTTAATTGATAACTATATATTAATGATCAATCACAATTTCTCTGCAGATTTTGAGGCTGGGGGCAAAAAACAAAAAACGGTAAAAGAATGCCTTGAAATTTAGAAGTCATGCCCATTAGTATTAGGACAACTAACTGTATTAGGACAACTAACTGGAACAAGAAGAACAAGAACCACATTTTATCTGTAACAAACACTTATTTACATATTTTTGTAATTAGTAACTATTGTTGTCATAAGAAACTATCCTCTTTTGTAAATGGTTATGTTTTGCAATTATGGAATACGTTTTGACATGCTATATAAATAACTAAACTGGCAATGGTGCCACAACGTGCATGGTCCTGTAAAGAACTGCAATGCATTGTCGCCGCAACGCGGCGATGGGTAAAATACTAGTTTTAGTTTATAATCCGGCCAAATTTGAGTAGTTGTTAGAGGAAATTTAGGTTAAATTCCCAAAGTAATCAACCATCCAAAAAGCATAAAAAAAAACAATTTAGAAATGCAACTAGGATAAAAAATGCATATTGTAAGGACAATTATTAGACTCATTGTTATTTACTAATCCCAGCTTTTTATTACTTTATGGCCCTCTTGTTAAAATCATAGATTTTAAAGGGTCTTTAATTGTCATATTCTTTTGCTTTAACCTCAAATAGAGGATTTGAATTTTTTGTTAATCATAGGTGGAGATAACTACACATATAAATAAGTATATAACATAACTACTCTTAATTTTATTTGCATATCCATCGTGTGACTTGAATCATAGAACTCATGAAGATGGACATCATTTTACACACCTTAATACAGCTAGACCAGGTAACATTTAGAAACTCACTCCATATTCTCTTTCTACCTCGTAAAGGTAAAGGGCCTGGATGGCTAGATATCTCTATTAATCATGTAAAAATCATTGTCGAGATAAAATATTTCAATGAAACCATCAAAACGATTAAGTTTGAAATGACAAAAAAAATTCTATAAAAGAGTGTGTCAGTTGGTAGTTATGATTGTCGTAAGTTATTCAGTAGCATAGCGGTAACTTCGTCAACAAGAAACTCCTTAGTAGTCAACATGTTTCTAAAAACAGAGAAAGTGACCCTTGACAGTTGTTGATCACACTTTGTTGCTGATCTCGGTTATCACTGATTACCATCAGTAACTTACTACTAATAATGAATTGTCCGTAAGATGAATTTCATGATCTGAAACTTCTAGTGGTTTATCAACTATGTATGGTAAAAGTTTTTCCCATGCGAGCTTTACCCTTTGGAGCGCAGATGGATCATGTGCAGTGCGCTTGGATCCCACCAAGTCCGAAGGCATTGCCCCATTGAAACTCGAGTTTGTTAGCGCATGAATGAACTCTTTCTATTCATTTGAACATGTGAAAATAATATGCGCATAAGTTGAACATACTCATATGTTCTTACCTAACGTTACTCTAGGGAACCACATACGAGATTTCGCTTCACATAAACAATCAAGTTGTAGACAACGTTGAATCGATCCTTGACACATTTTCTTGTAAAATGATTTTTATAAATATGTAAATCTTTAATATACTTATGAAACTATACTACAATTATGATAACTATTCAATTTCTAAATGTTATTTTCATATGACAAGAATCCTCTCTTTGAAACCCTCCAATTAAAACTACTCCTTTGAGGAAAATAATTTAAAAATCCCCAAATTTTGAATGAGAAAAACGTTATACCATTCCCTTCTAGAAATTCAACAAAATATCATAAAGTAATAAACAATAAGGACAAGAAGGCATCTCAAAATTAAGTTGTTTATGCAAGTTGCTCCTCCTACTTGCATGACACCCAACCAAATGCAAACTAATTACATGCAACTTGCAACCACCATTCTTAATCTTCATGTCTCTATTTATATAAACACATCATGTCATATCATACCATATCATATCATATACAACGTATAATCAGTCAGTAGTAACAAGCAGTAATAATGTGTTCCTCAATACAAATCCATAGAATTCGAAACCCTAAATCCACCGTCAACCACCGCTCCACCACCACAATAAGACGACTTCCACCATCGATTAACCTACCCGAAAACATCCGCCACCACCACGTCCACTCGTTAACTCATAACCAATGCTCCTCCACAATAATCGAGTCGATATCCGCCCCAATCAATACCATATGGTCCATAATCCGCCGTTTCGACAACCCGCAAGCATACAAGCACTTTATAAAGAGCTGTGACCTCATAACCGGAGACGGTGACGTGGGGTCCGTGAGGGAGGTTCGTGTGGTGTCCGGGTTACCCGCGGAGACCAGTACGGAGCGGCTTGAGATCCTTGATGATGAACAACATGTCATGAGCTTTAGTGTTGTTGGTGGGGACCACCGGCTGAAGAACTACCGGTCTGTTACGACACTTCATACGTCACCGGCGTGTGGTGGGACCACGGTGGTTGTGGAGTCTTATGTTGTTGATGTTCCGCCGGAAAATACTAAGGAGGAAACGTGTGTGTTTGTGGAGACAATAGTACGATGTAACTTGATGTCCTTAAAGCACATCTCACAAAATTTAATTAACACATAAAGAAAACCAGTTTTAGTTTTTGTTGGTTAGTTTTAATTATTATTATTAACTAGAGGCATTGGTTTTTAACTTTTTATCTTTTTTTTTCATGGGATTTTTATCTGGTGGTTATTCCATGGTGTATTATTATGAAATATTTGTAGAGTACTCTCATGTTTATTTAAGTATCATCTTTGTTGATAATTTTATGTTAAGCATCATCGGTGATTACGTACGGATATTTACAGCGCATGTTGCATAAAATTTGATTTTTTCAGAGCAAAGAAAATTTAAATAAATATACAAATAAAATGCGCCTATCCGCGAGTCAAAACAAGGTTTCAACTTTCAAGTTGGCGGACATATTTTCACGAAGCCCTCCAAAAGTATGTCCCAACCTATCTCGACAACATGTTGTCGAGAAAGGCTAGTTTGACCACCCCCTATATCCAGCCCCGGCTCTAAGGGTGTGCCATGTGAGCGCCCGGCCAAGGCACGTGTTTTTGAAAATTTCAATATTATATATATAAAATACCCGACCGCTTATAATCATATCTATTTTTAAAATACTCAAACAAATTTTAGACCACTTTTTTTAATTGCCTAAAAACTTATAAGTTCATTAAAAATAAAATAAAAAGTATATTACTTTTATTTAACCAATAAAAGTTAAAACAAGAAAAGAATAGGCGGGATATATATAACAACAAAGTCGACTTCAAACACTAGCAGTCATGGTAACATCTACAAAAATGATTTTTCGAAATTACACTTATTGAAATCTTATTAACGATCCACAATCCCTAAGAAAGATTTAGCGGGTTGGCGATGATAACTTTAGAGAATGAAAAATTAGTTGGCATGAACCGCAAAGAGTTGATTCACCAATTTGCTATCAAGAATGTTATGAGAGTTTCACAAATCCTCGGTTTAGCTATTAGCCTTTTCTAGTACCATGTTTTTTGCTAATTGTTACTTTATTGTTATAACTTTAATTGGCGTATAAAAAAATATGTTTACATTATTTAGTACGTTAAGGGTTAAGGGCCATAATTTTTTTCCAGCTTGGCCAGGGTACATGAATTTTTAGGGACGTCCCTGCCTATATTAACGACATGTCCTCAAGTAAATTGAAGCTATACTGCTATAGTAAGAAAAGTATAATTATAGTGTTTGCCTATTTGGTGTGTTCATTGATCGATGGAAACTTTTGATAGTGTATTTGGTCAATAATGACAAGCAATAGAGGACAGTTAGATGTTTTACAATCACTAGAGAATCGTATGTACAATAAAAGAGCCGCTTCACAAAAAGGGGTATCGATCAAGATATTAAAACCAACGGAAGATCATCATCTGTGAGCGTAATTCTCAACCTCGTTACCGAGTTTAATAGTGAAAGCAAAGAGGGGTCGTGTTTCAAAATTTGAAGTTAAAAATTTTATGTGTATGAGTTGATAGAAACATGAAGGAAAGTTAATACTTAAGTCTTTCTATATGGAGGTGGAAACGGTCAACCTTGAATCAAAACGAGTTGAATGAACTTTCGAATTGCTTAAATATGCTTCAATCTGTCTCTCCTAAGCTTGCTCCAGACACTTGGGTTTGGCAAAACGGTTCAGCGGGATCCTTCACGGTTGCTTCCATGAAACAACTTTTATTCAAATCCTCCAATTCGTCTATCCCATTTATTATGAAATGGAATAATTGGGTCCCTATCAAGGTCAACATACATGCTTGGAAAGCGGAAATGGATAGACTCTCCACTCGGGTGGCCCTTTCAAATAGGAATGTTGACGTGGGCCCGAAAACATGTTGTCTATGTGAAGAATATGAGGAAACGAGCGAGCATCTTTTCACCTTGTGCTATTTTGCTACTTTAGTCTGGCAATTTGTTAGCAATTGGTGTAATATTCCCCCGATCTTCGCCTTCTCGGTCCGAGATTTGCTCACCATTCATGAATCTAGCAATTTGGGGAACAAGAAAAACAAGGTGTTATACGGGATTATTCTCACGGCATGTTGGAGCATATGGAAGACCCGCAACGAAGTCATCTTTCAAAACAAGTCGGCTATTTGTTCTAAAATAGTGGAGGACATAAAATCTTTGGGTTTCCTTTGGATTAAAAATCGTTCTTCTTCGTTTAAAAATTTGGCTTGGAATGATTGGTGTAATTTTAAAATGTAAGTTTGTTTCGGTGTTCGGTCTCTAGCGCCTTGCTAGCTTTTTAATAAAATTTGTTGTTCAAAAAAAAATATATTTAGTGGAAAGAAAAAATCGATAAATGATTACTTTTGTTATAAATAAAATAATAAGTATTTAAAATGCTATGAACGAATGAAAGTTTTGTTGGTTTTAGCATGTGTTTTAAAAACTGGTTCAAACTAGCTGTTTGAATCAGTTATACCTAGTTTCATAGCGGAACGGTATTTTGAGCCCGGTATTTTTGACCGGTTGCTCGAACATCATACCAACGGGTTTTTTTTCCTAAAATTCCGATTTTTACTGGCAAACCAGTTTTAAGTCCGAGAAATTTTGATATTTGCAGCCCATAGCTTTTCAAAATTACTTTTAACTAAACAATTAACATTCAAATGTGTAAACTTTATGACTATTTTTCTAAAATTGAGTGCTTTTGTATTACTTTTTTTTCTAATATGGATTAACTTTTGGATTAGTTTTGTTATGGAATCATTTACTTTTAGATTATTTTTTTATTGAAGTTGAATTTATAGAAAATTATACGAAAAATTATTCAACCTGTTGAACTTCCCGGTATAACCCGATTCAACCGATTATACCATTTTTTTAACTCGATCAGGTACAAGTAAAATACCGATTTTTAAAACATTGACATATTAGCATAGTCCAAACATCATGTCCACTTTGAAACACAATGACAAATTGACAATTATACTTTGGGCTATTGACAGGCCCGTTATCAGACCCATGTGTTCGTAAGAGGGTTTTGGAAACATGTCCCAATCCGTTGAATCTCAACTTCTAAATCCAATTCGGTTTTCTCATTGAAATAGTTCTATTTTCACCTCGAATTTTATGCCTTTGAGATGCCATTAGACAAAAAGAACAATTTCAAAGACAAACAATATATGCACCAAGAAATAATAACTGAATGTACATTATCCGACTCGTTACGGGTAGAAAAGTTTGGCGAATAAGAGCTCGTTCCATGTATCCTGAAGCCCGGGTAAGCACCAATGCACACAATCCGCATAGCTAACCGGGTTGGCTATTTGTTCGGGTGTCAATGGGCTCCATTGCTTCTTATAGATTGAGGTGTGAGCATCTTTTCTGTAAAGCGAGAGTTGTGTGATGTTTAGAAATGTTATGGGATACGATGATTTCCTGAAAACGTCTCCAATTACTCCCATTATGCTTTTCCTACAATCCGATCCCCAATATTTTGGATCCGCAATCATTTCTGTCTGATTGTAACAATTACCATTTGGTTCGGCTCCCCAATCACCGCTCCTATACATAAAACCATGAAAAGGTTAAAGACCGCGAATAAGAAGACCTTAACAATGAATCTACATTACTTGTACTCAAATAGGTTTTAAATGGAAGATAAATTACTAACTTTTGATGTGATGGAGACATGCTTGTGAAGAAGACTCTTGTTTTCTTGGGATCCATATTCTTCCTTGCCCATCTCAACATACTCTTCATCCCCATTCGATAAGCATCCTCGGTCGACACTTCTTCTATATCTTTCACTTCATCGTCGAATGAATTCAGCCTATAATATTCACAACATTTAGCCCAACAAGCAAGTTCATATAATAATTTTAGACCGTTCAAGTTCAACCGACACGAATCTTGAACATTGTAAAACAAATACTCCAGCTTTTAGTCATCGATGAAAGTTAATTTTCTAGTTACAAAATTAAGAAAAAAAATAATGAAAAAGAAATTACAATATCTTGAACTTGAGGCCAGTCATCCACCATAAGTAAGTATTAAAGACCATAATATCAACTCCTTTCCAATGCTTTCCATGCTTATTAATCGAACCTCTTCGAACAACTCTATCAGAAACACGATGTATGACCGCATCGTCGGAGTTTGATTCAAGCAAAAATGGTGCCCAGTAGAACCCAATTGTGGCATTGTAATCCTACAATTATCACAACCAATAGAGTGCATGTTAAAAAAAAGTGAAATGAATATTTATTAATATTTGTTACTCGTGCCAATATACCTTAGCGGTGAAAACGGTCAAAGAACCGAAAGTATCCAAGGATTTAGCTTCATCAGGGATGAGTGAGTGTAGAAGACACACCATCGATACGTATTGGCCTCTGTTTAAGGAATCTCCAACGAACATCATTCGTTTGTTTCTTAATGTTTCCAGCATCAGTGACGCATTGAATCTGTAAAAATAATCATTTAAACTATGTATAATTATGAAAATAGACGTTTCGTCTAAAAACTCTTTAAAATTGGCATGGCACAATACATAATTAACACATAATCCACTTGGCCACCTATGAATTGGGCCACACAAGTGTCTAAACGTGAATAAACATGTTACAAAGTTGCCTTGTTTGTCAGAGGGTAAGGCTAAGATGGTGCCTCACATTTGGCGTTTGGACAAGTTCGGTGCCTGACACGAACTTTTACTTTTTTTTTTTTGGGTTCGGTTGAGGGGGGGGGGAGGAACTTTTCAATGATGGTAAGGTTAGGATGCTGCCTCACCATCGACGCTTGAGCTAGATGGATGTCCGACACGTCCTTTTATGTTTCTTGGGAAGATAGCAAGTGATCGCCGTCCTAGCCATTTATTCACGTATAGGCATATGTGTAGCCTAGTTAAGAGTGTTGTAACTTTTAGGGAGATGACAACTCACTTTTGTGTTGAATTTCGTCTCAGTTGTCTTGTTGTCTAAAGGTACCTAAATAAATTATGTTTTAAAATTTCATCGGGTATACATTGGTCGAATTTTTTTCCCTTGCCTGTTTTAAAGAGTTTTCGTCAAAGATGCTTATTTTAGTAATTTTCTACCCATCTCAAAATACTCTGTCCAAAACTAGCAACAAATTATATGTGGCAAAGCCTTTAGTGACAGTTTTGTCCGTCGCAACAGGCAGTTAGGTAGTAACAATTTGTCCCATTACTTAAATATAAACGAATTACATGATTATATTAAGGGGAAAGTGAATACGGTGCTGTCATGCACCTAAGCTTACACGCAAAACCATCAAAAATACGTAGTTTTAATAAAATTTAACTAAAAAGGAAATTCAATCAAATTACCTATTTTGTCTCCACTAAGTCGATAATCATTTATCAGAAATCCAAATTGATTGATGAAAACTTTCTTTATTGAAATGCAGAAAGTATTATTCTTTTTATAAGAAATCAAATTAGTCGATTATTAAGTTTTATTCTATTTTATTGTTAATTCTCCATGAAATTTAATATCTGATTCTTAATTCTACAAATCAAAATACAGAAAGAAAGAAATGAAATTCCCCAACTCGATATATAAAAAACGATAAAGAAATGCATTACGACGGAGTTCTCATATTTAATTAATTATATGGTAATACAAGTTTTAGATTGTTCATTTGAAATATACTTTCACATCGGGAGATTGTTTGGAGTAGGTAAAAACATGGAATAACACATAACAACAGTTAAATAAATTTTTAATTGTTCTTAATCAAAACTACGTAGTTTTGATGATTTTGCGTGTAAGCTTAGGTGCATGACAGCACCGTATTCACTTTCCCCATATATTAAACACGTTGGGTTAGGTGATATTCGAGTTCATTTATTTTTTGAGTTTATAAAGCCGACCCACAGCCCACTAAGCCTCCAATTACTGTCACTCTTATATTTTTAAACTTCAAAAGTTGACTTAAAATTATATTTTGTGAATTGTGAATCCATCCAAAAACGGGATATATGGAATGTCAATTCTGGAGTTGGTAGAGCCGTTGATCTAACTCCAAATTAATAATTGAAATTTGAAATTAAATCTCACTCATTGCATTTTGATTTGTTTTGTCTTTTGGGGTACAATTTAAATGTATTTTTTTTAAATACCGTAAACCATTAAGAAGCTAGAGCCAACACAATAAAAAATTAAAAAGGAAAAATACATCAGTCCTTTCGGTTTACCTCTAAAAATGAGGATCGATTCTTTATTCAAAGAAACACCAACGATTTGATATCCTTGACCATCTTTGAAACCGAGAATGCCCTTATTATAATAAATAACTTAATATATCTAATTTAGTCATTATATTCTTACGGGATTTTCTACATAAATTTTTTTTACCATTTCAAATAATTAAATTTACAAAAATATCCATATATGATGCTTATTTTAATATGGGATATTGGTTTTTAATTCCAAACTTTTTCTCATTGGTAGATAACACTTCTAACTTTTGATTTGTCACCTACCACTTCCAACTTTCACCCTATTTTCCTATAACACTCCCCGTCTAAATGAACACTAACCTCGTTAATGTTTGGACTAAATTTTGTCATTCAAATTAGTTGAGGGGGTTAGACAGAAATTTTATTTTTAACACACAATCTCCATTTCCGGCGACCTCGTTTTTCCGGCAACCTCGTTATTTTCAGCGAATTTGAGTTTTCCGGTTATCTCGTCTTTCAGAACACCATATCCATCATTTCACCGAGCTTCACATATGAATTTGAGTTTTCCGGCGAGTTGCAGGTTTCCGGCGAACACCATATCCATCATTTCACCGCCCACCGCCCCAAAACCGTAACCCTCGCCCCCCGCCAACACCAGTGTCTCACCCAGCCACCTTCCGGGATCACCTGCATGCCGGAAAATCGAGTTGCAGGTTTTCGGCGAGCACCATCTTCATCACATTTCCACCGGTGCACAATCTTCATGATCTCCATCACCTTTTTACACCTCTGAACCATCTCCATTTTCTGAAAGACGAGATAGCCGGAAAACTCAAATTCGCCGGAAAAAACGAGGTCGCCGGAAAAACGAGGTCACCGGAAATGGAGGTTGTGTGTTAAAAATAAAATTTCTGTTTTACCCCCTCAACTAATTTGAATGACATTTTTAGTCCAAAACATTAACGAGGTTAGTGTTCAATTAGACGGAGAGTGGTACAAGAAAATAGGGTGAAAATTGGGAGTGGTGGGTGACAAATCAAAAATTGGAATTGTTATCTACCAATTAGAGAAAGTTAAAAGTATTAAAAACCAATATCCATTTTAATCAACAACTAAAATGCATGTTCAAAACATTATTTAATAGACTTGTTAAATAAATAAAAAGATACTAAAACATTACCTTGGAAGATCACAACCATGAGGTTGCCATCTCCAGAACTGGTAATCCCGGTCCGGCCGGCCGTGTTCCTGACATGTTAGCTGCGGCTGTATGTACGGACACTCCGATTCTTGGTATAACGGCCGGTTCAACGGGTCCCACACCCACTTCCCGCTAAAAATGTCACAACCATTCTCCTCTGTCTCCGCAATGGAAAATGGTAGCTTCTTGTAATGCTTCTCTAATCATCATCAAATTAAAAAATTAACTAACAATTAATAAAAGTTATCCTCACATAAGTGTATAAAACAAGTTTAAAAACAATGCATTTGTCATTCGTGTATGCAACAATATTATGTCATGTTAACATAATTCAATGCATTCAACTAGTGTATTAAGAAATCGGACATGTTAGTTTGTTCATAGATGATATGTAGAGATTTGTCACATATTAACGTAATTATATATGTTTATATTGTTAACACTAAATAATTTATTAACATAGAAAGAAATTTTAACCCAAAAAGAGAAATATTGTTTGTATTCCTATATGTCAAAATGGTGTCGTTTTGACATATACACGTTTACCATGTAAAATATTGTTTGTTTTCTTTTGTGAAAGGCGCGTTTACCATGTAAAATTGAGCTTACTTGGGGTAGGAGGTGGTCGGTTTGGAATGATGTCAAGATCAAATTGTCCAAGGATGCAACCGAAGTCTTGACCATAGAGGACGGCGACGAACAAGATGAAGGCTAACAAGGTGAAAAGGTATGGAGATAACCTTGCTTTTCTTATAAGATTGGTGGTTGAAGATGAAGAAGATGTTGGAGGTGGCTTCATACCTTTTTCCTTGAGTTTTAGAGTGTAATGTCTAATCTTTTCTAGGTTGATGTTTGGTATAATGAACAAATGTGTGTTTATATGATGATGCATGGTTGAATATAATTAATCATATAACTAAGATAATGCATGTTTCATTAATATAACATTTTTTAAATAGTGATGGCTATAATAACAACAAACACTTTGGATTTAGGTTTCGTGATTATTTGATTAATTTTTAGGTTAAGTTTCATTTTATTGTAATTATGTGTTAGTTACACAATAGACATGAAACCAACAAATTGTCAAAATTTGTTTGATAAACATTTTAATAAATAAATATATTTACAATTATGTATTTGTTTAAATGAAAATATGATATGTTTGTGTTCTTGTATAAATAAATAATTTGAAATAGTGGCCAATTAAACAACTTGTAACAAACTAATAAACAAAACATTGTTGGTACCAAATTACTTAATAAACTTATAGTAATATAAGTTTCTGTTGGGAAATAAATAATTAATTGTGTTTGTTGAATTATTAGTCCATGATGATCATATCACAGCTTCTGTATCACATTGAATTAATTATTAACCCACCAAAATTTCAATATTTTCCCCCTCTTAACAAATATATTATATTATTATTTTGCTTAAAGAAAACTGAATGTATTTTAAAAAAAGTATGTTGATATTTTAAAAATATGTTGATATTTTACAATGTTAATATTTTTTACAATAAGACATGGTTAAATTATTTGTAAATTACGAAAAGATGGATTGTGTTACGCCCTGACACTCCATGTTACATGTTCAATTTATCATTTCTTGAATTTACAATGATTTAACACTAATGGTGGTAAAAAAAGTAATAGTAATAGTAATTGTTATTGTTCTTGTTGTTGTTGTAATAAACAATTTTTCCCCAAAATAATTAAATAATTGTAACAAAAGAAGAATACGATAGATGGAAGGTAAAGTGGATAGTTGAATGGAAGGTATGATGGAAGCTTGGCTTTTAAGCAAAGTTTTGTATGGAAAATGACCAATCATTAAATTCATATCTTATTTATTCAATTACTTATTACTACTTCATTCATTTTAACTAATGGAAAATTGTTTCTCAAGATTGATACCATAATAGTCTTATGGTCTAATTACATTAAGATGATGCTTGAGGTTCAAGATATTTAAAGTTTCTGTTTCGAAACCTGATTTAAATAGGTTTTCTCATAATGATAGGTTTCCTTCTTAATGGTATTGTTGAGTGAGTCTGGTCTGGAGCGGCAAAATCAATATGAGCAGTTGACATATCGTCTCAGGAATACTCACTTAGGTATCGAAGGTAATCCCTAACGCCCTTAAAAAAAGGATTGAAACTAAAGTTTCATATTTTGCTTAATAACTAATAATGTGATTATATGTGTATGTATGGGTTTTTATATATACGTTTGTATATGTATACAATGATGACTTTAAAAGAGGTAGTAGGTGATATTCAGGTAAAATATCCACTTCATATATGTTTATGTTTGGTGCTCGCAAATGGAACGGTTAGGGATGAGTTGACATTGCCCCATCAATCATGGATGCTTGGGTTGCAAATCTCCTTTTCCTTTTCTTTTCAATATTTTTATTATTTTCTAATTTAAAAATAAATTAATACTAAAGAATATTAATATTAAAGTCATATAAGTAAATCCTTAACAATATACTAAAATTCAAGGTTGAAACTTCCCCTATTTCAAGAAAAGAAATAAATAAATTAACATAATCATACAAATCTTACTCATGAAATCTTTATAACATAAAAGTAGCTAAGGAAATGAATAACAACCATGCATTAGGTAAACTGCTGCCAAAATAAACCGGTGAGTAAGCTACAAGCCTACAACAACATAAGCCAAAAGAAGCAAAGAGGCAACAACGAGTAAAAAGAGTAGGAAAAATTAAGGCTCAAGACCAATCTAAACATATATATTTATACAACCACTAATGGTCAATAATCTTAATTCTAAGTTTCTAATGACTCTTATCTCGATCATGTCTTTTGAAAAATGCAACACATGTATACAACCATTAAAAGTCGATAATCTTAATTTCGGGTGATGGGCGGATCTATGTATACGAGACCCGGAGACCGGGTTCAAGGGAACCCATTGAGTTTCAGACTTTATATAGGGACACCTGTATAAAATATACCAGTTTTTAAGTGAACTTATACGTAAAGGGGATCCTTGGTCTAGTGGTAAATAACCTCCCTTCCTAATGTGAGAGCATGGGTTTGATTCTTACTCTTAGCACATTCATACTTTTATTAACTAGTTCGCTTGATTAGACAGTTAGTAATGTTTAAATTTGATCTGTAGGCATTATATGAATATTAAGAGATATTATGTGTTTTTGAATTTCTAAGACGATGCTTATTTTTTGTTATTGTATGGTATTTTTAATATGTAATAAAACTTAACCGACCCGAATCGTTAAACAGACCCGAACAATGAACCTACTAGGAAAAAAAATCCTGTATCAGCCAAATTGGCGTCTTCAATAGCTTTCATCTCCGATGATGACCTCTAAGAAATGCAAGTCTAACAAACCATGTTTAATCCACTCATCCAATATTAGTTTGGGTATCCAACTACTCATCCCCTCCATTGTAAGGCTTTTGATGATTTTTATCGTATTTGTCATTTGTCTTCTCTTCACAATATGCACAAACTACCTCAATCACTCTGCCCATATAAGTTTGAATTTGAAACCCTTTTTTCTTCATGCAAACTCAAATTTAAACTTGTATATGTTCTATTTTAAATTTCATTTAATATAGCATTTGATTTCTCTTCTAATAACATCCAGTATAAACACGTACCCTGTAAGGCTGTAATATAATTCAAACCATACCCGTAAAGACTATATTTTATTAGGTTTGCTCATTTTGTGGACTATTTATTATACATTTTTTTAGAAAATTAAGTTGTAGTAACATTAAGCCTTTTTCTTTCTTGTAATATCCAAAAAAAAAACTTTACATTCAATTAACCCAATTTCTAAAATAACTTGTACTTACTAAAATATATTAAAAAATGTATAAATTATACATTAGATTTATAAGATATTTTACAAACTAATACAAAAAAAAACAGGTTATCACACTTTTAAAAGCAAAGATAAACATCATATTACTTACAAAACTATTTTAGAAACTGAGGGAAAAAACCAGAAACATATTGTTACAAAAAAAAAAAAAAAACTAAAACGACTAGCGAATAATGTCCAACAACCAAGAGATTCAGATGTTTAAATCTCTCAGTAGGTAAAACTTTATATTCGTTGAGATATATGAAAACTACATTAAAACAACAGTTTATATAAATAAAAAGTAAAATATGTCAGAAATAACCATTTCAGACTTTTACACTGATTCAGAAACAACACTAAACTGTATCCTATCATTTAACATTTTTTGCAGTGCAGAATGATCACAACACCAAGAAATACAAATGAATATCAAGTTTAATGAATTTAATTTTCGTGAGGAAAAGATGCGTACAAAATGCAGCAATTCTTGCTTCTCTCTGCCCGAATCGAATCAGTCAGTGTATGAATTACTTCCAACCCTGTTAGAGCAATGTTGAACCAACAATATTTGAAAAGTCAAAAGTCAACAGGAGAGTACGAGCTTCGGTGTCGTTGAGAGGGTCCTTTAAATCTTCGAACCATTGACATAAAGGAATTCTGCAAACAGTTCCATTGCATTAATCAGCTAACGACAGAAACATTCTAGTAAAACATTAACTATTATCAAAATATAATTTTATTAAATTTTATTAAATCATGTTTGACATGATAAATATTAAATAGTTATGAAGTATTAGTAAATCTTAACATTAGTTTTAAACTATTAGTCATATGTCTAACATGCCTTTAATGATTACTAATGGCCAAATATGTAATTTTGGATTAAAACTAGAGGCAGCCGGATGGGCGCGTCAAATTGGTTTGTTGGGCTGGGTTGGCTCAATACATATATTTGCCAAAATATATGTAAGTTATCTGATACTATGGATATGATTTCAGCATCATTTTATTTCAATAATAGTTAATCCTTTAAATAAAATGATTTCTGATCCATTAGACCATTAGAGAGTAGAGACCAGAGAATAATGAAACAATACCCGGATTCTATGTGGCAAGCTGGCCCAAAATTCCACGTTCGGAATAATCTAATAAAACCAAAATAAAAAATTAGTTGCACAATAATCACCAACTTAAAAATTCATGTTAATAAATGCTTCAGACTTTCATGAAACTTACATCTATACCACGAATGCCAAGATAGAAGAAATGATAAGCAGATCCAGTTATCAGATAAATTCCGAAGAGACACAAAAGTCTGAATAAAAAAAAATAAATAAAATTTCAAGAAATGAAAATATGACTGTATATGGTGCATTATTTGTAATTTGACCATTACATGATTAAGAGGGTGCCGAACCAGCCCAATCCACTGCCTTTGGAAGCTAAAACATTTGCACAACCAGCTGGATGTGTTATTTCAGTAGCCTGCATAATATATGTAGCGGTTTTAAATAATCTTGTACAACAATTTGACTAAAGAGTGGGTTGACAAAAAGTCAAAAGCATATCTCTGCATGTAGAATGAAACTTTAACATTTCAGAACACTTACAAAGTTACAATTGCCGACTTTTGTAAGTGTTTTAGGCCCCTGCAAAAAGCAACACAAAAGTGTGTTTTAGTTGTATAGAAAAATAATAATGGATAAATAAAATGTAAAGTTTCTTACATGAACTTGCTTTGAATCACAGATAACAGAAACAGAGAGTGAGCAATTTGTTTCAGGACCTTGGTGCCACATTTCAACAACCAATCCTGTGCCTGGATTCTCTTTATCTGCCATGTCACAAACAACACAACGCAACATTTTTAACACCAAAGAAAAGGGAAAAAAAGGCCAATTGGGATCAGAGTAACAAATTATTAAAAAAAAGGATTACCAATGAGATTTGTAGTGATGGTTTGGGTGCGACCAATAGTAGTACATACGGGATAACCCTCTGCATATGGTCCATAAATTCTCATTAGCTGTTTTAGAAGATTCTTTGTATATTTTATACTTACAGCATACAACTATGTAAGATGTTTCCTGAGATTATACCTAATGTATTATTGGACATAAGGGCACTGCAACCCGTCCCACATCGGGATGATCCTCCACATTCCTGTAAAATGAAATTCAAAGCATCATGACAATATTTGTTTAACGGGTTAAGACAGAAAAAACATACAAAATAATCGGACAAATTTGGCTAAATTAACTAATAACAAACAGTGAATGACCAGTTTAAAAATCTTCTTAGTCTCAAAACTAGTGCATCTTTTAATTTAGAAGTCAAGCGGACTTCTTCCAATTTCTAAATGATACGAACTTATATTTTCGAGTAAACTGACAACAATTAAAAGATGAAACATCAATTGTTTGACCTTCAAAGTCAAAGCCACAAAGCTAGAGGTCATATATCCATGTTTCATCATGATTTTATAGGACTGAAAAAAGGTTTTTTGGGTACTAAGTGTTTCCAAATCATTGTAAGACAAATCACTGCAACTTGAATGACACTCACCCAGCAGTCAACACATCGTGGCGGATCATGGTTGAAAATCATTCCATCACAAAGCTGCTCGACAAACAAAAGAACTCATCTGTGAGTGACATGACTAATGGCATACATGTATAGATGATATTAATTTATTAAAGAGAAAGAAAGAAGAAAACAACAATATATCTCTCTGTAAAGTTAAATTAATACATTTCTGGGAAAAAACGATGAAAAACAGTCATTTTAATAGATACAATGAAGCAGAATGCAGTATAATGCAAATTTTGAAATAGTGTTATCTTATAATATTAGTGTTGCAATGCTCACAAAAAAAATGCATGGGCAAATAAAGCAAGAAAGTGTAACCTGTTAAGAGACAACCTGAAACCAAACCACTGTCCCGTTAGCCGACACCTTGTAATATCTGATTCAAAATTATTGAGAACATGGTTAGCCAGTTGTACCAAAAATGTAAAATCTGTCAATATCTATGCAGTCGATATTGGTTCTATAGCGGTTATCGGACCTCAAGCAGAATATCGGTACCGATAATATCGGCGATATTGACTGATATATCACTGATTTTCCAGATATCAATTTTTTAAGTCTTAATTGTCAGTTTTTAGTGTTTAATGCTAGTGTTTTAAGTCTTAATCAGTTCCTACTTGCTACAATTATTAGTGTTTTTAAGTTTCAAAAAATTAATTCGTTAACGGTAGCAAATTATACTGAATTGTTAATGTTAAATTGCTATATATATAAATTCTGCATGATTTAAAAATTACCAATATCCCACCACGATAACCGATATCTCAAATATCGGTCCTTGACCAACATTCAATATTTTTTCCGCATTAACCGCATAGTTCAATATCAGCGTTTCGCTTTCAGCTTACAAGATTACATTATAGCAAAAAATTCATATTAACCGACCACTTTTCCAGTTTTCATACCTACACTTCACTTTTTATAATCAACATGGAAATCTAAAACATTTGATTCAAATATGATAGTTGAAGGACTTCTAAAAACTTACAAAATGTTAGGAATTAGTTAAAGGCTATAGCCACAAATTTAATGATGTTAATGTAAGTATTGAAACTCTATCAACAAGTGAAAAGCATACATTAATCTTATCACATGGAATCTATGAACAATGTCAATTTAGCAACTAAAGCAATTGTTTCCTTTTATTTTTATTTTATTTTATCAACAATCAACAACTTTCTATACAAACTATCATCCAATTTAACACCATTAATAAAAGTTTTCATCTGCTTTCAACTACTTATATCATCAACTAGTTAATGTGCAATGCTTTATACGGTAATCGAACGATCAATAATAATAATAATAATAATAATAATAATCAAACCTACTGAATAATAATCAACTAGTACCCGTCTTCGTTGCGAACGCCATGTGGAAATGAATGAGAAGCAGAAGCCAGACTGTAGCTATAAAGCTTATTCTCCTGTGTAATACTGAACTCACAGATCGCAGAAACCGAACAGAGTCTGTGTAGAATAATAATAATCAGTAAACTGATAACGCGGAGAATGATACACCTTAATTGCATATCGTAATGTTAATTAGTCTCTGTTAAGTGTTAACTGGAGATTAATTGGAGGTGTTTCAATTAGATTGAAGATGATTATGGAAATTAGGGCTCGGATTTAAGTTGTGTAGTTTGCTGACCGTTGTTGGGAACTGTTACGTAATCAATGAGATTGAGATTGAGATTGAGATTGAGATCTAGATTCTACTTTCTAGTGTGTGTTTATTTTGGTTTGAACCCATGCATGGAGCCCAATAATCAAGCCCACAATGATAATCAAGCCCACAATAATAATGGTTCATTAGGAGTTAGGACCCATGTGCATGTTGCTTACAAAGAGTGAGTTTGTTAGTATTCAAGGAGGATTAGAAATATCTAATTATATTTGATTACGTCGTGTGAAGTGGAGAGCATTCCCAACCCATTCTTTAAAGTTGTCAAATTTATATAATTTAGGATAAATTTTGAGAAAACCATCAAAATCACCTATCCAATCCATTCTCTATTAGACCATCCGTAATGGCACGTTTTCGAAGGCGTTTTGAGGTATAACGCCGGGGGCACACCGCCCGCCCCCCCCCCCCCCCCGGCATTTGGGGTGTTGATTTTTCCGGCGTTTTGGATAAAACGCAAGAAATGGCACTCTTTTTCAAAGTGGTGCGTGGTATATAACTGTTGGAAGGGTTTATGGAGGAGGTGGTGCCATGGTGGTGCAGCCATTGACGGTGGCCGGAGTTTATGTTTTCTGGCGAGTTGATCACATGGATGGAAGGGATGGATGTTGGATGGAAGGGATGGATTGATTTTTGGTGTTGATCAGAGGGATGGATGAGATTGACCGTCCCGTTTATTCTGACATATTTTTCGACAGTTATTTCGATAGATGATAGAAATAGAAGATGAGTGATGATTCCTATTTTTTATTACTCACTGTTGCTGCTCTGGTATTATTATTATTCTTCATTCATTCTATGGCATATGGCTGTAATATTATTATTATTATTAAAAAAACAAAAAAATAATAATAGTGACTGGGCGTCACGTGGCACATAACGTCTGGGGGTGGAGAGTTATGACTACAACCTGTTTTTGTAAAAAATTATAATTCTGAATGGGCGCCATGTGACGCATAATGCCTGGGAGTGGAGAGTTATGACTACTCATGGTCTTATATGGATGAGTTATATGACAACTAAAGTAAAACACTAAATATAGGGACTCACTTTTGATCCATATCATATAATATATCAACTATTACCCAATCACCATATACTATATAACAAGACAAAAGAGATAAAAATAATAATAAAAAAAAAGAATTTATGGATATGAATAGGGAATAGAATGTGGAAAATTTTTGAAAAATTATAGATAAATTTGTGGAATGGTGTTTTTTAGCTAAATTATGAGGAAAATATATGGAATAGGGTGTGAATGCTCTTAATGGCTAACTTAAGGTGACACGAAGATAATGGGCCTTTAACTAATCTATCATTTAACAATAGTGTAATGATTTTACCTTGGATATGCTAAAGTTACCTCACTCCCAACATACTGTTTTTTTTTTATTTTCACGCTCATTAAAGCCTTGGCACTTTGGCAGAGGAGGGTTTGACGTCCCTCAGGGCACCACTACACTCAATCTAAATATATTTTTTAACTTATATATTAAAAACTTTTTATATTTTTAAATGCTTTAATAGAAATAAAGACTTCTCATGTGTATGTGAAAGCTTTACCAACTCCTAGAATAATATTAATATTAGTGTTTTCGTTATAACACTAGCAGTAAATCTGCATGATGTTGCAACAACGACAATATATTTAAACAAAACAGATTTTAGTAACTACAGCCTTTTAAACAAATGGTAAGATATGCTTTTGTTAAATGACTTGAACTCATTTGAAATATAAACTGTTTTGATGCGAACCAAATTTAATGTATTTTTTTTAAATGACTCTTAACTCATTATGCCTATAAATTGTTTTAACTAGAACTAAAATTGACATCTTTTTTAATGGCCTGGACTCATTTTACGTATTACTCGTATTGACCTGAACTAAAATTGTAAGCTTTTTTTATAATAACCTAAACTCATTTGGCTTACATCCCATTAAAATTCGAATGTGTTTTAATCTATCAAAGTCCTCGTTGTTTGATCCGAAATAAAAACAATATACTTTTTTTAATGATTGAAACTCATTTGGCTCATACTTTGCCCGCCCAAATTTAACAACGGTACAACATGCGCAAATTCTTTTGCAATGGTTATTCCATATCGCGACTATATTACACAGGGAGGCAAATGGTAATTAATAATAAATAAATAAAAGTTATGTATTAAAGTGTGTTTTAACTTTTTGAAATGAAAATAAAATAATAATAATAATAATCCTACGATACTATTAAAACAATTGAGATTGGGTCCACATGGCCCTTCTCTATTGGTCTATTCCCTTTGTTTCTAAATATATCTTATATTTCTCTAATTTTTTTAACAATTAAATAAATTAAAAACAAATTCAATTACAAATAATTAATGTAATCATTTAAGTTTAAGAATAAAAATATAATTACAATTCCATCTTGATATTAAAATAATAGACTTTTTGATCACATGGCACACTGATTGTTATTTCTTCAAAACTATTCATCTGTTACCATGTTCATAAACCCCTCTAGCCTACATTTCTCATCCAATTAACAAAACCTAATCCGTTTTTATTATCACAAAACCCTAACTCAACAATCATCGTTTTGTCTGTCGCTTTTATCTTCTGCCATAAGTTCTCCGATTCAACGATTCACTATTCTCCTACAACATCGTGACGATTCAAACCTCTGATTTGTGATTCAATATCGTGGTGATTCAATCTAGATCTTCTCTACCAAGGTACGTTTTGTTAATCGAAGAATTACGATTCACATATGCTAATTGCTAGGTATGTATTTTGTTGATTTGTGTTAATATGGTTCTTTTTTATCATTACGATTTGCATATGTTTTAATTTTTAACACTAACTTTAGCTGTATATATGTTTATATTATTATTTTTCAGTTTTGTAGTGCATTCCTATTGAAGTTGCTAATAATGGTTATTTTTTTTTGCACTCAATGATGGTCGCATCTTTTCTTTGCATCCAGGTAATTACTCGAAAAGCAATTACGCACAATATCTTATTATTACATATTTAAATTATTCAAAACTTTATTATACAAATTTAATAATAATGTAAAAGTGTAAATCATGCATTCCTGTACAGTTCACATAATTTGAAAAATTAACACATTTTATTTTAAGTAATTGCAGTTAATAATATTCTCTCATTAAAATTTTTCATTGTGTTTGTTGCACCCATTTATTAAAAAACTCAGCTTTCTTCAACATTTTTAAATGAATGAACTTTCAATTAAAGAAAGTAGGCTACATAACTTAATTATGAATCATGTGATATGTGTTCATTGAATAACAGGAATACGCTTATTAAAGAGATATAAAAATACTTCATCTCTGCAATATATGAAAACTAATGATGAAACTTATGTTAATAATGTGTGGGAGGATATCATAAACTGGTAAGCTTAAAAAAGTTTTCCTTTTAAAAGATAACATGTTTGTATGATAATGACATGTAGGACAAGTTTCTAACACGAACGGAACCAAACAAGTAATTCGCGGGTTTTGGTTCAATATAAACAAGTTCGGGTCAGATTCGTTTAAACCAATGGTCGTGTTAACCGAACGGGTTAGCGGATTTACCTGTTTAACCCATTTATTTGTTTTAAGAAAGGATATACTACTATATTATTGAAGCTATATCTATTAATGCATTTTACATTTATAAGTTTATTAATGTGTCTTTTTTTTCCCATTGTAAGGGCCGAGCGTTTGTGATCGATGATCACACAACTCGCATTTCCATACCTCAAGACATTGTCGGAGATGTTCATGTCAGTGATGAAAATGATTCGGCACCTCTTAACGACACAAACCTCAAGTGCAAGTTGGTTGAGGCCCGATGGCGACACGAGTATGTCATCTACGAAAAACAAACTGGTTGTTAGAGAGCGGGGTTTGTATGAACCAATTGATGTTATTTTCCTGGGTACTTTTTTCATATTATTCGGGTAGCCTTTGGTTATTTAGTGCAATATCTAATTTTATTTATCATTTTTTATTCGGTTCACATGAAATTAATTTTGATTTTTGGTACACGTGTAACGTGGTAAGTTTCGGGTTACAATAATTTTTGATACCATATTTTGAACTAGATTTGGTCTCAGTTTTCAGATTTTGTGAAAGGTTCTTTGTTGTGGTATGTTGGTCGTAACGATAATAATTTAAAAAAACCTGGTTTTACAAGTATAATAAAAGTAAATAATCTAATATTCAATATATATACTCATATATGTTTACTTCAAGAATATACTAATTTCCTCCCGTGCAGTACACGGATTAATAACCGATTCAACACTTTGAATAAATTAACGATTTGACTTAATTTGACCATTTATATTGAATAGGTTTAAATAATATTTACATATTTAAACATAATTCTCATTCCTAATTTGACTAATATTTTTCAACCCATTTTACTTTTTTGAATACCATCCATAGTTATAAACCATTTCATAATTATTCAGCATTGATGCCTTAAATAAAAAAAATATTAGAATGTTCTAAATATTTCAAGTTATTATGAATTTAATAATCGCTTAAGCGAATAATAAAAATTATTTATTTAAACCATTTTGAAATTTGAATTCTTAACCACTTATATGAAGTTACAAAAATAGGTTATGCAGTTAATAATCTGGTGCTCACGAACATTATATAATCTTTAATATATTTGACTAATTTAATATGTTTTTATTATAATTTTTTAATCACCGTGTTTTAATTAAGGTAACCAATAAATTATTAATTAATTAATGTATTTACGTTTTTATAAAGATTCTTATAATACATGTTTTAGTTAAGTTAACCAAAAATTAATTATTAATTATATTAATGTATTTATGTTTTTATTGAAATTTCTATAATTTTCATGTTTTTATTAAGGCAAAACAAAAATTAATTATTAGTTAATGTATTTTCATTTTTATACAATCTTATAAATCCGTATTTTAAACTTTTAATTAAGGTCATCAAAACATGTTTAAAGTTATTGAACAAGAAGTATGATCTATATGTTTTCAATCCATGTGTAACATGAGCTACTATTATATAAATATATTGGGGGGTTAGATACTTTTATATAAATAAATTTCTGATCATCTATGTCGATTCAAGTTAGCCGATATTCTTCATATCCAATTGAATACGTTGTGTTATTTTTGTTTTCTGTGTAATATTTTTAATTTTCATGTCTTTAATATCTCTGTGAACACCAAATATAAATAACATACAATTGTCACTAAAGTGAATAGTTCTTGGTTTCCCGGTTTTCTAATATTTCTGTTTTCTATATTAAAATCTTTCATTAAGTCAGCAAAATTTACAAAACGTTATATATAAAATTATGTTTTTATATTTATGTTGTTCAACTTTTCCATATACTATTATATTATATTATAAATGTATTCAAATTAAAGAAAACGTAATTTTTGATCAATCAACGTCTTCCAATAAAAGAGGTAATTCAAACGGTTAGTCATTTTAATATTTTTAATTACTCTTTAAATGTTTTTAAAGAATGCATTTTTTTGTACACGTGCAGTTTCAACGTCAAGATAACTACTTACTAGCATTTTGAACGGTAACATTTTATTTTAAATGCGTTAATACACTATATTGTATTAAAATATAATTTTTTAATTAACTAAAATATAGTAAATAAAAATTAATATGCTATTAACTAAAAATTAGGCACTTGTAACAGAAAATTATAAACTATTTTTAATATATTTGTTATTAACTACATTATACCTTTTTTATAAACAATTTTTTAATAACATTGAATGTATGTTTACACATTTCTTTTTTCTATTTTCTTTTTTAGAAATAATACGAAACATAATTTTCAGTTATCAAATACTATTTTATTTTCTTAAAACAAATTAAAATATATGTTTTACTTAAGATGTGTATACGAATCAATTTATGTTAATTAGAGTCGCAAAAATATTTCTCCATTATTTTTTACTTATATTTGGTTAAATCAATGTATATTGTTTCCATACTTTGCAACAAAATTCAAAAATTTAGTTGTGGACCATATAAAATATCAGGTTTTTGGTTTTTAAGTAACATCATACCACTTATTTTTTATATTTTAACTTGAACTAAAATTTTCATAAACACATTATGCTAAATAAAATTAAAAGGACAAAAATTATTTTGACTCATAGATTGGTTGTAAAAGTCGGTGTGCCAAAATGTTACTAAGGAATATGGACGGTTTGTGTGATGAAACTAGATTGCGAGTAATTAATTTGGGTAGGCGTTTTGTTGTAGTAAAACTTATTTCAGGTATTAATACTGGTTATCACACTTATATAATTCATTGTGGTCTAACACATTCAGATAAGAAACTTTCATTTAAATTGAAGAGAATGTAGTTTTTTCCAGTTGTAGTCTATTTTAAATAATAAATATGGTTTATAAGGAAGTATTTTTAGTAGCTTATGAATTTTACATTTTTAATTTTTGATTATGTTTTCAAATATTTTAATTTGAATGTTCTTTGGGTTTATCTTTGTATTTCACAATCATTGGTTTTTTACCAATATTATTTACAACTTAAAGTATGTTGTCGTCTCGAATAACATATAACAACTTATGTTGTCGTTTCAAATGACATGCGTTTGTTCAAAAATTGCATATTTCCACCCGTGTCGTACACGGGTTAATAACCTAGTAATAATAATAATAATAAACAACAACAATAATAATAATAATAATAATAATAATAAACTGATCCTCATTGATTGATGAGTCTCAATCATGGGCCTGATGGCAACACCGTATTCCACTTCCACACCACACAAAACAAAATATCCAGAGACGCCACAAGCCAACCACGCGCCACTCAATCTCACCCCTCCACGTGTCACCCCATCCCACGGCTCTAACCTCACACCAATCCCCTATACATACATACACCATCATCATCTTCTACCTCCATCACTCACTTATTATTACAAACCCTTATTATTATTAATATTAATATTAATATTATTATTATTATTATTATTATTATTATTATTATTATTATTCATTTCCACTGTATCATCATGCTTCTCAGAGCCCCAGCAGCAACTCTCCCATTCTTGACCCGACCCACCACCGATGAACCCTTCACCCGCACTCTGTTCGTTACGCCGCCGTCGACCGTGGTTTCTGCGGCGGTGAAAAGTGGCTCGCTTTCTGGGGTTGTGTTTGAGCCGTTTTAGGAGGTCAAGAAGGAACTGAACCTTGTGCCTTCTGTTCCTCAACACTCTCTTGCTCGCCATAAGTATGTTGATTCGTCCGAAGCTGCCATTAACGAACAGATTAAGTGAGTTTTTTTTTACATTATTTATCTGTTTAAAGTTTTGATTTTTATGGTCAATTTCTTTATATTTATGCAATTAAAGTGTAATTGTTTATTGTTAGTTTCTGTTTGATATGTTAAACCTCAATTAATCGTTAAAAAAAACTTGAATTTACTGTGAAAGAAAACCGCCCACCAAGTGTTTGATAAAAGTCCTAGGTGAAACAGTGATATATTATTGCTCATCATGTGTATGTTAAATTGTTAACAGATTTGCATCATATAATTAGTGGAAGAAAGCTAAGATCTAGTTTTGCATAGTTAATAGTTAACGAAGACTCCGCTTTTATGATTATTAAACAAGGGCTCCTGTAATTTAATAAAGGGTTTTATGTTCTTTTGTTTGATTTGATTGATTGCTTTTGCTTATTACTGATGGTTTGTTTTGGTTTCATTTCAGTGTGGAGTATAATGTTTCATATGTGTACCATGCTATGTATGCATACTTTGATAGGGACAATGTTGCTCTCAAGGGCTTAGCCAAGTAAGTTACTACTTACTACCACTATTTTTATATTTCATCTTAACAATACGCGGTTTTATCTGGTTTATTGATGATTTATGATACGTCGAACTTTATAGGTTCTTTAAGGAGTCTAGTGAAGAAGAAAGAGAACATGCTGAGAAGTTAATGGAGTACCAGGTTTTTAACTTTTGACTTTTGAGCAATTATTAGCTATATGTAGCTTTAATTTGTTTTATATTTGAAAACGAGTGATATAATTTTTGTTGTTTTCAGAACAAACGAGGCGGGAAGGTGAAATTGCAGTCGATTATAATGCCATTGTCTGAGTTTGATCATGAAGAGAAAGGAGATGCATTGTATGGTAGGTTTTGTATAACGCATATACTTTTTGTGTCTTAGTGATTGGATTGATAATAAATTCTAATTCTTAAGATTGTTTTAAACCGGTTTTGATTCTAGCTATGGAGCTTGCATTGTCATTGGAGAAATTGACAAATGAGAAACTTCTAAACCTCCATGAGGTGCACACAAGTTCTGATTACCAAGATTTTTAATTTATGATAGTCACAACTATAATCATGTTTCAAATATGCAATTTTGGAATAAAAACAGGTAGCAAGTGAGAACAATGATGTGCATTTGGCTGATTTTGTGGAGAGTGAGTTCCTTGGCGAACAGGTGAATTTCAAATTTTACTTTTTTTTTTTAAATTAATCAGTTGGCTTGTAATGATTCTGATAATATATTTATGTAATCATAGGTTGAAGCTATCAAGAAGATATCCGAGTATGTTGCTCAACTAAGAAGGGTCGGCAAAGGGCATGGTAAAATATAGTTACTTAATCAAAGTCTAACTGTCAATAATCGTAGATATAAAAATAGTTACTTTATGCTAAAAAAATAGTAACATGTTTCAAATTTCAGGTGTTTGGCACTTTGATCAGATGCTTCTTAATGAAGGTGCTGCCGCTTGATGGAGTGAAGTGTAGCTCTAGTTGTAGGTTCCTAGAAACTATGGGTTATTTTAGTTATCATTTCGTGACTCTTATGCTAGTGACCGGTTAAAACCTACGCTAAATAAAATGTGCAATCTTGTGAGTGTTATCGAGTTGACTCGGTCTTGTTTTGGTGATGTTATGTGAATCTTTTAGAGCCATGAAATTGCTTTGTGGCTTATAGCTATTGTATGGTCAATTAGCGAGTGGTTAGTGCAAACAGGACCATATAATATATATGGTTGAGGGGTCACCTTCAAACAAGAGACAAGATTTAAGGGCCCCTAAAATCAACGTGTTATGGTGCTTATGGTTCTAGACTTGACCCGAAAACCTAAATTAAAAATTAAAAAAACAAAATGGATTAATTAGCTACTTGTGTAACTTAAAAACATATTTTGAATTTCTTTGGCATTTTCTTAGTACATTTCATATTTGGGTCACGAGCCTCATAGGACACTTTAATTTGCTTAGTCACCAAACATTATATCAACATGTACCTAGTACCTTAATATGATATATCATCAAAGTTAAAGTCAGTATCATTTTTGGTGAGTCAAGCCAAAACATAAACTTCAATAGTTGAAAGTACCTGAAGTGATTGTTCGAGTTAAATAGATTTCAAATATATTTATTTGAGTTTTACTTACAAATATATATATATATATATATATATGGTTGGTATCATTTAAGAACTCTAAAAAAGTTAAGAACTCTTAGGAACCCTTAACAACCAAACAATTTTTTAATTTTTTTTATATAGTAACATTATTTAAGAGTAGTTTTATCATATTTTATAAAAAAAAATTTGATTACATATATTTAAAATTTATGTACTAACAAATTTACATAGGTGTCAAACAAAACATAGATATGTATAAAAACTAATTTTCAAAATTGTAATTGTAGATATAGATATAAAAAAGGATAAAACTAATCTCAAAGAACATTAACATACAAAATTTTTTTATAAAAAACGTTAGTTTTCAAGGGTTCCTTCAAGTTCTTAAATAATTTTACAGTTCTGTAATGATAATCATCATATATAAATATATATATATATATAAACTTGTCACGTATTTAAGTTTTTCCTAATGTAATATATCGTCTGTTGCTTTGAATATTTAATGTATTCTATAATCCTCACTTGTGTTTTGATGTTTGTGATATTGTTGTGTATGAAATTGTCTAGCAAGAGATAGAAAGTTTCAAGAGAAAATCATTTATTGTATTATATCATAATTGTGTGTGAATGAACATGACTTCACCTTAAAATTATAAAGTATCAATTCATCTACTAATTAATTTGTTTAATATGATAATTTATTGTTGTAAACGTTAGTTTTAGAAACTTTGAAACAAAAGCCCGTCTAGCTTAGTTTGTGGAGTGCAAGGCTCTTAACCTTGTGGTCGTGGGTTCGAGCACCACGTTGGGCGTATATTTCGTTGATTTTTTGTATATTTTAATTTATTGAAAGATTTTATATATGTAAATAGGGGTGTTCACGGTTTGGTTCGAAACCGTGAAACCGCCCAAACCGGTCATTGGTTTAGTTTCACGGTTGATTTTCTTTGTTAACTTTCGGTCGGTTGGTTTGAATATTTTCAAACCGTAGCCAACGGTTTGGTTTACGGTTTGTACCAAAAATCAACCGTAAAAAACCGGACCGGACCGTATGATTTAATTATATATGTTTTAAATATTTTACATATTATATATATATGTGTGTAATACTAGACATAATTAAATAATAATTATTAGTGTGTTTAATATAAGTTATTGTGCGTTTAATATAAATTACATTACTTTACTAACTACTGAGTAAATAGAAAAAGTAGGTTAAGCCCAATTTTAAAACGCAAAAACGTTAACCAGCCTTTCAGTTTTCAAATGAGAACCCAAAAAAAGTGATATTTGTTAAAATTTGTAAATTCTTGAGAGCTATACAATATAATAAATTATTTTGGAGTTTCTCTATAAAATCCCAACAAGCGTCTAAACCGTGAAGCCAAACCGGAACCAAACCATTACTAATGGTTCGGTTTAGGAGTTCAACGGTTTGGTTTCGGTTTACGAAAATAAAAACCGTCACTAATGGTTTGGTTCACGGTCTGACCTAAAAACCGTGAAAACCGGACCGTGAACACCCCTATATGTAAATGAAGTGAGAAATTATATGTTCATCAGTTAAAACAATAAGGCCGGCAATAGAATTGTGCTTCACTACTTCGTTCTCCATTTAAGAAAGTATGAAACTTCTAAGTTTATTCAGAAACCAACAATTACTTTTTTCTTCCAAGTTTATATTCTTTTATATCTATTCAAAAGGGGATGTGACACAACTTGTAACATGATTACATGTCTTTCTATTATAATTGAATCATTTTATTATAATATGATAATTTTAATTGTTAGATAAATATGTTTCACTGACTAGTACTTAAGCAGCGTGAACATGAGAGAGGACAAATCTATATGGCTGTGGTTGTATTGACGCAACTCCCGCACCTATAGTTGTTTATCTTGCTACAAAAACAAATTTAACTTAACAACGATGGTCAACAACATACGCTAAACATGTTATAAAACATACAATTTCAACCACTTAAACAAATTATGACACGTTGTTAGACCATCTTAGCAAACCGAGAAAAATTGTTTTTTAGTCTTTAACAAATCATACACCGAGCAAAAACTTTTGCGATATGCACTTCGTTTGCACTTTTGATGTATCATTCATTCACGCAAATAACTTATGTAAGTTGCATTATATTCCCAAATAGTCATCGAGTGCTCTGTGTTTTCCTTTTGAAATAAGGACTGGTTTAAACCCCAACGGCCTAAATGGTTCCTAATGGAACCGGTTCTCTTACAGCTCTACAAAGTACATAGTAGATGTGCACAACCAAACCGGTTAAATGGTTCATAACCGGTTCCAACCCAAAATCCTAATCGTTTAGTAACCGGTCCACCACTAACCGGTTTATGCCCAGTTCTAACCGCTGGTTAGAAACCGGTTTATATTATTGATCTTCGAAATCGGTTAACCAAACCGGTTATTTTTTTAAACCAGTTTTTGCGGTTATTTACCGGTTCATTGGTTATTTTGTACCCAAAACCAGTTTACTGGGTAGGGTTTTCTTGTCTTAAAACCGGTTAGTACCCGACTTGATTAACCGGTTTAACCGGTTATTTAATCGCTGAGCACTAATCGATTAACCAGTTTGTGCAAGTAACACGTAGAGGTGCACAAAATACCCAGTGTACCCGACCCAAAACCGTTTCTTACCCGTACCCAACCCGCGGGGTACAACCTAGTTTTAGATTTTCCCTAGAGTTGTACCCGCCAACTGAAAATACCCAGTCAAAATCCGTCCAGACTCCACCCGAAACCCGAAAAAACCTTGTCAAATATCCGACTATACTCGGAACCGGTTCTTACCCAATCCGGTTTTAACTTTTATTGACCATACCTGGAACCGGTTCCTACCAGGTTCCGATATATGGAAATACCCGGTTTATGCACCGCTAGCAGTCTAGTACTCTATCAGTTATAGGTGCACAAAAAACCCGAACCCCGGAACCCGTTTTTTTATACCTGAATTTTTAATATCCGAACCCGTGCCTGACCCGTAGGGTATGAATATGGTATGCATTTCGGTACTAAGGCCCGAACCCGAACCGGACCCAATTTGTACCTCGTAATACCCGAAAACCCGAACCGGTTCCATACCCGGAACCATATTTTTCCAATACCTGAAAATGGGTATTTCAAATACCTGATCTATACCCGAAAAATACCTTACAAATACCCGTAAAAAGTGCAATCTTTAAAAAATCCAATCTATACCCGAAAAAAGACCGAAAATAGGGTTTTTTAAATACAAAAAAATAGGGTATTCAAATACCCGGTTTTAGAATACCCGCTACTATACCCGACCCGAGCCCGAACCTGATGCATTAGGTATGCTTTTTAGAGACAATATCTGGACCCGAACCTGACCCGGGTATTTCCAACCAAATTTTTCAATACCCGGTCATACCCGAACCCTATTCCATACCCGGAATCGGGTATTTAGAAAACCCGATTTATGCACCTCTACCAGCAGTAGAGGTGCACAAATCGGGTTTTTTAAATACCCGGGTTCGGGTATGGAACCGGGTTCGGGTATAACCGGGTATTGGTAATAATTGGGTCGGGTATAGAACCGGGTATTTTATAACCGGGTATTCGAATACCCCTATTATCGGGTATTGAGAAAACCCTATTTACGGGTTTTTTCAGGGTATAGATTGGATTTTTTAAAAGTGTGCACTTTTAAGGGAATTTTTCGGGTATTTTTAAAGTTCTTCTATTGCTTTCGACGTCTAACCTCTCATCTCTCAGAGCTTGTTCGTACTGCATCATCAAACCAAATCGAAATATGGTGAAAGAAGAAGACAAGCCGTACTCAGAAATAGAAGAAGACGACGAAGACTCACCTAACAACAACGACGAAGAAGACGATTTCGATGAAGAAGACGAAGACGAAGAACCGTTACTCACACCTGAATCACGAATGCGAGCAGACCGAGCGAGAATGGACGGAGTATTCCACCGGATTCAATCCGAACGAGTTCCGTTACGAGTCCACGACGTCTTAATCAAAGGAAACAACAAGACTAAGGAATCGTTAATCGAAGCTGAAATCCAAGCCCTAAAAACCGCCACCTCAGTCCAGGAGTTGCTTCAGGCCGCTACGATTGCCAATGCGAGGCTTCAGAAGCTCGAGATTTTTGATGCCGTGAATATTACGCTGGATTCTGGACCGCCTGAGTTGCCTGGGACTTCGAATGTGGTTGTGGAAGTTGTCGAGGCTAAAAACCCTCTCACTGGTGATCTCGGTATTTTTACGAAGCCGGAGGTACTCTACGATTACTTAGTTAGTATGTTGGTTGATGATTAGTGTGATCTGATTGCAGTCTAGGGTTTACTGTTATTCATAGTTTATATTGTGTGAATGTATTAGGATCAGATATAGAAACTGCTAGTTATGATAGGCAAAACTAAACTGTAGTCTAGTTTATTTATAGGTAGACATTTGGAGTGATAGATAAGTTGTTTAACTCATGATCAAGTATCTATATGCTTATTTAGTTTCTAGGTTTTGGGTTAGTCAATTTGCAGGATTGAGTTGTCATTTATGGGACCAGGTTTTTCTGAATTGATGTGATTATATCTACTTCTTGTAATAAAACGAGTGATTATTGTAGCCTTGTAGGTATTGCTATGAGAGTTTGCGTGTTAATATGAATTTGTAGGACTGAGTGTCAAGTGGTGATTGTGATTAAAATCAAAAGCTTCATATATTTGAACGGGAAATACCTTATTAACTGCCTATTATGTGTAATGATACAATGAACTACATATATTATGTGTACATATTGTTTTGTATTTTGAGTATTAGCTATGTCTATACTTGCTATGCTGATTGAGTGATTAGAGTATGTTCTTGATAATTTGTAACATGTGATTAGAGTGGATTAGTTTAGAAGGATAAATATTTTGATTTAATTTAGTTTGCAATGAACTTATCTAGTTAAGTTATGTATTCATTAACTGGTGTATTTAAAGGAATAATGTTTAGGACAAATGTTTCTTGTAAGAGTTGTAAGAGTAACATTGGCTGATTTAAAGAAAAGTACCCAGTGAATCTTTTGCACCTATTTGAATACAAGGATATATGTGTTTCTGTAAGTCAATTGGCTTGTTTCTTGATGGAAGGATCTTTGTTTACATGAGGTTAACAGCTGAGCAGTTGTGAGACTGTTAAATTTTAGAATCCTTTGTTATGTTGCTAACTTGCTATGTGTGATTGTATACTAGTTTCAGACTTTCAGTTGGCAAAGTTATCAGTGTGCTTTGGATATGTTAACATTATGTATTTCATGATGTGCTGCTAACTTTACTGTGAAAAAACCAGCCAACGAGAACAAGTTTTCTGCAGTACATACAAGTTTCCTGTTGGTATTAATAGCTTTATGTTATTTTGTGATGATCATGCTCTTTGATCTGCTTTATATCATCACATAGTGTAGTCTGTGACTCTGTGTTCATGGTTTATTGTCTGTGTCAATGCTTATATGGTACCTGTGTTTATATCTCCAAACTTGCACTTTTTAAATGTGCATAAAGAATAAAGTTGCTTTAAAGTTCACATAGCTGCATGCCATAATATTTATAGTTATTCGAAAAACTTTTTCAAGAAATGTCATGTTCTTGCATGCAACTCTTGATTCATGAAAATATCACATTAAATTGTGTTTATGATAATAGCAATAAATGGCCCTAGGATTGTTTATCAATATGGCTATCTTCAAGCCTGGTAGCCTTATGATAAGGTTACTTTCTTAACCCCTACTTAATAATCCATGGCATTTTAAAGCCATTTGGTAGCATTACAACTTATGTCATGTTTTATATTTTATAATACTACTCGTGTCTATTTATCACATAGAACCCCTCTAATATCTTCTTGACTTTACCACATCATTTTGTATATAATATATTGTTTAAAGAATGGTGTCGTCATAAATTACATATAAAAGTCTTCAAAGCATTTCCATATAAAAATTACACTCAAAAGTTGTATTTTTAAATTTAGATAGAACACATTTTTATGTGAATAAATAATTCCTTATATTATTTCCATAAATAAATAACATGAGATAGATGCTTAAAGAATACATTCCCAACTCCAATTGCCTTCGTATAACTTTTATGATCGTTAAAACTCATTGCGGTTGATAGTAAACAATTATCATAAAGCTTATAGACTAAAATTTCAGTTAGTATTTAAAGTTTCTCTTATTTTGGCATAAACATCCACTGCACATTTTTGTTTCCTTATTATTTTCTGTTTCTAGAATCACTAAAGTTAAGTCATTTTATGTGGGTGGTTCATTGAAATATATTTCTATGTTTACATTTTATTTTATTTTCTTTTTGTGTATTTCCTTCACATTTCTCATACACTGTGTTTTTCAACTAATTTTGTAGGCTAGATCTTGGTCTCTTGAAGGATCACTGAAGTTCAAAAACTTATTTGGTTATGGTGATCTTTGGGACGGTTCTTTATCTTACGGGTGGGACCAAACATCAGAAGTCAGCGCTGGTGTATCTTTACCGAGATTCATGAGATTATTCACTCCTGTTATGGCACGCGTATCCCTACTTTCTCAAGATTGGCTGAAATTTTCCTCTTACAAGGAACAATCATTGGGCTTATCTTTGGGCCTACTATCAACCAAGCATCATGACCTGGCATATAATCTTTCTTGGCATACGTTGACTGATCCATCACAAATGGCTTCTAGGTCAATAAGGAGACAACTTGGACACAGTCTATTATCACATTTGAAATACACCTTTAAGATTGATAAGCGGAACTCGCCTCTTAGACCAACTAAAGGTTTTGCTTTTGTTTCTGCTTCTCAAGTTGGTGGCCTCTATCCTGATTATCGAAGCCTGCGTTTTATACGACAAGTATGTGATCATCTCACTATAAGTTTTTCCATGTTTCTTACTGATTTTATTTTATTTTTTTCTAAACATAATAATTGTTATAATAGTAATTATAAATAATAATAAAAATAAATTAATAATTATAGTGTAGTAGACTAGTAGTAGTAAATAAATACGAACGGGGCATCTTCGTGTTTGTTCGTTTAACTTTAACCAAACAAACGATCCAACACTAACAATTAAGTGAACAGGGTTTTCTTGTTCGTGTTTGCTTGTTAAGAAAATGAGCGTGTTCATATTTATTTATGTTCATTTGTTAATAGTATAGATGAACGGTTCACAAATGTAAACAATGGACATAACTGAACAAAGATGAACATAACCAAGCAAACACCAATTAAAAGTAAAAATGATCATCATTGTCTCCGGCTTAAAAAAGCCATAAAACTAGACTAAATTGTAACTGGTGGTATTTTTGTATCATATAACTAGACTAAAATGCAATTGGTTATATTTTAATTTTATAAAACTAGATTATTTTGTAATGGGCCAAAAAGTTAAAATGAATATATAAACTAATGATAACACATGTAAACTAATGAACATAAATGAGCGTAAATGAACGAACGTAAACGAACCTAAATGAACGAACGAGGCTTGTGTTCATATTCGTTTGTTTATTTATTAAATAAATAAACTTTCTATTGAATGATTATAATCTATTTTTTATTGAACACCTGCATAAAGAAAATGCCCATGGGCTAAGTTTTATGCATCTTTTTGACCAAAGTCGATACTTTTTGTTCTAGTAAAACACATTCTGATTTTCTTCATTTTTGTTGGCCAAAGTCAACATATATCTTTCTAGCAAATAAATACTTTGACTATTCTTCACAGGAGTTTGACCTTCGTTATGCTTTACCCTTGGGTTTTGCACGTGCTGCACTAAACGTTGGAGTTGCCGGTGGTGTTCTTTTCCCATGGGGAAATGAATTCAAAAACAGACCTACATCTTTACCTGATCGATTCTTCTTGGGTGGGAACTCTTCTCCTGTTTGCACATTAGGTGGGCCCACTTCATTATTGGGCTTCAAGACTAGAGGATTGGGCCCAAGTGAGCCCAAAAGGGAAGTCAAACCAAACTCTGAAGATGCAAATTCTGATACTTCTGAAAGGGATTTTCTTGGTGGAGATCTAGCAGTTACTGCTTTTGCTGATCTTTCCTTTGATCTCCCACTAAAGGTGTTGAGAGATTCCAATATTCATGCACACGCGTTTGCTTGTGCTGGAAGTCCTACCAAATTAACCGAGAATGCGTTTCGTGATTTTTCATTTCAAAAGTATAAAGACTCGTTTCGTAGCTCTGCGGGGTTTGGGCTTATTGTACCGACTAAATTGTTTCGCATGGAGGTTAGTTTTCATCATCATTATGGTTACAAATAAAGTTATGGTAATTGTTTTGAGTTCACATTATCCTTTTGTTTTATGTGACTTTTTATTTGGTTAAACTGTTTAGGTCAACTACTGCTACATACTGAGACAACATGAACATGATCGAGCCAAGACCGGTGTGCAATTTAGTTTTTCTTCACCTATCTAGGACCATGTTTCAGTCAAATGCTGCTGATATGGAGTTGACTGGACCCACAGTTCTTTGGTTCTTGTAATTTTCAAAAGTTTTAGACGGATTCACGGTGCATGAAAATACAGATAAATAATAATTTGTCTCAGTTTCAGTTATATAACCTGCTCTGCTTTGTTTGAAGATTGGCTGAAACTGCCCAATCTTGACCACATGGTCAACATTTTGACTGTTTGAATCATGTTATCTGTTGTGAGCAATTTCGTTTTTTTTTTCTTTTTTCTTTTTGAGATCTCATTGTTATTGCTTCTTTAACTTTTGGTCAACTGTTTTACAACATATTGAACTTGACATAAGTTTACCGACAGTATTTAGGTCTTTGTGGTTGTCTTATGTGCGTTATACGCAATGCATCAGCAGTGGTACTTAATATTGACTTATCTGGCACGGGTTGTTTGGATAATGAATTGGGCAGCAGAATAACGCAGAACAGGTCAAAATGTGTCAACTAACAAATTTGATGATACATGTTAAGATTGTCGATGTGAAATTGTTCAAAAGGACTGTATATGATGACGCCGCAAAGTATTACAAAAGGTGGTGAATAATGGCGCTCATATTGTTCCGAATCCCTGATTCTCTGCATCAATTACTATACTATCATCCGTTATACTATCCATCATAACCCACTGGTAAACTCTTTCTTCTCGGTTCAAG
The DNA here is from genome assembly GCF_021521415.1 of Bidens hawaiensis. Classification (NCBI taxonomy): domain Eukaryota; kingdom Viridiplantae; phylum Streptophyta; class Magnoliopsida; order Asterales; family Asteraceae; genus Bidens; species Bidens hawaiensis. The sequence goes on from NW_027492195.1 coordinate 473,809, forward strand.
ATAGGGCAGTCAGTCTACTGATCTACATACATAACATGTGACACCAAACAACTTTTTGAGTCACTATTGGATACTCACTTTTATGAGTTATATATTATCATATACTCGCTTTTTATGTGTTATTTACATACGAGACACTTGGCGATACCATTAAAAGAAATCCCCGGTCTTGCCGCTATTTCAAGATAATTTTAATAATTGGTTTCCTCTTTTTAGTTAGGTTTACTCCCGGGTGGAATCACATTCTAATCGTTTTCACTTTTCTGAACACGCTATTTTTTTTCAAGTAAATTTTAATAATATTAACAAAAACCAAGCTGCATCTGGATGCTGGATAAGCGAGCAACAAGCTGCGCCGCTATCCCCTTTTGAATCGCAAAACTTATTCTACTAAATATCAATCCTTGTTTCCTCGGGCTCTGCGAGTCAATGTGGACCACCTTCTGCACCCGCTTCAAAAAGCGAACTTAAAATTGCATAGTTTTTCGATTTACATTTTTAGAACTCAAGCCCTGGATTGATAATTTATTATCCTTAATTCTTTGATATTTTCTTGGTTCGTATTCTTCAATGTTATACCAACGATCACAGTACAAGTGTGTAACTAGAGGTGCACATCCTAACCGGTTAACCGGTTTCTAACCGATTCTCTAACCGGTTAGTAACCGGTCCAACTCTAACCGGTTACTAACCGATCCTAACCGCCGGTTAGTAACCGGTTTATATATTTGATTTCAAAACCGGTTATAAACCGGTTAACCGATATTTTTAACTATTATTTAATAAAAAACCGGTTAACCGGTCCGGCCTAACCGGCCAAAACCGCTTCTGCAGATGGCCAAAACCGGTTACTAACCTAACTGATTAACCGGTCTAACCGGTTAGGGTATTAAAAAAAACCGGTTACGAAAAAAACCGGTTAACTGAAATGTGCACCTCTATGTAACCAAACTACCAAAGTGAAGTGTCAGTACTCAGTTGAGCTCGTGTAATTGAGTGGGCTTATGAGAGCATTGTATTTGTGGGCTTTAGCCCATTTGAAATGAGCGCGTGAGAGACAGTGATGATGGGATATGAGAAGTGATGATGATAGGTGGGCCACAACGATCTGTTGATTTGATATTAGAATCTTGGTGGGTGGCGCGTGGTGATTAAACAGTATGAAGGAGTTTAGCAAACAGGGCCCAGGACCCAACCCAAAGCCCATTATCTTTCTCTTTTTAATTTTCCATCATCTCCCTCAGTCCCCCACTCTCCCTTTGAAATGACCATTTTTATTTTTCACTTTATTTTCTCCTAATTGTTTGCCAACCACAATTAACTATTTTCTTTCCAATTTATTTCTTTTTCTTTTATTATTATTATGTCGCGAATGATGTGAAGCTTTTGCTAGATAGATATTAAGGATGCAAATGAGCCGAGCTGATTCCAAGTTCATTTACATTAGAGTTTCACTTGTTATATTTAAAGAGAGCTCGATTATATCCTAGCCCTATGTCTGAAGTTTAAGCTCAATTCCATAGTCATTTAGCAGCTCGAGCTCAACTCATACTCTACTCTTTTATCATGTGCGTGTGTACACACACACAAAACATTATAAGTATTACTTAGTTATTGTATCATTGTTATATAATTTATAAATAATTACACTACTAAGGATTTCAAGACTTTGAGCTATCTTATTAAGTTATTTTGTAGCTTGAGCTCAATTAAACTTAATTTGATTCGAGGTTCTATAGAGTCAATCCGAATAGAGAAGTGAGTGGATAACCTTAACTATTTCGATTAATATGAATCAACTATCATATGGATGCCAATAGGGTTGGTGGTTTATTGGTAAGGCGAAATCTTTAAATACCAATGGGTTAGGTGGTCTTGAGTTCAAGTCTTTGAGAAAATAGAAATTAGCCGTTAATAATAATAATAATAATAATAATAACAATAATAATATTATGAATGTTGTGAAATCTTATTTGATATGGAATATGATTTTTTTATAATTAAATTTAATTTTTGTATCACAAAGTACAATATAACCAAAGTTTGACAAAACGACACATCAACTTTGATAATCCATAAAACAATGAATGATTTGATAGATCACTTTTATGATGTGGTTTCCAGTTCTATCACCAACAATGATATAAGGAACATAAAATAAATTCTCTTGGTTATTAAATTATGACATAAATATAACAAATGATGTTACAAACTAATTAAAGAGATTTTAATTATTTGCGTCCATGTTGTTTTAACACGGATGCACAATATGTCTCAGTCAAATATCTGCTAAGTCTTTGTGGTTTAAAAGAGGGTAAAAGTGAGTCCTTCGGTCAAATGACCGTTAACGGAATCCTGAAATAACTATTATACCCCTTTTAACGTTTATTTTACATCCCAGTGATGTACAAACATTCAGTTTGCATCCCTGGTTCGCATTTAGTTTTTTAATGAGAATATAATTTCAAAAGAAAGGGATCCAAAATGTTGTACATATTACTCTAGAAAGTGTTGGCTACATTATATAAAAAAGTAACGATGGTAATACTGTTATAATGAGAGACGCGGGTCATGATCTTAAACAAACTACTACTTCCCTAGGTTCTTGTTTTCCTGTCTCCGGAGACCTTCAATTTTTCTAGCTAGGCTTTACCATCAAATTAAGATCCGAAACAATATATCGATTTTACCTTTCAGCTCGTAACTTCAGATAAAAAATTTAACAGTGGGTTGTAGGGTTTGTATGAAGAAAATGATTTTTATGCAAAAAGATTATAGTGTAAGTATAAAAAATAAGACATGATTTTTATGCAAAAACATAACAGAAGAGTCGAACATTAGACAAGTCACATCCTACAACAATATTTCATGATCTTTGTTTTGCGCTTCATTCCTTGACCTCGTTTCTTTAATTATTCAACTTCTATGACTATAAAAGTCAAAACCATGGAGTTGAATTTAGACTTAATACACTTGAATTATTATTTCTTCAACTTGAAAAAGTTAATAAATGTAACATAGCTTGGCGAAAACGTGTAAGAAGGCTAAAAAGATTAATTTCTATTTTTGAATATATATATATATAACTTAATATCGGGGTGGTCTCTAGTAGTGGCGACCGGAGGAGGTGATGGTGATAGTGGTAGTGGCGGTGGTGGTATTGGTGGAGATGAAGGAGATGGTGTTGGAGATGGAGGTGTAGGGACTCTGACTGAATACCTCATAAATTAAATGGACTCAAACGATAATTCTTTCAAGTTAGGGTTTGTTTACCAAATTGTTGTTGCCGTGGATGGAAAACCTCACGACCATTTAACGAAGGGCTCACTTTTGCCCGCTTTTAAACTACATAGACTCAAATATGTTAATATGACCTTTTGGGGCATATTATGCATCGGCATTATAACAACATGGACAAAAGTAATAAAAATCTCTTAATTAAATAATATACTTATTAAAGTATTATAAAGACTAAATTACAACTTTTTTCTTTCTCCATGTTTCTGATTTCATCTACCTATACTAATAAAAAAAAATAATTCTGATACGAGACATTCTAAGATTAATTCTCAATATCAAGTTATCGTCAAAATCACTTCTTTTCTATTTATGGAAAAGAAAAAAAATTCTTTCAATATATAGTATTGATTATAAATTAAACATACTGTATTAATTGGTCAATCTCCATTGATTGAATTATTAATGTCATAAATTATATTGTAAACATATTTAATATAAAAAATACTGATATAATAATTACGTGTCATAAAAGATATTTTCTTTAAAATTAAAATGTATATAAAAGAGTTTATGTTTAAAATATACACTAGCATTCATTTTTTGAAACATCTAAGAAAACTATAATAGTTTTTTTAACAAATATTCAATGTTTAATAAGTTTTACAAAGTCTTAAAAATTAAATAATATAAAGAGACTTAATTATCTTTTTTTTTAATTTTTATTAAGCTATTCATTGTAATTTATACATTAACTTATCCCGTGTAATACACGGGTTTCTAAAGCTAGGTATAACTAAATAAAGAAAAGGAAAAAAATTTCCTTCATTTTCCTTTCTCCTCTTTTCCCTTTATTCTCCCTTTTCAATTTTCCTTCCTATTTGAAAGAAACCAAACCTCCTATTTTTGCTTTCTCACCATTCCCCTAATTTTACTTTCTTTTCTTTCTTTAAAGAAAACCAAGGAATACAAATATTCTTTTTTAATTCACTTTCTTTCCTTAAATAAAACTCCATAACATAAAAGTACATTCTTTTCCCTCCTTTTCATTTCTTTACTTTCTTTAAGTATGTGAAACCCGGAAACACAACATTCATATTTACTCAAATTATGGATTAGGTCGTTAAAATTTTAACATAATTCATTATCTTTTATTTAAAAATATGAAAATCATATGACTTGTAAGCACATACAATCTTCAAAAACATGATTTGCTTCAAATTTTATAATAACAGAAAATTCCAACATTTTTTTTGAGAGAACCCACAATTTTAAAAAAAATATGAAACCGCTAATACGAGACATTGAATAAACCTTATTTATATGCAACACCGAGTTATCACATACAAATATTGTCTTCTTTCTTCATGAATGACTCACGAATTTGTTTATTATTACCTAAGTGAATATGACTTCTCAGGTTTCATCCATCCTGATATTACTTCTGCAGATATAGTTCTCTCATCCAAGCTCAAAATACATTGATGGCTTAAGAGACAACTCATTTCTTATGGACCAATGCATCATATTATGCACACGGGGATTATAGAAGTAATTTTATTTAAAGTGATCACATAGTGATTAAAAATTTAAAAGTGTAAATGGCTAAAAAAAAGCCAACGATTTTCATTCTAAAACTTGGATACAAGTCACTCAAAAGTTTTAATGCCAATAATGCCCTTAACTGTTATCAAATTGTTTTGCATACGTTGTTCATAGACTAAAGTAATACATGTTGGTTGTTTATATCATGTATATAAACAACCACGTTTGTTTGCTTGTTCTCATTCCTGATTAAATCACAAATGCTTCAAAAGCCGAAATGATACTACGTTCATTCACAATATCACTAGTTTAGTACAAACATCACTACCTAATTAATTAACATGATTATCAACAACCAAATCTCATGGCTTATAATTTGAAGTCGTGCTCACCAATTCTCCATCCCCAACTCGTCTCACTCAAATTAGAGTTTAAGATCAAATTGAACGATTTTTTCTTAATTTTACAAACTGATAACCGCATAAATGAATTTAAATATTTAACAAATTTGTCACGTTTAACAACCATGTTCAAAATAATATAAAAATTAAAAGTTTAAGGATTACATTAGCAATAAGAATATAAGTTAATCATATGGATTGATTTCTTTTGAGGTCCACTTTGAGTTTTAATAACTTGAAAGAACTTAACGTAACAATTTTTTTTAAATTCTTTTACACGTATGTAATATATAAGTGTAAGTAACGTAAAAAAATTACAGTATTTTTTACACACCGAATCAACTTTTTACATATGTGTAACTAACATTTAAACTTGCGTAATCATAAAAAAATCTGTGTTTTCTCTTATGTTTTATTTTTATTCAAATTTAATCACAGCCACATGTTATATACTCATTTAATTAATGTGTGGTCTATATTAAGTTCTTAAAATTCTTATAACTTATCAAGTTCTCAAATTATCCCTCCATAATCATGTTATTATGTTAACACTAAAGTAATAATTAATATACTAAAACTGTTGAACTAATTTAATTATTATTACCCTATTTTATTTTTATAACTTAATTACTCTAATTATTTTATATGTTTAGTACGTTAATTTTATTTATACTTGATCACACCCATATGTATGTAATTAAATAGCTAGAGAAAAGTACCTCTACTTTTCAGTCGGTATGTGATCAACGTTTAAAAAGTTGAAAACTCTGCTTTTGAATTTGGTTATGACAGAAAAAATTAAGCAAATAACCGCAAACAAAAAGAAAATTATTGAAACGATCTAATCCACCCATTGTGTCTAAATCCAACGACCATTGTTACAACTCAGTATTTATAACTTACAAGTTGTTATATGTCTGTGTTCAGGAATTTAATTCCTACAAAAACACGTGCTATCATAAATATACTTTAATGTTATAATTGTATATTGTGATAGTATTTCAACGTAGATTAAATGCAAAGAACAATGACATTATAATTTAATCAATTCATTTTTGGAAAATATCTTTTTATATATAATTTAAGCCGCGGTATTTTAATTACTTAATAAGGAAAGTATATTATTGAAATAGTAAAAACATATTATGTCATACAAAAGCTTATACTTAATAGTACTATTATTTCTTGTATTTAATTAAGTTTATTAGTCGATGGTCTCTCATTTTTCTTTTTCTTTCGAAAAGGGGATGAGAGTCCCCGACATTTGTTAAAACCTATCCCATCTTCCTCTCTTATGACCTTACTGTTTTCGCAAGATACGTAGAAAAAGTTTCTTACGACGTATTTTCTGTCAATTTTCGTTTTGCTGTCAATGCTACAGAGTCTGTAGTTTCTATGGCCGTCAATTTATGTCACAAACCTGTTAAACGACATGACACGACACAAGTTTTAACAGATTTCGTGTCTTAAACATGTCGACCTGTTTAAGACATGTTTAAATTTGCGGCTTAACAGGTTAAAGACATGTTAACCTGTTAGTAACATGTGTAGATTTTTATTTTAAAATATATATATATATATATGTATACTCCTAAAGTCATACTTAAAAACGACGTTTCATTAATGCCCGTCTGAACCCTATATTATATTTTATATGGATGTTGTGATTTAATTTTTTATGGTTTTTCGTTTCAAGTATGTTATGGATTTGTCGTATTTTGTTTCAAGTATGTTATGGATTTGTGGTTTTTTGTTTCAAATACATTATGGATTATCTATTAATTAAGACTTTTATGCTAATTTTGAAAATTTTGGTTTCGTTACACGTGTATTATTCGTTGTGTCTTTAAACAAGTCCCTTAACAGGTCTTAACAGGTTAACCTGTTACTAAACAAGTTCGTGCTCGTGTTTAGAAAAAATGACATGATTAGTTATCGTATCGTGTTTAGCACAACTTGTCATCGTGTTTTATCGTATTGTGTACGGCATGTTATGACAGCCCTAGTTTCTTACACATTTTTACGAAAAATATGCATAGAAAAACAACAGTTTTCTAGTAGTGATGTTGTAAAAAGAGATCACTATAGACCAAATATTTTTGGCACCTTCAATTTTTTGTTATGTTGTTCAATGCATAAAATATGTTTCACTCACTTTTCTTATATAATTGGTTAAAACTGACAATTAAAGATTATTTAATTATAATTAATGGTTTAGCGAAGATGTTCGGTCGGGTCAAACAAGCGATTGTAGGTGTCTAAACCAATGTATTTGTAGGGGCTTGAGGGCATTATAAGCTTCCTTCTTGTGGATGCATCAACTTTATGGTCTTTATGAATTTAGGTATTTGGTTGTGACTTGTGAGGCTCATTTTATAAAGTAATTCAAATAGGATCATGATGAGACAAGTATTGATAATAACAATGCTAAATCAGATTATATCACATCTATCATATCTGGTTTTATACTCATCAAGTGTATGATTACTCAATGCTCATCGGGTATTGATTATCTTCACTGGTATCACGTATACGCTTTAGTTAACTCTCATATATATTGCTTACTATTCTAAATTTTATATAATTCATCAAAGGAAAGTTGAAAAATGAAAACTAATTAAAACACCACTGAAGTAATAGGTTTTTTTTATTACCTAAGGATAAATAAACTAAAAAGAAAGAATATGTTTACGTGTTTAGTTTGGGTAAATGAATATGCATGATTCTGGTAATCAGGTCAGATATATATAATATCATACTCGTATGATACCTATAAAACTTGTAAAAACTAATCATATAACTGAGTACCCGTCTTGAATTTTGAAATTATGAATTTACCCTATATGTTCCCATCCCTGCACAATCACAATTTAATGTGATTTTGCTTTCTTTTTAAAGTTTTTGAACACCTATGATGACCCATCTAATCTTATGAGGCCACACTTGGTCTCATCCATTCCTTTATGAAGATGAACCATCATATGTCCCCCCTCTAACCTCATCGTTTTGGAGATATGGTCAACGACTTGATACAATTTTGCAACAAAGCAAAAGGCAAATCCTGAGAATTAGTTACATGTTGTGTTAGAATTTTTTGCAGTTTTTGGAAGGAATTTTTGAAGTTATAAAAACATTGTTTATTTGTTAAACTTTAGTAATATATGCTTTGATGAAATGCTTGTTTACCTACACATAAACTTTAGAGAACAATATAACATTACATGGGTTGTTAACTTTTTATTTCAACTTTGTATAACATTAACTAATAGACTTTTCTTTTCTTAACTAACACTTCATCATTTTTTCTAATTGATTTTACACAATATTTTGCAAAAATTTCTAGATTTTTTAAAGTTACACTTTTATTCTTAATCTTATTAATAATATTATATATATGTATATATTTTAAATTTATATATTATATATATATATGTATGTGTGTGCGTGCGGGTGTAAGTAAATATACATAAGAATAACATTTATGTTCCATCCCATATTCAACTTTCACACATTTTTTTACAAAATAAAAGTTATAATATATATTTAAAAAGAAAAAAAACTACTATATATATAACATGGATAGTCACATATATTAAAGCAACACAAAGTATTTCTTTGGGTAGGAAGATTCACTAAACACAGCTTATCCCTGGTCTATCAAACGTTATATATACATATACTGGCAAAGATAGGAGGAGGTAAACAAAGCCAATCCATGAGAAGCCAAGAGCCACGATCAAGTTCTTCTTGTGCAGCATGCAAGCTCATGAAACGGAGATGCGCCTCCGACTGCCTCTTGGCACCTTATTTTCAAGCCAATGAACCCAAAAGGTTCGCTAAGGTCCACAAGGTCTTTGGAGCAAGCAATGTCACCAAGATTCTAAATGAGGTCCCCAATTCACAAAGACAAGATGCCGTCGATTCCCTGGTGTTTGAGGCCGAAGAGCGACTAAAAGACCCTGTATATGGGTGCATTGGTGCAATAACGTCTTTACAAGATAGGATGTTTCAACTACAACATGATCTAGCCGTGGCTAAAGCTCGACTAGCTCGATGCTCCACAAGAACATCTTATGCTTCTTGTTCCACTACTTCACCATCCTTGATGTTGGATGGTGAATTTGACATGTCGTTTTTTGACGAATATGTCGTGGATCAGGGTGGATTGACCGCTGAGTTTCATCAACACCCTTTTCCATGACGGTTTTGTCAAACTCGAATGTTTAACTTTGTATATGAAACCTAGAGCCTTGTGTTCTCCCAACCTCTTGTATCATTGTTAATTTAGGGATTTAACTAGTATAATCCATTGTGAAATTATATGTTAGTTTGGATCATGCATAAATTTTGGTTTTTATGTGGATTTGAAGCAATAAGACTGTGAATTGATGGGTTTTTATCTTTATTTATTTATTATTTTATTTGTAATTATTGATCTTGGAAAATTGTCCAAAGAGATGCTCTTCTTTTGTCCCCCTTCCATGTGCTATCCAAGTGCAATTGTGCTCTTCTATGCATAAAGCAATCAATATTTGGTTGAATATTTTTTATGGTTACAAGCATAGATCATTATGTCTCTTTGCATCAACAATCACTTTAGAAGTTAGAATTATCATAAATACGAATTATCCTTTTCTATAATATCTAGTAATAGTTACTCTACACAACTCCAAACGTTACTAGTTATCCCCTATTTGTTTTGATGTTATATGACCGTATATATTATGGGTGTATGATTTGATGATATACGGCCATATAACTGTATACACACGTGTAAAGCTGTAATTTATACACATGTATATGGCTTTATATGCAGGTATAGGGCATGCAACATGATGATATATGCCGTTACTGAGATATACGCCCGTATATTGTATGATTGATGGATTGATATGATAGATAAATTGTGTGCATCTAGTATCTTGCGAGAGGAGAACGATTTTTAAAAGATTATTCAACTCTTATATATATGAAACAAAATCCTCTTCCAGTCATATAGATACCAAAATAAAATACATTGCTCTTCACACAATTCCCTAAATTAAATTACTTTCTCATCAAGCCATATCAATTAAAACTCAACAAAATCTAAGTCAAAAACTCCCCTCCAAGAAGCATATATCCACCAACCTTTTCATCCCTAGGAGAACTAGTCAAGTAGTCAGTCTAGTCTGTCTCTCAATATTCATAGGAAATATATATCCATAGTCAAATATTTGACATACTTCACATTCAAAGAGGTTTTCACATGTTCATCATGAAGCTTGATGAGAATGTTGGTAATTTATTGTTGGTAATTTTAGTGTTATCAACGTGTATTTTAGGGTATTGGATTAACTTGTCGATCGAGTAAATAACGTTAGAGATTAAACGAGTTGGGTGACGCGGGAGTGCGTGCTCGATTTAATTCTAAATGTTATTTGGGTTTTGTTATTAATATAATAACGTGGGCCTAATTAGATAATCTTGTTGGCTACTAATTAAATGGGTTTTGGTTTAAACCCATGACATCCATTTTAATTAGATATATGGAGACTACATACATGTAACTTGATCGATAGATTGGATATAGAACATACGGTTGGTTACCATGTTTTGCTCTTCATGGGTTCTCAAGAAACATACAAATCCAATTCTAGTAACAAGAGAAATCTCTTTATCCGATAAATCAATCGCGTGTAACCGGCGAAATAAGGTTTATCTGAAAGTTTTCACACGATTCAGAGATTAATCCAGGCTACTGATTATTTGAAGATTGAAATCAAGATCGAAGGTTTTAATATATTATCTAATCCATCATCCAGGTACACAATATAAACAACAGAGAACAATGTACAACACGAAGTTCATTAATCTCCGACAATATGAACTCACACCATGATTTTCAAACACGTTTATGTCACTTTCATCGGCCCTTTTCTTTCCTTCGAGTATTACAAATTTACAATATATCCAAATTTTCATGTTTTTAAGGGTAAAAAACTTTCATATAGCTTGTTTCTTTATAATTGTAGCATTCAACATTACTCATATATGCATTTCACTGATATATACTATCAGGTAATATCTCTTTCCTCTTTTAGGATCCTATGTAATCAATAATTTCTTCTGATACAGGAAACCATCATTTCGTGTCTTTGTATTCTTTATCACGTAGTTTCAAGCACATCTGCAAAGTGTCAAAATAGTTTGTCGTGTCAACATAGTTTGCATAAACAAATTGTGCATGATCCTACCATATGAAAGTGATAGGTACATTGGAAGAGGATGCTAAAGTTGGGCATCAAAGGAAGATATATACTATTGAGGCATGTTGGAGGATCATGTTAAAGTAGGACAACGGGGGAGAGTGTTATAGTGGTATATCAAAGGAAAGTCATATTGTGGCACACCAAATGTAATATTAGAAACTTTTAAGATTTCTATAAATAAAAATTAAAAAGGATAACGTTTAAGTGAAAGTATAAATGAAAACAAGGGGTAGTTTGTTTTAATCATGTCAGATCAATTTAGATCTTATTCATCCTCTTTCTCATTCAGCATCAATTATGAGTTGATCGATTTAGACCAATTCTGCCATGTTCTGATGTTTTCCTTTTTAGAACCAAACAATGACCAAATCAAATTTCCTCATCTTACGTTCAGATGTAAGCAAATAACCCCTCACAAAATAATGCTATTTGAAAAGAAAATGAATTTATGGTATTTACAACAATCAAGTAAATAATCAAAGTTTGTGTAGCCAATTTTAACCCAAACTAGTAGTAAAGTTGATACATAAAAGATTTCCATCCTAGTTGCTTTTCAAAAAGTAAAAGAAATTAAAGAGTCGACAATGCTATTACATCATCATTATGACACAAGATGACATGACTATCCTTTTCTATCCAAAAGGGGGTTGCGGCGCAGCTTGTTGCCCGCTTACCTGCCACTTCATTGTAAATCGTTTGGATGTTTCCATGAAATATAAAAGTAGTTTAATTAAAAAAAAATATTCATTTAAAATATAATTTAGATTTTCTTTAGAAACTTTTATTCTGTAGTTGTATGATACTATGATATACATTAACACAAACCTTTTATTTTCTACATTATATTCTAAGCATGTTAGTACAGTTGTTTATATCGTTTATAGGTTGATTGCAATGAAAATGAAACTCTATGGCCATAAATAACAAATTTAAACAAAATACATGGACAAAAACCGCATTTTACTCTACTCTTGAACTTAATAAAAGAAGAAACTCGTAGAAACTTGAAAGATTGGTAAGATAGAAAGTTGATTTATTTGAAAGAGAATTTAACGAAAATGATGGGAATATAGCAGAAATGTTTAGATAGAAAATAGAAAGAGATCAATTCACTTCACTTAAATAACTTTTCGGTAACATTACATAACCTATAACAATCTGATTCTGATGTGTCGATTTTTTAGCGACAACACTAACCAAAATGTCGTCGGCATAGCCTATCCCGATGACATGTCGTCAATACAAGTCTCATGTTACTAAGAGCATGCACAACGATAACAAAAATACCATGGAATGAGGCGGAAGAAAGAGAAGCACGGGCGGGTATTGTAGCGGAGCTAATGTCCTCATGTCGACATACCAAGTTTAATTCTACAGACGAGCAAACGGACGATGGTGGTCCCCACTCCTCCGTATACACACAACATATACATATATTGTTATTATTTTTTTTTTTTGAAAAAAACTTTAAAACTCAAGTTAGATGTGATAGTTTACGAAAGTTTGTTTTTGTGAGTGCTCTAATATTTTGAAAACATTGTATGTGTTCTCAATCCAAAAACCTGCATGAAAATCTTTAAATAAACAGACAGGACTATCATGATATTGTTTCATGAACTAGAAATTGTAGAATCTCTTCCTCATACGTGTCGAACCACCGTCATTTACGTGGCCACCAATTTACCTCCTCTGCCACCACATCATGATCAACCGAATCAAATTGCTCAACATCTATCTACTCAATGGCTGTATATATATAAGCATTCGATCTTGTTAAGTGTTAATCATCACAAGAGATGGCGTCCCAACAACAGCAGAAGAAGTTAGATGATAGAGCGACTACGGCGCCGCGGTGCACGCGGAATAAGCGGCCAGGCTCAACAACACCCTTCTGAAGGTAAACTTAAAACACTGGTCGTCTATACACACGTACGCCACTGTCTAACATCTAATCACACACGGTTTTAAACGGCTGTTCAGATAAAGATAGACGACCATTTTAAAAAGAATATATAAAAGTTTGTCCGATATGATATGATCTGAATGGCCGTTCAGTATGCCAACGGCCGTCTTGATTAATAATTTCAAAGTTCGACCTCAACGGTCAAAACGGCCCTTCTAATATTATTAAAAGGGCTGACCAATAATTTTCAATGTTGATTTAAAAACAAAAAACTGTCATTTTAAGTCATTTTAAGTGTTTTATGAATAGCCATTTAGTATGCCAACAACCGCCTTGATCAATAATTTCAAGTTTGACCCCAACGGTAAAAATGGCCCTACTAATATTATTAAGAAGGCTGACCAATAAATTTCAATGGTGATTTATAAAAATAAAAAAAATTTGTCGTCTAAGTGTTTTATGAATAGCCGTTTAGCATGCCAACAACCTTGTTTTATGAATAGCCGTTTAGTATGCCAACAACCGGCTTGATCAATCATTTCAAAGTTTGACCCCAACGGTCAAAACGGCCCTTCTAATATTATTAAAAGGGCTGACCAATAATTTTCAATGTTGATTTAAAAAAACCTGCCATTCTGAGTGTTTTATGAATAGCCATTTAGTATGCTAACAACCGTCTTGATCAATAATTTCAAATGTTTTATGAATAGCCATTTAGTATGCTAACAACCGTCTTAATCAATAATTTCAAAGTCAATGTTGATTTAAAAAAACCTGCCATTCTGAGTGTTTTATGAATAGCCATTTAGTATACTAACAACCGTCTTGATCAATAATTTCAAATGTTTTATGAATAGCCATTTAGTATGCTAACAACCGTCTTAATCAATAATTTCAAAGTTTGACCTCAACTGTCAAAACGTCACTTCTAATATTGTTAAAAGGGCTGACCAATAATTTTCAATGATGATTTTAAAAAAATAAAATTTGTCGTCTAAGTGTTTTATGAATAGCCATTTGATGGGGTGAAATCAGACGGGGTTGGTGTAGATATAGCATTATTAACATATATGTAAATACTTAGATTGTGAAATCAATTTGTGTATTAATTATTTGTTATAAAATGTTGATTGAAAGGGAAGAGTAGAGGGCAGGCGGGAAGGATTAATAAGCAAGAAAAAGGAGAGCAGGAGACGAAAGGTGGCACCGGTGATCAAAGCAGCGGTACTCGCGGGCATATCGGTGAAGAAATCGACGTTGATGAGTCGACTGGCTGATCAGTTGTTTGCCTCTTTATTATTACGTGATGATAATAAACGGAATATATAATAATGTGGTCTAGTTTGTTTCAGCTGTAATACGTGACTGTGAATACAAGTATTTTATGTGTTGATCGAATACAAGTATTATAGTGCAACTTGAAGACGGATAGATCATATAATGAAATGAACTTTAACCAAACTAGACCATATAAAATGGTCTAGTTTTTATAAAGATAACTGATTTTTCACATATAAAATGGTTTCATGAATGTTTCATAATATTTAGACATTTTCTAACATGATCATTAGCATGATAAGAACATTAATGAGAGTTATATAACTAACTTAGTAGCAAATTTTTATTTTTTTTCTAGGTTGACATGATCACAATAAGCACAACTTGTTTTTCCGTCGGAGCGCCACCACCATCGTCCACCAACCACCACCACCACCGTCCATCACCACCACACGATGTTCGCCACCACCACCATCCACCCCCACCACCACCATCGTCCACCAACCTCCACCATTGTCCGCCAGACCGCCACCACCACCGTCCACCACCACCACCCACTGTTCGCCACCACCACTGTCCGCCACCACCATCGTCCACTGACCTCCACCATTGTCCGCCGGACCGCCACCACCATCGTCCACCAACCACCACCACCTACCGTTCGTCACCACCATCCACTTAATAAGTGTTGTGTTTTAATTGATGTTTGCTAAAAAAAATCCATGTTGACACGCCACGTAAGCTGACACATCAGCTGAGTAAAATAACAAATATTATAAACAAAGTCACGTTAGCGTCTCAGTTAACGACGTTAACCTTAACTTAACGGGAGTGATAAAAACAAATAGGTTGAAAGTTAAAAGAGCAGTAGTGGGAGACAAAATGAAAGTTGAGAGTGTTATCTAACAACGAGAGAAAGTTGAGAGTATTATAACAAATAGGCCTACTTTTAAACACGCATATGGTTCCTCAAGTTGAGAGTATTATAACCAATAGGCCTACTTTTAAACACGCATATGGTTCCTCTTTCGTTACATAAATTTTGCCATTCGATCAATAGGTTCCCGTCAACAGTTCCGTTGTCGCATTACACTTAAACTATGTGCATGCCTAGAAACCGGGTTTGGGTTTGTATTTAATTATGAAATCATTAAACCATTGGGTGTTTTCATGTATCCACTTTTTTAAGAGAGATGGTTAACATGAGTTTGAAGTGTCATGAGTGTATATTTATAGAATTTAACTTTTGAAAAAAAAAATTCTAAACCAACTAGCCGTTAGTTTTAATGTAAAAAACAAGGGGTGTGGATGTTATTTTATATTCGGCCCCACATGGCGTCCGCTTTGAGTTTGGAATTCCAGACAACACTTCTACACACTAATCTGATATCGCTTGTCGTTCGACTTCTTTGGGTTTAGAATTTCCAAATCACTACATACCAATACCACTAAATATTACTTTTTAAATAATTATTTTCCGCGTCAAACCATAACACGACATAACTTTAAGTGTGTCGGTTGATATCTTTTACGAAAACGATTGATATCTTTTACGAAAACGATATATAAGTAGAGTTTTCGTCACCTGTATAACGCGTTAATGCGATATTATCAACTTTACTAGCCTAAACTTCTTCAACTCAGTATGATTAAGGGGCTTTTTGGTAGCCTTAAGTTTTAACGGTTAAGAGTTAACCTTAAGTTTTAATGGTTAAAAAGTAACCTTAAGTCTGAATGGTTAAAAGACTCATAATTGTTACCTCTTAACCATTAATATTTATAGCTACCTCGTAACTATTAACACTTTAACTCAGGTTATGAACCGTTAAAAGATAGTCTTTTAATGACCATTAAAAGACTACCAATTAAACAACCCTAAATCATCTCTATTTTAACTTCGCAAGGTTACACATGATATAATATACACTACGGATTCCTAACACACCCCAAAAAACCAAAGTAAATCCGTAGGTCATATGAGTGACAAATCAAGTCGTGACTCATGTAAATAGTAACTCAATAAACATGATATATAGACTAAAAAAGTACATGAACAACTCGCATTTTGTCCGCTGGTGATCGACTCCCAAGAAGAACATATTCCATACGTGTCTACAGTACACCTTCCTTACGAACCACCATCCTTTACGTGGCCATTGATTCATCTCTTCCTACGCCACATCATCAATGGAATCTAGTTGCTCATCATATCCATCTATACATATAAAAACATCTTATACTGTTGAACGTTAACCATCATGGCTAGCTAGGCATACCAAGTCAACAAATAATCACTACAAGGTATGGCGTCGGAACAACAACGCAAGGAGTTGGATGATAGAGCTAGGAGAGGAGAGACGGTGGTGCTTGGCGGCACTGGCGGCAAAAGCTATGAGGCTCAACAACACCTTGCTGAAGGTAATTTAATTAATTAACACGAATAACTTAAATTGAATAATGACCAAAATGTTTATTTGACCAGTAAATTCTCAAAATGCCCATATCTAAAACTAGTCCACTCAATTACCATTTAAGCGAAAGTTAATGTACAAATGAAATTAACGTGTTAAATGTGTTAATGTACATAATTACTATATATAATTACTCTACTTGATTATCACATTTAGTATGTTAATTTCATTTGTATTTGATCAAAACCTTACTTTTAATCATTACCTAACCAACTAGATTTTGTCACTATACTAAAACCTTCATGTTGGTAGTTTTTCTAAAGAAATCCTTCGTGTTGGTATTTTTTCTAAAGAAATCGTCACACTTGACAGGATTATTTAAGCGTCCGATAGCATTTATTTTGTGACATATATTTTTTTTGGCTTAGATTATCTTGGACAAGTTGCATAAGCTTGTTGGTTAAGAATCTCATTTGATAAAAGATCAATAAGTGTTCGAGTTGACGAGTTTTAGGGCGGACATTATATCATCATCGTCATCGTACTCAGTATATCCCACCAATAGCAAAGCTATGGTAAGGTCTGAGGAGGGTAAGATGTAGACAGCCTTACCTCTACCCCATGGGGATAGAGAGGCTGCTTCCGGTGAGACCCCCGGCTCGATAGTAGTTTTGCATCAAGCCTTGGACATATTACATAAGGCACATAGCACTCAATCATCGGGACGCCGGCTGATTGGTGCATGTACCCTTGTCTTTCGGCTATCAACGCCACCACATGATGCCTGATTACCCTTCCATCACTTTTAACGTTATTTTCACAAAATTAGTAAAATAACGTCAAAATTAGTGCAATTTTACTTTTGCCCACCCGAGGGTTCACACATTATATGCGCGCACCGCAAGCAGGGCACTTAGGGTGGACATTATAAGAATCTTATTTGATAAATGTTTAGTAAGTGTTCATGTTGACAAGTTTTAGTGTGGGCATTATGTCTACATCAGTACATTAACCAATTAAATAGATATTTTAATCATTTTCTAATATTCAAAATGGTGAACATATGATGTTTTGTCATGCAAAATTAAGGGGGTGTTTGGGATTGCTTGTATTCACCAACTTATAACTTATAAACCTTTTGAGAATAAGGTGTTTGGGATTGCTTATATTGTGAGATGAAAAGTTCTATAAGTTACACTTTTGTAACTTATTAACTTAATGAAAAGTTATAAGGAGGTAAAATAAGGAATCCCAAACACCCTCTTAAGTTTTTTTTTTTTTTTGGTTACATAATTAATTGATTGATTAAAAGGGAGGAGTAGAGGAGGGCAGACGAGAAGGGAACAGCTGGGAACCGAAGGATACCAGGAGATCGGGCGGAAGGGCGGTCTAAGCAGCGGTGATCAAAGTGGCCGTGATCGTGGGAAGAACGACGTTGATAAGTCGACTGGCTAAGCAGCATGTATGCAAGTTTAATAAGTGTGTTGGTAATAAGTTTTATAGTAATGTGAGTGTATGGTATTGTTTGTTTCGCTTGTAGATTCTGGTGTGCTGATGATAATAAATGGAATACTATACACAAAGTAATATACAGCAAAAATTCGTAAATTCATGATTGTATATATTCACTATTCAGATTAAGAAATATGTGTTAAAAGAAATATGATAATGAAAAATCAAATATATTGAAGTTAAATGTGACATCGATCTTAACAAATATAACTAATTCCAGTTCGGTATTCAATGAGGTTAAATGGAATATCTAAATTTTTTTGAAGTGTCATAAAATTCAAAGTGTATAAAATGTTATTTTAATAGAACAAACTATTTTTCTAAAAATCATTCACTTATGGCTTAGGTTATTCAATAGAAGGCTTTAATAGAGACTCAAGTTCGACATTTTATGTAGATATTGATAATGAAATATTTGAGCTAAGTCTTAAGATGTTGTTAGTTTAGATTTTGAGCCCACGGGGGTTTGAGTCCCACGGTGCGTTACGTCAGTGAGTTTTGTTCTTGTGGTGACATCACGGCTGTCAATTGGCAGCTGACGGTATTGTTCTCGGAGAAAAACGGTGAAGCCAGACTCTGAAGCTAGCATTGGTCTGGTTTAAACAACATAGTCTGGTAAGAGTGGAAAACCACGACTCTTCAAATTGAAAGACCGTAGTGGTGCCTAACACACAGAAAAGTCGTCGTTCTAAAAAATCTTATTTTTCTTAAAAGGTATTTATATTAAATTAAAAATCTATATAGTACAAGTTTTAACCGTATATGCAAGTACAAAAAATGACTTGTTGCAGGAATTAAGAAAAGTATTTTATAGTCTTTGAAGTGTAATAGTTCTTTTGGATTTATAATATATCTTTAAAATTCCTTTAAGATCTTGTAAAACGTAAGTAGAACATGCTGTTATATTTTATTACTTGATTTGATACTATTGACTAATAATTTTGCACTTGCATCTCCTTGCCTCACTTGAAAATTAAAATTTAACATCACTGTTCAAAAACTTTAGCCCATTATCAGGCCCGTTATCTTGAGCCCACTAGGATTAGGATTTAGACTCTGTAGTTTTTTTATGTATTGATAGATTGTAACACATACACTGATACACATGTCAACAAAAATCTCTTTTATCTTCATATACCCATTAACAAAAGGTCCCATTACTTGATACCATTTTCCTCAAATCACACGTTTCTTGTCACATCAAGTAAATCGGACCACCAGAAAAACGGCACCTAATTTTTTTGTCTCCCAACTTTTATTATTAATTGCTTCAGCTTCGATAGTTCAGGATAACAAAGATGATTTATATTTGCCTATAAATAAAAAAACCAAAATCACAGGCAAACAAAAAAATTATGTACATTAGAGGTTGTGATTTTAATCTTATAACACGTTTGTACCAAACGAGTGAAATAATAAAAATTGAAGGGAAACGAGTTAAAAGAAGTTGGAAGTTGACGAAAGTATATATATATCTAAAGCCTACAGATTCCTAAGTTGTGTTACTTTCGTATATTCGATTAGTATTTTGGTAGTGTGAGCTTTTAATCATATTTAACGTATTATAAAAAAGGTAAAGAAACAAAAAATTACTGGCCTAACCAACCCAACATGTTTCAACCCAAACCACTTGTGGGCCTTTATGGCCCGTTAACTATTAAATCGGATTAATTAGTAGCATAATTATATTCAAAGGTATTGAGTATTTTAAAAAGAGAAATCTGCATTTTGTCTCTCTGGAAAATAACGTCGCGAGATGGGTTAATCACTGAAAAAGAATTTGCGAACTTTGACTCTTTGTGTTACTCCGGCGGTTCTTCTAACTCCTGCCGTCAGTTGACTGTTGGTATTTTAGTAATAATACCAACATATTAAGGGTATTATAGTAATCTTCTTTTAATAAATAATAAATATAATAATAATATGATGATGATAATAATAATAATCTGAAAATGCAGCCCCACCACAAACTTTGTTTCTTTCTTTCTCTACTTCAATTGCTTCATCACCACACAAATCCAAAACACAAATCCAATAATAATCTGAAAGTGCAGCCCCTACAAATACAAATAATAATTCATCACCACACTTTTTAACCACTCACTCAACAGATCTATGATGATCTTCATCATCATCACCTCATTATGGAAAAACATATTTGATCAAAAACCCTAACCTCCGGTCATCTCGTTTTCCCGGCATCAAGTAGGTTTCTCAAGACAGGTGATGGAGAATCGGAGCTCCAAACCCGATGTGTTGAATTTACGGCAGCTAGCTCCGGCGGAAACGGTGGCGGCGGAGGGGAAAGTGAAACCCAAATTCCGGCGGGTTTGAATCTTGATAATAAAAACCCATTTTCTCATTTCACCACCATAATAACCGGAAGAACAACAATAATAACAGTGGTGGTGGGTCAAGGTCATCGGAGACGGTGCACGATAACAAGGCATCGCCGGTGAATGAATCGGTTCCGATGGCGTGGCCACCGCCGATCGTTCATTATTCTATACCTTTTTTTTTCTATTAATTATTATATTTTATGGGTGGTTGTGTGATCTATGAAGACATAGAGACAAAATTAATTAATAATTATTAATTCTTGTGTCATATTTGTTGTTATTGGATTTTTGGATGAATATTGATTTAGATCTTAATTAATTGTTTTGTAAATATGGAGATGATGATAAACTTGTGATGATGAAGATATGGTAATGATGATGTGTTAATAAAATCTGGAGATGATGATGATAAACCTTTGATGAAGTTATAAAGTGGTAATATATATTTATATTATATAGCTATAACAAACATTAGTTTAGTTCAAATGGTTTGTTTTGTTTGTTGTTAACCGAGACGTCGCCGGTTCGAATTCCACCCTCTACACGATTTGGATTATTAATTTTAGAATTAATTAAAGGCTCAGGGGTAAAATAGTCATTTCAACCTTTTTTGGTCAATAAACGAAGGGTCAACTGATGGCAGGAGACAGAAGACCCCGCCGGAGTAACACAAGGAGTCAAAGTTCGCAAAACCTTTTTCAGTGGTTAACCCATCTCGCGACGTTATTTTCCAGGGAGGCAAAATGCAGATTTCTCTTTTAAAAATTTGGAATTAAAGTTACTTGTAAGTCAACCCGGCCTAGCCGTATCAATGCAAACCAGTTTTGGGCTTTTTGGCTCTATTAACTAAGCAGCCCATTTTATCACCTATGCTACTATGCATAGCCAGGACCGGCTTAACGAATATGAAGGCCTAAATCGAAACAATATTTTGTGGTTTTTTATGACAATTGTTAAGAATTTTTTTTTTACTTATTACAAGTTTTGACTAACATATACTTTAGTAACAGGGAAGCATGTCACCACACAAATACATTATTTCGAGTTTACTTTACCCTTTATAATATATCTATATATAATATTTTTTTTTGTATTTAGAGGCCTTAATTAAGTGTGGGTCTAAAGCCCTAACTTATTTTCGTTGTCCCACGAGCCACCTATGTGCATAGCTACGGCTAATTATAAAATAAAAAGGTCGAGTTTTACAATAACGGTAAGTTTATTGTCATGTGACTTAGAGGTCAAAGGTTCTAAGTGTTGGAAACAAACTCTTGCATAAATGCGTTGTAAGAATGTACAACATGCCCAAGCTCAACTAAGCCGACGTCCTCCAGGACCCCATGCTTGCGGGAGCCACATGTAATAACTTATTAAAATATGTATAATCAACAACCAGTAATTTTATAAAAAGATCCAATGGCTCTTTTAAACAAATATGTCCCTTTATATGTTTAACACAACTTGACCCGACGACTTGAGGCTTAGTTTCTTGATTAATTAACAATCAAAGTTAAGCATTATTAACAAAGGCTAGCTAGTCCCACTTGTTATCTAATGATTAATCTACTCTTACCACCATTATTCATCTCGATGACTGTTGTGATAGTGGTGGTGATATTAGGAATTGATTGTCAATCCACTAAAACCTAAACGTTATAGGCCATTGATTTCTGTCACAAAAGCAATACTTTTCGTTTAATTTCAGTAATTCATTAATATTTTTGCTTCACGTTTTGTTTTACATAGCATGGTCTTTATTACTGTATTTAGAATGACAAGTATAACGTTTTTTATAAAAGTTTTCACTAAATTTCATAATATTTTTTTGCCAGTAGTTACTAGACATAAACAAGTAGAGTATGTTTGGATCGGGTAGTAAACACACACACACAAACAAAACTGCATAAAAGTAAAGAACACAAGGATTTACGTTGTTCGTTCTATGCTGACCTATGTCTGTAGGCTGCAACGAGGATATAGTATTATTGTTATTTGCTCTTGTTATGATATGTTACAAGTACATTACTTATTGTATTGAGAATGTTCGTTATGACGTTATCAGCCTTAGCCATGGGAAAAATTTAGAAATGATGTCTTTACCAATACCAGGCTCTAAAGAGAGGCGATTGATAAATTGCTTCTCACTTTTAGCTAGCATGTGTGCTAAAATGGCCGGGACAAAGGGTCGCGAGGTTGAGTTTACTCCAAAAACCCATCCTTAGTTCAGATTGCAAGCTGGCACTCATAGTCATAGGGTTTAGCACTTAAACTTCAAGAATTCAAGAAAAGCTAATTATGGGCTACAACAAAACAAACACGCCAAGTCACCAACCAACGGCTTTAATTCATTGCCACTTAAATTCTCTTTTAATCCTGACCTATAAGCAAACCGAGCCTTCATAAACCCAATAGAATTGTTACTAGTCATAAACGCGTCGAGTCATTCGCAAGTAATTCATTTCCGTCTATTATTAAAAGTTTGGATTGTTTTATGCTTAAACAATCTTAAGTCAAAATTTCAACTTATTTGAGCTCAAGTTTTATATGTCGACTTTGATTTGATTTGCAAGCCTAAAGCATGTTAGTTTTATAAGTCTCAAAGGGGACATTTTGATAATTTGATGATGTATTCCACTAACCTAAAAGTAAGGTTAGAATCATGCGGTGTATACGTTTAATGGCGTTAGGAGTAAATAAAGTAGTACTTTATAATTCAATACACGTATACATAATATGGGTTTTGTTCAAATACAAATAAAATTAACGTGTTAATTATTAGAATCAAATAGAGTAATTATATATATAAGTAGACTAATTATGTAATTACTATGAAGTAATTACATAATTAGTCTACTTATATATATAATTATTTTACTTAATTTTCACAATTAGCACATAAATTTTATCTATACGTTAACATTTCCATTCATAATATCTATACTATATATAATGAGCCAAACATGAGCAAATTAAGACGTTTAATTTTAAGTAAATTACAATACTTAATACATAAGTTATAACCTAACAAAGCATGTTGAAAAGGACAATATTGTCTTTTGAATGATATTATCACGGTGAATTTTCAATTCATTAAAGATACTTACAATTAATCCCCCTTAACTTTAATCATTTTTTGTAAATTTAAACAATACTTACAACTATGGACCTTAATCTTTTACCTATATACTCTTTTTATTTTCACTTTTAACCCAACTTCCCCCACGAAATTTGAACGACCATAACTTTTTTATACGTTAATATTTTTTTATAAAACATTGCACCATAAAAACGAATATTTTATTATCTTTAATTTGAGTATCATATTGCTAAAGTTTTTCAGTTAAAAAAAATATAATTTTATGTATTAGTGTTTGCGGTTTGCTTCGGATGGTTTTTAAATTAAACCGTGAGCCAAAACGTTAGTAACGTCTTTTGTCGTCGAAAACCGAAACCACCCCGTTGAAAAATGAAATCGGTTGGCCAAAGGTTAAAGAAAAAAATCAATCGTGAAATCAAATCAATGACCAGTTTGAAATGTTTCACGGTTTCAAACTTAACAACGAACACACATAAACTTGTAATGTGATTAACAAAACCGTGTTTCCCGAAGCATCGTGCGGGCACCCGTCTAGTAATACTATTACACATAAAATAAGTAGTAAGATTATTGTTGAATGGTATAAAGGGAACCACGCTTTGGGTGGTTTCAAGAGTCAAGTCCAAATATGAAGAATATTACATTCAATATGAAAAAACACGACATGATTTGCTCAATTCAAACATACATGTTTATATGCAACATGAACAATTTTCTTGGATAAATATAATGTTTAGAATTAGGTTCATTATTTAATGAAATATGTGTTATAGTATCAATTCATGAAATGTATCTTGTACGTACTATTGATCATTGTTGGTTGAATGACTTGAATTCGTCTAAATACCTGATAAGTTAACTAATTAATTTATAACTTTTAATAGGTATAAACACACGGATTTGAAAGGAAAAATACTACACAGCTATTTTTAGAAGGTTTGACTAATTCGATAAGATCAACACATCTAGTTTTCATATTTTCAAGACATTTTTCTTCACATTGATTGCTTCAAACCATTTTATAAAAGACGGATTAAAAAAATTATATAATAGAATGATAGTTTCTTGAACATTGTTGAGATTACTAAAAAAATATATAATTTACATGATATTTTGAATATGTGTCTAAATAATCACATCTTTTCTTGATACCTAGAAAATTAAATATAGGTTATTTTCTAGCCTTGGATATAATATCTTAACAAAAAAATATATATAATAGTAAAACGATTTCTTTCTTCAATTCATTATTTAATTATATTCTAATAACAAGTTTTTGACAACATAAAGCAACACGCACATGTATATGTGCATGTTAAGAAATAAGTCAACGGTGGTGGTGTTCTAGGATTGAACCCAGGCGCATGATCACTTTCTTGATCAACTATAAACTCATTGACACGTTCTTTTTGTTAATCAACAACATGGGCACCCACCGGTGCACTCACTTTGAGTACCAAAAAGTTTTTCGATGTGCATATTTGCGAGTGTGATGCAAAATTTTAAGTTAGAACAATAATTAATAACATAATCAATTTCAAATAGAAAGTTGTGAGAAACTGAAAACCATATAAACATTACTTTTGATGAGTAGTGTAGGAGAGAAAAAACAGTTTTGTAGGATTATATTACCGTCTTATATTTCAAAAATAAAGCATGAATGTGAATTTTTGACATGATACAAAGTTAAAAGGAAATTACATGTTTGCTTCAAGTATGAATGTGTATGTATAAGTGTCATGTCGCCCCCTTAAACTTGTTTAGCTAAACGAGATAGGTTTGGGTCAACTTGATGGTTCATAGGTTGATCAATATAACCATTTAATGTTTGTATTATTTATAAGTAGTTGTTTTATGTCATAACTTCAACCCAACTAGATATTTTCTACAAAAAAATTAAAGATAAAAAGAATTTGCACTTCATAACGTAATTCTTTTATTGTATATTTTGTATTAATAAGCTAAAAATACATAATATTATATGTTTTCATGTTATCCGTCTTGTGTCATTGTCAACACGTGAATACGAGTGTTATGCTTGGATTATTGTGTCTAACATGATTTCCGGGTTTTTTCGTGCATACTCATATATAATTTTTGGATATTGTATTGGGATCATCCGCAACCTGAAAACACGACCTATTTAGCGCTTATAAGTTATAATAATAGATATCTGACTTGATTTGTATGTTATAATATTTTCTTTATAAATAACTCCATATTAAATTACCCCTTTCTAATATAGTTAAATGAAATAAACATAGATATATGAACTATACATTATCTTCTTTCACAAACAGGTAAATAATATACAATATTATTTGATTTTGATGATAACCTTTTTTTTTGTTGTCATTTGAATGTATGGCAAGAATTTGCTTCAAAAAAGATGAAGATGAAAGGTACAATAGTTTGACAATTGACTACACGGTTTGGACCCAATTCTTTCAAAGCCGCAACACTAAAAAGTTTTGTTTTGACTCTCTTCTCATTCTGTACTAAACGACCAAACGTGATTCATGTTTTATGTTATAAAACTGTGATCGATTATAATCTATATAACTTTTTAACAACAATATTTTGGGTCCTTTTAGAGATTTTAAGACGTTTGGTCATACATTATGGGTTTATAGATACCGCTAAGGTTTGGTTAAAATACCTTTTTGTTCATAATTATATATTCTTATAAATATATATATGTAATGTGTTTAACATGGTCAGGCAAATTATATTATTTCAATAATTACTTTAACTTTAAATTAAATGATTAAGAGGTTTTATATGCGTTACAGATAGACTTTTGGCAACTTCACCCATTCAAACTCTTTGATCCGTTAGAGATAAAAACATAACACAAAATAATTCGTAATTGATGATTAAAAGGTTTAACACAACTTATAAAAGCATTTCGAATTGACACGAGTACTAGCTAAGGGCATTAAACATCTATATGCATAGTGATAAAAAATGGAAGATGAAGACCAAAAGCAACGTGATTTGAAATATATATATCAGTTGTAATTGTATATGTATGTTTGTCATATATTCATCTAATCATCTTTATTATTCACTTACACGGGTTCTTAATCTAGTTTTAAATAAGTTTGAATTAGCTCTCTCATATAGTCGTAAGTTCAAAGAACTCCGAAATAATTTTATAAAATTTAATCATTTATTTTGTCTTCTTTAAAGACTAATCATTTATTAAGTACACAACTTTTAATCTATTTATCATAAATTTTGTTTTTCTCCGACCACAATAAAACACACGTTTCTCTTATTCACTTCCTACAATTATCAAAGCAGCTCCTAAGACCATTAATAGTCTAGGGAAAGTGGGAAGAAACCGGGACCCAAAGACCATATATAGTTGTATATCTACACATACATGTATGTATATATATATGGATCATATTACCTTCATTGCAAGCAAACCATAGCCATACAAATACTTATCTCTCTCAAATGGCTTCTTATATTATATCAGAATGCGGTTTAAGACCACTTCCAAAACACTATCTTAACCCAATATCAACAATATCAATTAACACCACTAATTTCCCAAAAACATTAAACTGGTCGCCATCGAAAAACTTTCCGGTGCTCAAAGTGAGTGCACCGGTGGGTGCCCATGTCGTTGATCAACAAGAAGAACGTGTCAACGGGTTTAAAGTTATTGATCAAGAAAGTGATGATCATGAGCCTGGGTTCAACCCTGGAGCACCACCAACGTTTACATTGGCTGATATTCGAGCCGCGATACCGAAACATTGTTGGGTTAAGAACCCGTGGAAGTCCATGAGTTATGTGTTGAGAGATGTTGTGGTGGTGTTTGGGTTGGCGGCTGTGGCTGCTTATTTGGATAATATGTTTGTTTGGCCACTTTATTGGTTTGCTCAAGGGACTATGTTTTGGGCTTTGTTTGTTCTTGGTCATGATTGGTAACTAATTACTAAACCTTATTATTTTCATTATTATTATTTTTATTTTTGTGAAAATTAAGGTTGTATACTTGTATATTCTAGTTGTTTGATTCTGTTATGTGTTTTTGTTTAGTGGTCATGGAAGCTTTTCTAATAATGCAAAACTCAATAGTGTAGTTGGTCATCTTCTTCATTCTTCAATACTTGTACCTTACCATGGATGGTATGAGTTTTAATATTCTTAAAATAATTTTATATTACTACTATTATGATTTTATTAATTTTTTATGTATATTTGTTTGATGATTATGGTTGTGATAATACAGGAGAATTAGTCATAGAACTCATCATCAGAATCATGGGCATGTTGAGAAAGATGAATCTTGGCAACCAGTGAGTCTATATACACTTTTAGCCTCATAAATTTAGTTCATAATATATTAATATCAACTATCAAGTTTAGCTTTATATAACAAATATTTAATTTGTGTTTGTAGTTATCTGAGAAGATTTATAAAAGTTTAGACACGGTTACTAAGATGTTGAGGTTCACTCTGCCTTTCCCTATGCTTGCATATCCTATCTATTTGGTGAGTCTACAAATCTTTCATGAACAAATAATTTGTAATGTCATATGTCAAAAAACAAGTGATTTGGGCAAAAACCGCCAAATTGTTTTTAATTTTTAATCTTGTTATTCTGATGTCAATACTTATTGTTTCGTGTTTCGAATGACAGTGGGGAAGAAGTCCGGGAAAGAAAGGCTCGCATTTTCATCCGGACAGCGATTTGTTTCTACCGAATGAAAGAAAAGATGTGATCACATCAACAATTTGTTGGTCAGCCATGGCTGCCTTGCTTGTGGGCTTATCCTTTGTTACGGGTCCTCTTCAAGTACTTAAACTCTATGGCGTCCCCTATATCGTAAGCTATCTTCCTACAATAGCTTTTTTATTATACAATGGTTCTAGCATTATATAATTATAATTGGTTTTGTATTGAACGCCCCTAGTTTGCATAGCATTTATATCAAATTTATGCCTCTTGTTCTTATGTTTCATTTTCGGGTTGCTAAATCCTTATTTCTAATTCAGGGTTTTGTCATGTGGCTGGATTTAGTAACCTACTTGCATCATCATGGTCATGAAGACAAGCTCCCATGGTACCGTGGCAAGGTTTGAAACTGACCCAACCCGATCTAACCCGTTTTAAATTTTGTCTGACTTAAAGTTATTAAAACTAGGCCGTTTTTGTATCATTTTTTTTAAAGAAGATTATTTGATATGGTTTTCGACCTCTCAACAGGAATGGAGTTACCTGAGAGGAGGGCTAACGACACTCGATCGTGACTACGGATGGATTAACAACATCCATCATGATATAGGAACCCATGTCATACATCATCTTTTCCCTCAAATCCCACACTACAACTTAATAGAGGCAGTAAGTACATTCTTTGATATATATAAAACTTTCACTAAACATAGATATTTAGTCCTTCAAATTATATGATCAAGTTCCAATAATAATAATAATAATCCGGGATTCTGTTAATGTAGACTGAAGCCGCGAAGCCAGTGCTTGGAAAATATTATAGAGAACCGAAGAAATCATCGCCACTTCCTTTCCATTTACTTGGGCTTCTAGCAAGTAGTATGAAAAAGGATCATTATGTGAGTGATGAAGGGGATGTTGTTTATTATCAAACTGACCCGAAGCTCACCCGAGGCTCAAAATAATGAACCCATGAGATTCAAGATTAAAAATGGATGCTAAAAAGCCTATTGAACCCATTCTTGACAATAAGTTAGTTCAAGAATTAGTTATGTTGATATTTTCTGTTATATGTAACATGGGTAGCTAAAAGTTTGTATTTTTATAGATTCAAATAAATGATTATAATTATTTATTTCCAGATAAGATATCTATCTCATGGTACCAGTAGTGAACTATCTTTTCAAACATATATGTAGTTTACATCATGTGTAGGGACCAACTCGAACCAAACAATATGAATCATGTACACGCACATGGGACGTTTAAGTAAAAGGACCGGCCAAGTAAATGGTGCAACGAAATTTTTTAAAAAAATCTAACACCGGCCAAGTACGTTACTGCTCACGATATACACATATATGGGCCCAACTTAGTTGAGGTGGTAAAATGAGCGGGTTGGGTAATGAGTACTGATACCAACTAAATCAGGTTGGCTAATTGGTACGCATCCTAATACCATCTAAATTATCACAAACACTTTTCAAGAACCTAACCAACTTGCAATCACATTGATGTACTTTCAAATAACCTAACTTTAGATCAAATACATTAAATCATTCAAACACAACACCCAATCTATTATATGCATTCATATATAGAAAATGGGCCCTATATTCAAATATCACCATCATTTTAATGCTATTTATTTATGTTAAATGCTAATAGCTTTTATGAAGTATATGCTAATTGTATATATTAGAATTGGCAAGGTTCTTATGCATATTGGTTTGTACATACTACATAGTGCATATGTTATACATGGCTGGCTTTTGAGATGGATCAATTCATGAATTAGTGAAGCTCATAATATGGATCAAGATTCAAGAATTAGTGAGTCTAATAGTTAGAGACATCAGTTGGCTTTAAAAGGGTGTTTTTCTTAACAGTTTGACGCCTCCGCCCAAGGGGGCGTCAATACTGGTTTATGCTAAATTCCAAGATTTCAAGGATGTTGATATGTGGATAAACCAGGCTTAAAAAGAGACTAGCCTATCAAATAGATTGGGCTAAAAAAGAATTAAGAAACGGCTACGGATTTAAGCAAAAGAAGTCCAATATAATATGAAATTATGTTCACAAAACGTGATTTGTTCTATTACAATCAAAAGAATATATACAAGAGATATATCAATATACATGGAAATGATTACAACAATAAAACAATATAAATAACAATCAATCATAACTAAAAATAGTGGTGAATTTAAAATTCAAAACTTATTTGCTTGGAGCCAGAAATATGTTGACATGCCCCCGCAAGATGGACGATCAACAGAGAAGACCAATCTTGGATAGGAGAGTGTTGAAGTGTAGTCTTGATAACGGTTTAGTGAGAGCATCGGCAAGTTGATCATCACCGGATATATGAGTTACACGTATCGTCCCTTGTTGAACTTTTTCGCGTACAAAATTGAAATCTAAAGCCAAGTGTTTCATGAGCGAATGAAAAACGGGATTAGCCGAGTAGTGTGTAGCACTTAAATTGTCACAATAAATCGTAGGGGTAACAGTGGACTTGTACCCAAGTTCATATAATAAAGACATTAACCATTGAACTTCGGTGGTGGTGGAGGCGACAGCTCGAAATTCTGCCTCGGTGGAGGATCTTGCTAAAGTTGGTTGGCGTTTTGAGTTCCAAGCAATTGGATTGGAACCAAGATACACAATATAACCTGTGGTGCTTCGGTAAGTGGCCTTATCACTTGCCCAATCAGCATCAGAGAAGGCATGAAGATGAAGGGGGGACTTATTTTTAAAAATTAACCCGTGATGCAATGTGCCATGAAGATACCGGAGCAACCGTTTAAGGGCCGCCCAATGAAGATTAGTGGGGGAATGCATAAACTGGGAAGGTTTGTTGACCGTAAATGCGACGTCAGGTCGTGTTAAAGAGAGATATTGGAGAGCACCAACAAAAGCACGGTATTCAGTTGGTGATTCAAGGGGTGTACCTATTGGAAATAGTGGACCGGTTCGGTTAATTTAACGCGACCAACCGAGTTACGACCCGTGAGAGTTACACCTTGGGCAACGAACTAAAAATTCGCTTACATTGTTTAACCGGTAAATGACGAATATAACTATGACGGAATTATCATTTATAATAGTTATAAATGTTATAGTTTATTACTAAGTAAATAAACTTGTTCGGGCTTTAAACGAGTTGGACTTTGGAGGCCCGGTTAGGTTTTAATAATTATATACTTATATATAATTATATTAACCTAAATATGGCCAACTAAGAGAAAAAGTGATTCTGCCGTCACAACTCTCCAAAGTCAGTGGATATTCCCATATTGTTGGAGATAGAAAACAGTAGCCGCCAAACAACTCAATAATTGCCGCAAGCTAAAGTAAACCACCGTCCGTCGTTTATACAAGCAGGTAGTCACCACCGCACGACGCCGCCTAGCCCGCGCTGTCCTCCGCTGCTGCTGTTGACACGCCGCTGCCACCGCGCGTAGCCGCTGTTGCAACCCGCTTGTTCGATTCGTCAACTAGCGTTTGTTCGTTGAACCACGGTGTCTCAACCGGTTAATCATTAACCGAGGTATTCTTTTCTCATCGGTAGTTAACAATATATCGTATATTATTACTCATACTCGTATTGTTTGTAACCGGATCCTGTACGGTTCCGTTAAATGGTGATTACTAGTTTTGTATTCCGCCGCGTATTCATATATTAATGTGATTAATTATTATGAAACTAATTTAATTAAACCGAGTTTAATTGTTAAACTGTTGACTGATCACCACTGGAACCCAACAGTGGTATCAGAGCCTTGGTTACAACATACGAGTTGAATCCGGTCTTTTCACCGGATCTACATCATAAACTTCAAGCTAGTTGAAGTTTTTGATCTAGATATGTTTTTGAGCAATCTTGGTTTGGTCAATTTTTATTTATTTTATTTGACCAAAATATTGCTTAATTTTATTTTTGTTGAATATGTAAATCTGGCCCGACCTTGTGTGATTGGTTGTTTGATTTTGGCCATATGGATGGTTCAAAGTTGTATTTTATGTTTCGGTTTTACTCTATAGTTTTTGGCCACCTTGATGGTTCAAAATTGTAATAGATAGGGTTTGGTTTTTCATTATATGTATTTATAATATTGTAATGAAGAAGACCCGAAGGAAAACCGAGGACGAGCTCGTGGAGTTCTTGAAGTCAGTGGGAGTTAGCCAAGATGACCGGATGCACCCGAAGTCCATCCTTGTGGTTGTTTGTGTTGTGACCCCTTGACCCGATTGGTCTTGCTAATAGGCTCTAGCAAGACCAATCACCTTTTTGGCCATTTAAGATTTACATATTCTTGTTTGCTATTGTGGTTGCTTGCTTGATTATAATAGGTTATAATACCACTAACCTAATACCAAATATATTAAAATAAATTTTTATTAACCAATAAAGTTTTTGCAAAATTAAACTAAATTTGATTTTCCAAAATCTTATAACTTAATAGTTTAACTATTAACTTAAAATTGGTTAGTCATATCGCGACAAACTTAGTTTTAATAGGTTATTTAAAACTGAGTGTCCTGAGATATGAAAGGGTTCATCAAGTTGTCCCGATTAATACAGTAAAACTGGACTTTTACTCTATTCGGTAAATTCTAAAATTAATCCCAATTTTAAAATCAATAGTTAATGCCATCCTACTATAAGCCACACTTGAGGCATACTTCGAAACTTCGAGTGTTTGGAGCTACAGCACCGCACTTGTTTTCTAGCCTATCTCTTCAAGGTGAAAGGGTTTCGTTGACACATCCGACCCTTTTCACACGTGTCTGTACTAGGGCGACTATTACTTTACTCTTCTAATACGTGCTACAGCTGTCTGAATACTAAGGTGGGCATAGTTGAGGCTAAACGTATCTACTTAGGCAATTGTTGTCTTAATAGGCTTCATAATCGAGAGTTGTGCTCTATTCACAATTGGCAATCGTTGTCAATCTGCCTAACCACTTACTAATGTTGTGTGCTACAGCTACCATTACTAACTGGAAGCCAGATTCTCAAATACCTATTTTATTAATGTTAATTGGGTCATTAATAATAGGATTATAACATCAAAAATACTAATTAATTTACTTTTTCTTTTTTAATCAGATGTCATCAAACGAAAACTCACCCTACGCCCTTAAGTCTATCCTTGAGAAGGATAAACTAAACGGTACCAACTTCATCGAATGGCACCGCAACTTGAGACTTGTTCTTACCATGGAAAAGCGCCTGTATGTTCTCGATGGACCTGTTCTATCTGAGCCTGAAAACAACACAGCCGCTGCTCGAAAAGCTCTTGACAAGCATAGGGATGACTCGGCTGATGTCTCCTGTATTATGCTAGCCACCATGACTTCTGAGCTCGCTAAGGGCTTAGAAGACTTTGGTGCCTATGAGATGCTGGAACTGTAACACCCCGGCCCCTCGCACCACCAATATTGTCCGCTCTGCCCACGAAGAGCTCACGGATTTATTTTTGGTTGCCCAAAACGCGTTGGTGATTGAAGAGGCAGGGCATTACTTATGAACCAGTGATCTCTCTTGTCCACGGCCGATGTGGGATAGCCTAAGAGTGGGACGATGTTGTGTTTGCCAAGGGTGTTACAGACAACCCCCTTTGGACTCATCGTCCTCGATGAGGCGTGTCTCAACA
The DNA here is from genome assembly GCF_021521415.1 of Bidens hawaiensis. Taxonomy (NCBI): domain Eukaryota; kingdom Viridiplantae; phylum Streptophyta; class Magnoliopsida; order Asterales; family Asteraceae; genus Bidens; species Bidens hawaiensis. The sequence goes on from NW_027492195.1 coordinate 508,143, forward strand.
TCCCGAATGGCACAAGAGTGGCTTTGATACCAACTGTAACACCCCGGCCCCTCGCACCACCAATATTGTCCTTTGTAAGATAGTTGCATGAACAAATTTTTAAGCAAAAGAATAACGTAAAATCCTAGCATGACTCGAAAAACGCTACAAATGAGAAACATGATAAAAGCACTTATATATAGGATGTACCGGCGGCGTATCCACCATGCTTTTATCACGATTCGCATTTCCATCGTTTTTCTGCATCATCCTGAGATCTGAGTTATCGCACACAAGTGTACTTACTATGGCTTCCATACGGGGATTTCGATAATTAAGTGTGCACCCATAATTATTTCGATCGTCGTATGGTCCACATGGTTCGTCCCATTATGCGGTTTGAAAGACATATTTATTTTGTAATCTTTAAATAATAGATGTGTAAATAAATTTGTTGAATTTTACCAATATTGACAAAACAGTACTAGCGGTTGAGAATTTTGGGATTGACTTTTTTTTATAAGTAGGAAAATGGGATACATTAATGGAACAGTTTAACATCTTAAAATATAGCCAATGCGAAAATAACAATTCGGCTTAAATTAAGTAAAGACGATCAAATAATTAAAAAAAATTAGGAAAAAAAAAACAGTATGAAATAAGACTCGAAATCAGAAGTCATCAAGGTAATTACCAAAGTCTATAAATCGAGGTACTAAATAAAACTGATAAGGTGAAACCCGATAAATAGAAATGAATAGTCCAATAAATGATCACATAAAGTTGAGGTAGACAATGATACAATTAATAATAACATCGTACGATGTGTTTCACACGTGAAAAAACTTGAGGTTAAAAGAAATTGAAAATTCGATTGCGTGAAATCACGAGAATGAGGTGAGTTTATTTGGGGTGACGCATACATGTATCAATATAAATAAAATAGCATATAGTTAACAACCAAAATCATCGATGAAATGTGATAAAACGTGAATACGGCCACTATTGTGAAACCAATTATATAATCGTCATTATAATAACGGTTTCTACTAGCGCCAAAACTTGTAGACATCCACACATAGGCCGTTAATAGATTAGATGAAATGGTATAGAATAATGTATAGAATTGCGTTTACATAAATGCTCAATTATAAATAACATAGTCATAAAAAAATCGTTTAAAAGATAAACGAGATTGTTATTGAATAGTTTGCATTCGGTCACGAAAACAAAACACAAAAATGAAATCTCATGTGCATAATATTGTCACGAAACATCTCATCAAACGAAAATAAAATCGCAATAATTGTGAGACCTGAATTTAATGTCGAAATATGTAAATCGCGTAGCGTATAATAGACTAAAACTGAAAATGAGGTCCTAAGTAAAGGCCGTTTTTATTGTTTCTAAGAAATGTACATAATAACAAAGCATCGTGGTAACGCATTGCTAGGGAAAATATTTAAATTGTAATTGAATGTAAATCTTGTAACCCAAATTGTTAAAGGAGTTTGTATACATAAAGCGGTTGTGATAAAAAAATTATTTATAAAATAATGCTTGCGATAATAAGAGGTAATAGTTTGCGTAAATCGTTATTGAGAAAAAAATTGTGTAACAACATAAAGTATTTATAATTGCGTCCCAAAAGATTTGCAAAGCCATGGTCATTGAGTTTATGCAATATGGTGAAAGTTGTAATTTATTACTAAATAAATCTCGCATTCATCATTCAAATGAAACCTCGTATTTATAAAGTTATTAAAAGATTTATCAACTTAGGTGGCAATATTTAATTTTTAAAGCTTGAAATCATACATATAATCGTTTAATAATCCTTGAATACAAATCCTCATAATAAAATTTTGTTGTCATAACAATCTTAGATTTTTCAAAGATGATTTATAAGGTTTGGACAAAATATGTAAATCGTTAATCTTGAAAGAGTTTATAATCTATAAGTGATTATTTGAACACATGAGGTTGTTATAAATACACTAGTTGTGTGTAGGTATATATATAAAAAAAAGATTAAGGGTAAAATGAAGCTTGCGTGTGTATGGAGAGGTTTTAGGCTTCGAATGGTGAATGGTTTGGGAATTTGGTGAAGAGTGAGTATGTTTCGGTTGGCTTGCGTAGTTGGGTTTTCTTGAGTTGGATTTATGAGGTTTGTTGAGTGGTTTAGGCTTAGATGATTTGTGTGAGTAATGGTTGGGTTATTAGGATTAGGTTTGCTTATTTGAGTTCCGGTAAAGTTGATGGGTTGGGTAAGTCGACCTTGACTAGCTTAGGTTGATATTTGGTTTATACATGTATTTGGTAAGGAGTGTTAGGATTGCTATTTTGATATCAAACTCTATGGTTGGATGGGAACGGTGTGGCGATATGGTTTGGTGAATTGGCATAGCATGGGTCGAAGGATTTGAGTCATAGTTGGGTAAGCTTTGGTTATTACATGTTCAAGGAATTTTGTGGGTGGGTGTGTGTGTCGATGTCTTTGAAGTATTTGGACAGTAAGTTTGATAGGTGTTCGTGGCGTAAAGGTGTCGGTATTTAAGGCTTTTTGTTGGGTTGATTTTTGTATATTTTGAACTTGCATGGGGTTTGGGTAGGTGAAGGGTATACTTTTGGATGTCTAGATTTCGTTCATATTGAGGAAAGATTTTAAGTGCGTGGGAAAAACTTTTGAAGTGTAAAGATGGTTCGATTTAAGGCGGTAGTTTGAAACGGGATACGGATGCTTGGGAACTTGTGGTTGTGTTTAGGGAGGTTTTTGACTCATAATAGGTATTAAATTGAAAATATCATAATTTATAAATAATGTTTGAAACATCCATGAAAATTTTGATAATAAAAATTACAAGTTAATATATATATATATATATATATATAAATATATATTATATAAATAAAATTTTTGAGATCCGAGCGTGTGAACCACACAATTTTTTTATAAAAATTACAATAAATTTTTTTTGCTTATGAGGAAATTTAAAATACATAAATTGAATGTCGAAATTTGTTATGAGGTCTCAGTATTAAATGATGAATGTCGTTTTTGGAAATACAAAGTTGCGAAATGAAATTTTTTTACCAAGTTCGCTATTTAATATCGTGTAACGAAATACCATGGTAAGCTAAATGACTGGCATTGTAAATCGAGAAATCACCGGTGAACGATTTTTTTGGTCTTTAAAGTAATTTTTTTTGAAGTTTTGCATGAGAGCTTCAAGAAGATTACAAGCTATAAGTTTGTGACTTTCTTTAAAACCATGGCAAAACTATCATAAAAATTTTAAAACGCAGAAAATCGTATGATGTAAATTTTATTCGTGAAAATTTATAATGAACCAAGGATTGCATGGTGATAGTTGTTATGGAAATAAATTTGGGTAGCGATTTTTTTTACCACGTGTATTATATAATGTGGTACAATTAAAAATGTCGTGCAAAGTTTAAATAATTAAAATTTTGAAGTGATCGTAGAAAATAAACGGAATAGTTATAAAAAAAAAGAATTTTGTACAAGGACTTTAAAGACAATTTAAAGTTTATACAATATGAAATTTACATGAAACGTTGGGGTGAAATTTATCACAAAACTTTTTTTAATATAATGAAATTTATATAATAAGATTTTCGTTTGCAAATCGTCTTAATGAAAATAAATGGCATATTAAAAATTATTATGAATAGATCAAACTCTATATATACATATATTTAACCTATATCGAAGAGATCATAATGAACGAAATTTATAATAAAAATCATCGTGAACTCAAAATGAGAAAATTTGGTGTAAAACTTTACCATATAAAATCGAGATATATATAAAAAATATATATAACATTTACAAATGAAGACTTGTGATAAGAATTTATAAAAAAATAAATGAAAAATGGTTTAAATTCTTGAAACGTAATAATAATGTTTTAAGATTTAAAGGCGGAAAAATCGTGCATGAACCACCATGACTTGATATTCCGACACTAAAAACCTTTATTACAAAAATACCATGTTGGGGTCTAAACATGTGCACGTACCACCGCGTCTTTTTCATGTCTTCGACTCAAATAACGATTGTAACAAAAACAATAAATCAGAATACAACGTCATGTCAAAACACTAGTCCACGAAATTACCGTAGTTCTATTGTTTTAACACCGAAAATTAGGATGGCGGGCGGAACGCTCGCATTCGACTACTTAAAGTGGCCATCTCATATGAGACAATCTTTAAGGAGATTTGAAATAACGGGATCCAAGTTAAGCTCGTGATCCATAAAACACAATAAAAACTAATGTTTTTGCGTTTTAAGGTAAGGATACCTTGGAATACTATGAAAGTGTGTGTATGTGTATAAATAAAACGAAACAAAAGTAAGGTAAGGATACCTTAGTAGTTTCGAGTATTTGTATATATATATATACAATTTGATGAAATAAATAAGTATATAAATAAACAAGTGTATTGAACAATCAAGTATGGTAAACACGTATAGGCAAACACGTATAAGGACCCTAAAGTAAAGACTATACTAGGTCATTACGTCTAACCACCTATCCTATAGTCTTGTGGCTTTGATACCAATCTGTCACACCCCGACCTAAGGCGGCGGAACATGCCGGGGTGCAACGTGATTGGACAAATACACAAGACACTATTTAAAGTGACAATATTTAATCAACTCTTTTTATTTCAACAAATCAATAAACAACACATCTCATTCACACAAACAAGTTGAATACAAGTAGCAATTATATTGTTCGTTTTACTAATATCCTAATAGTCTTGGTAACGTTTTCGTCAAGTCCTCGAGTCAACAAAAGTCAAACCTGTAACATTTCATAAAATAAAGTTTGTCAACATAAAGGTTGGTGAGCAATTCATAAGTTTGAGCATATAAGTATATAGTAATAAAAGCCACAAAACTTGTATACAAAACAATAAATAAAAGCAACAACTTGGATAAATTGACAATCGCTAATAGAATTACGTTTGTGCCACCTAGCTACAAGGGGTTACCAAGTAGTCTAGGATTTAATAGAATATCGTTAATTGCATTACGTTAACGACACCGTGCTATAAGAGAATACCAGATAAATCACGGGTTTATAGACTTCCCCCATGACTGAAAGCGATAAACACATAGACATATAGCATAGAACACCAAATCAAGCAAGTATTTAAGTAATGTATACAATCACGTTTGTGGGTTTAAGATTCAAGTAAATAAAGCATTTAGTTTGATAAGTATGAAATGTCACCCCAAAACGGAAGATGAAAAAAGGGGTATGAAAGTACTCACCTCGATTGACGAATCGGGAAATAATAAATGATCGACAAATAGAAAGCTTGTAAACGAAACGACCAAATTCGACTTGAAAGCTAATTGAAAATGAATAAATAAAATATATTAATGAACTTGAACTTTAGTTGAAACTACATTTGAAACATTAAATAAGAATGTTCGGTTGTTAATCGGGCTACCGGTTAATTTGTTAACGATTAAGGACTCATACTTAATTGATACTTAATATAAAATAATATTATTTATGATAAAGATAGTAATGATAATAATAATTTTATAACATGTTACATATACATATACATATACATATACATATACATATACATATAAGATAAAGATGATAATACATAGTAATACTACAAATTGAGAATTGTAGTTAAAACTAATAGTAGTAGTAGTAATAATAAATATAATAATTATTACTTTATTGTTGAATACGTTATTAATAGATTTATAAGTTTTAATAATAATAATAATAATAATAATTATTTATACCAATTATATGTGCCATATTAATAATAACTAATACTTATAACATTTTAATAATAGTAGTATTAATGATAAAAAAAAGATATAACTCGAGTGACAATGACGTTAAACGACAACTAGGCCCGACATGGGTTGCGTTTCGATAAAACAAATGGGTTATATTAACAATATCATATTTTAATAATATTTCTTAATAATCATAGTAATAAAGATAATAATGATCATAATAATGATAATCTATTATTATGAAAATAATGGTAATAATAATAGTTTTGTTAAAAGATAATAATAACAATAATAGTAATAACAATAATAATAACAATAAAAATCTTGTTACTAATAATAATGATAATACTAAATAATTATCTTGTTAATAATAATAATAATAATAATCTTTATGTAAACATATTAACACTCGGGGTGTGACAGGAACAACTCAAGGGCATGTTCCAGAAACAAGCCCGTCAGGAACGGTTCGATACCATGAAACAACTCATTAGTTACAAGATGGCAGAAGGGTCTCCCGTCAGTGCGCATGTTCTTAAGATGAAGGGGCACATCAATCAGTTTAAGAAACTTGATTATCGCTTGCCCGATGAGATGGCAGCTGATTTCATCCTCAACCCTCTCCCCATATCTTACGACCAGTTCGTAATGAATTTCAACATGAACGGCTGGGTAAAGACAGTGCCGGAGCTGCACAACATGCTCAAAACGGCTGAGATGAACATTCCTTCAAGGACCAATCGAGTTCTGATGATCCGATCTGCTAGTGTCAAGAAGCCTAAACCCAAGAACGGGGGTTATAACGGTAAAGGAAAGAAGAAGGCTACTGTTGCTGCCAAGCATGCCACCAACACTAACAGGAATGTTGCAAAGGCACCGCCGCCGCCTCCTGAGGAGCGCCAGTGCTACAAGTGCAACAAGATGGGGCACTGGATGCGTAACTGCCCCGAGCATCTAGCTGAGATAGCAAAGAAGAAGGCCAATGGTGAAGGCACTTCTCGAGGTATTTCCATATACGTTATTGAACTTTTCACTGTCTCTAGCAACACATGGATATTTGATACCGGATGTGGTTTCCACATTGTTAATGTCTTGCAGGAGCCTGAGAAGTGGAAGAAACTGAATAAAGGCAGCATGGAACTCATCGTTGGAGATGGGAAGAGAGTACCAGTTCTGGCAACTGGAGTTTTTTATTTTACTTGTCCATCTGGCCTAGTTTTTCCTTTGAATAATTGTTTGTATGCTCCTGGTTTGACCAGAAACATCATTTCATTTTCATTGTTGATTGAACAAAGTTTTAAGTACGATTTTAATGGCATGGCTATTTCTGCTTACTTCAACGATATCTTTTATTTTGAGGCTAAACCTTGAAATGGTATTTATGAGATTGATGTTCAACCAGATAATAACGTATATCATCTTTCAAAACGTATCAAGACTTGCATCAATGATACTTTTCTATGGCATTGCCGACTTGGCCACATAAGCAACGCAAGAGTTAAAAGACTCCAATCCGAAGGGATTATTGAATCCACGGGACCGAACTCGTTTGATGACTGCGAATCTTGCTTATCTGGCAAACTCACCAAAGACTCATTCACTCATAAAAGTGAACGAGCAAGTGTTCTGTTAGGACTCATACATTCTGATGTATGTGGACCTTTCAGAACCATGACTAGAAACCATGAAAGATACTTCATTTCCTTTATCGACGATTATAGTCGATACGCTTATGTGTATCTTATGAAACACAAGCACGAAACTTTTGAAAGGTTCAAAGAGTTTCAAAACGAAGTGGAAAAACAACTTGGTAAAACCATTAAAATGCTTCGATCAGATCGAGGTGGAGAGTATCTCAGCTCAGAGTTCATCACTCATCTAAAAGAGCATGGAATTGTTTCACAGCTCACTCCACCTGGCACACCCCAACACAATGGCGTGAGCGAGAGGAGAAATCGAACTTTGCTAAACATGGTTCGATCGATGATGTGTAGAACCAACTTGCCTCACTCCTTTTGGGGTTTTGCCCTTATGACTGCCGCCACATTGTCAATCTAGCTCCAACTAAGAAGATAGACAAAACCCCATATGAGATATGGCACAAGGGAAAGAAGCCCAAATTGTCTTACCTTAGAGTATGGGGATGTGATGCTTACATCTCAAGTGAGTCTGATGACAAACTTGATCCCCGCGGCGTAAAAGTTGTTTTCGTTGGATACTATAACCAAAGCGGTTATTACTTCTTTCATCCTGATACAAATACGATTTCTATCAAGAGGAAATGCCACTTTCTTGAGAAGAAATTTCTCAATAGAGGAACTGGAGATAACATTGTCGATCTTGAAGAAATTCAAGAACCACAAACAACCGCTGAGGAAGTTGGAGTGTCTGATCAAAAAGTTGTTGTTGCTGACACATCAGACGTGAACACGAGCGTTAGCAGAAGTAGTAGGACTCCCGTACCATATTCTAGATACTTATGGCATCTAGATGGTCCCGAAGTCTTATTAGTAGCCGAGTCTGGCGAAGAGCCTACTAACTACAAATCTGCTATCTTGGATCCGGAATCCGAGAAATGGCAAGATGCCATGAACGCCGAGATGCAATCCGTGCAGGATAACCAAGTTTGGAACTTGGTTGAGCTACCCCCCGATAGTCGGGCAGTAGGGAGCAAATGGATTTTCAAGAGAAAAACCGACATGCATGGAAATGTGCAAACCTATAAGGCACGGCTAGTCGCAAAAGGTTTTACTCAAACTCAAGGTGTTGACTATGATGAAACCTTCTCGCCCGTTGCTATGACTAAGTCAATAAGGATATTACTTGCCATAGCCGCGTACTATGACTACGAGATATGGCAAATGGATGTCAAAACCGCTTTTCTTAATGGACATCTTTCTGAAGATGTTTATATGGTTCAGCCTAAAGGTTTTGTCGATCCTGAATATCCTAATAGGGTTTGTAAATTGAATAAGTCCATTTATGGACTTAAGCAAGCATCTCGAAGCTGGAATCTTCACTTTGATGAGAAAATCAAAGAGTTTGGTTTTGTCAAAAATGAAGATGAGCCTTGTGTTTACAGAAAGGCTAGTGGGAGCACTATATCATTCCTCATCTTGTATGTGGATGATATACTGATAATTGGAAACAACATTCCTATGCTTAAGGAAGTTAAGCACTGGTTGGAATCTTGTTTTGCAATGAAAGATCTTGGAGAAGCCGCTTATATTCTGGGAATAAAGATCTATAGAGATAGATCTAAGCGGATTCTAGGGCTTAGTCAAAGTACTTACATAGACAAAGTAATGGCACGCTTCTCAATGGAAAAATCCAAGAAAGGAGCTGTTCCAATGACTAAAGGAACCGTGGTGAGCAAATCACAATCTCCGGCAACGGACATTGAGTCTGAGCATATGCAAGCAATCCCATATGCTTCTGCGGTTGGCTCTATCATGTATGCTATGTTGTGTACTAGACCAGACGTCTCGTATGCCTTGAGCATGACCAGTCGTTTTCAACAGAGTTCTGGCATGGCCCATTGGACTGCTGTAAAGAATATTCTAAGGTACTTGAATAGGACCAAAGATATGTTCTTGGTGTTTGGGGGATTGGAAGAGGATCTCATTGTAAGGTGTTACACTGATGCTAGCTTCCAGACAGACCGAGATGATTCTCTCTCACAGTCAGGTTTCGTTTTCACTCTAAATGGAGGAGCCATTTATTGGAAGAGCTCCAAGCAGAGTGTAGTGGCGAATTCTACCACTGAATCTGAATATATAGCTGCATCGGATGCCGCTAAAGAGGCTGCTTGGATGAAGAAGTTCATCACCGATCTCGATGTGGTTCCGAGTATTCGCAAACCAATTGAGGTGTTCTGTGATAACACAGGTGCTATTTGTAGGTTCCCAGCCGGATCGACACGGAAATATCTCGTTCTACGTAGGTGCGGAATCCCTACGTAAGACGATACGAGCGTAGCAGACGATACACATTAAACACAAGCAAACACACGTTACAATACTCAAAAGACACGTTGTATTGCAACTAATAACACGTGATTTGTCAATCACCGATTACACGTACTGAACAACTGATTACAAACCTAGCCGCAGCTAAACATATATATCATACGACAACTTCGCCTAACATGTTAGGCGAAGTTGTAAGTAACTTTGCTTAAACCACAAGTTCGCCTATGATGAGCGAACTTGTGAAACACATTAATCAACTCATAACAAAACCAACTAACACTATTACAGACACTCGATACTGAACTACTGACATCATGTACCAACAGACTCCCCCTTGGCAGTAGCTTCATATCTCTATCTTCAATTACGTGTCTCGTCATCCCAAAAATCTTGTATCTTCCATCTTCAAGCATGAACGCCTTCTCGTACACAAACTGAAACTACTCTTTGATATTTCTTTGCTTCTTCTTTCCAGGCAGGAATATAAAATATCTTTTTCTCATTTAGCACCTGCAGATCAGCTTGAGACAAATTCACTAAGTGCATTGGATCATACACTCTTATCAGCTCCTGTTCATCTTCATCCTCCATCACTGCTTCAGCCGTTTCACTATCAACGTACCACCATTTCAGATCCTTTAGCACATCCTTGGGCATTTGTTTCATCGGCACTTCTTTCAAGCACCGGATCGGCTTATACTTCATTATCATCCAAGGCTTGCCATCTGCTCTCATTCCTCTGTCTTTGTCTTCAACGAGCTTTCCTTTCTGCGGTTTGAACAACTCGAACTTTTTCTCCTTTATGCTTTCTTTCCACACGATCTTTCCAATGATCCTAGCCATGTTATCATCACTCCTGTTTATCAACCCCAACCTGGCTAAGTCCTTCACTTCACACTCAGGCAACGTATTCAACGATCTCAACAACCTCTTGAAATAGTGTACCCCATCATACCGTTTAATCACAAAGAGCCTCAACTGCTTATCATATAACTAGCAAATAATCCCCTTTTTCGATTCAGCATACCCTTTGATGTTGTAACTTTTCTTGAACATAGTAGGGACCGCCGGTTTCTTAGTCTTTACGAACCACTGAGCGTAGCCTTCTTTCCATCTTGGCTGCTCTTCCCATTCTGTCTCATCACATCCCGTATCTTGACCCAAATCTGACTTTTCAACTTCTGGAATTTCATGTTCAACGTTATCCTCCACAATCTCTCCCTCTTCGACTTCATTGTCAATCACAATCTCAGCCCCTATCTTCTCGATCTCTTCCATCGGTAACACATCATCATCACCTATAACATCATCATCCTCAGCATCTACAACCACCACGTCATCACCCCCTGAACCACCAGCTGCACTCGTTGACTCCCCCTGAGATGTGGAAGCCCCAAGAGCTTGTTCAGTTCTTGGCAACTCTCCACCTGCATATTTCGATGCATTGGGATCATCGTCTCGATCGTTACGCTTCTTCGTCCTCAGCTCATCGCCCTTGCAGCTTGTCTCCCCCTGAGATGCCAAGAACTGCTTCAATGCATCAAAAATTTTACCATGCTCGATCAGGAGGGACGATTGAATTTGATTCTATGCAACGAGGCGCTGAATAGCGTGAGTCTGGATTAGATTCACTCTTGATTGTTCTGCCACGACCCTTTCAAGCGCTGCTATTCTTTCCGAGTCGGATAGGGTTGCATCAAAATCGAACCTCATATGTGATATGTCTTGAGCGTACGGAGGAGGGATTCCCAAAGTAACCGGCACCTCAGAAACAGGTGGAAACGTAACCGCAGGTGGTATCGTAACCGACAACCCTGCAGTGGCAACAACTGTAGACTCAACAAACCTTGCTACGACCTCCGATGGAGTAAGAGTTGGAGGGGGCAAGGACACAATCTCCGGAGCTGAGAGCTGGAATGTAATGGGTGGGATGCCGAAAGAAGATGAGGTAGTCAACACGGGAACACCCGAGGTGATCGGCCCTGTAACTGTCAATGATGAAGGGACCATAGTCATACCAGACAGTGTGGGTGGAGTGAAACGAACCACTCTTGAGCTCTCACCAGCTCCCGAACCTGCACCTGCCATTTCCCTTCTCGCTCTTCGAACCAACCGATGTAAATCTTCCTCAAAATCCGAATCACTGTCATCGTCGTCTCTCTTTCTCTTCCCATGAATCCTTTCTTGTGTAACTAAAATCCGTCTAGCTTCAGCCACATCATCATTTGAAGAATCAGAATCAGTTCTTCCCGTATCAGCCACAATCGTAGCTGCCATTGACACATCAGCACTTGAAATCTGTGCAGCCGAGACCTGCACCTCTTCCTCTGGATCAACACGTTCCATATCGAAGAATCTTTGGCCGCCAAAAGCAGCTTCATGATCAACGTGTTCCTCCGGTGCCACAACAGGAGCAGCAGGTAAAGCTTGCTGAACCACAGGTGGTGGTTGAGGTGCTTCAGCCTGTTGTGGTGCAGGATCCCGAAACTCGTCCCCACGAGCTGCAACATACCCCGGGTTGATCAAGTACCCAAATAGCGGAGTATGTCGAGGACGGAACTCTGGTTTACTCCTCGCACTTGATGATCTACACTGGGCGAAGATTCGCTTACTGACACTTTCCACATACCGAATCGGACGGCGCTGAGGTAACGTGGGAGCCACGTGATTCAAGATCATTTGAAGAAATCTTGGGTACATTAAGAATCTCTCACGCGCCACCGCTCGTCTTTGACGGTCTATCTCGTAGAACACCATCTGACTAAAGCTATAACGCTTATTGTAAGTCAGTGCTGTCATCGCCGACTGCATCGTTGCACCCATTCCATCTGTACCGGCCTTTCTACCCGACATGCACACGATCATCACGTGCATGAGAAAGCGCCATTGGTCTAACAAGAACCCCTTTCGTCTTTGAGTATCCCCCAATGGACCAGAATAGCCCATTCTTAGAAAAGCAGCATCTCTGAATGGAGCCACAAAGTCTGTAGGATCGTCTCTCGTTTCATCCCCAAACTGCAAAGCCACCCTGATCTACTCAGACGAGAACTGCACTACCTGATTGTTAACCGTTGCACGCATAACCTGGGGCTCGACTCGACAATCATATTCCACTGTCTCCCATAAATCTTCTATGTTTGGTAGGGAGATGGGCAGTGTTGTAGTAATAGCGTGGAAGATACGCGAGCGTATAAGAAACGTGATGATTTCGCGAAAATCATCAACACCGCTGACATCCGGGTCCAGAGTAATGTACATATTATGCCCCGGGAAAAACAGTCGGTTGTTGTCTCCACCTTCATCACCACCTGCACCACCGGCTCCAGCTACAGCTGCCATTTCTGCAACAAAAACAGTCTAAGTTAGAGAATCGTCAAGTCAAATCACAAGTTCGCCTGTTACCATGAGCGAAGTTATGATTTATTCTGTATAGGCGAAGTTAGGGGTGGGGCGAAGTTGGTGATAACTTCGCCTTAACTTTAACTTCGCCTGATAAATGTTAATTAAAAATAAGTTAAAAGGGCCAGGCGAAGTTAATGATAACTTCGCCTAACCACAACTTCGCCTCATATACTGTTAAACAATTAAATATCAGGCGAAGTTAACCCTTAGGCGAAGTTAAGGATAACTTCGCCTAAACTGTAACTTTGCCTGAATCTGAAGCGGCAACAGTATAGACGGCCAAACGAGGTGAAATTGGATAATTTGATGATTGTGGACTCTCCAAAACATGTTTTTGAGGAGATCACGACGATCAAGTTGATTACGACCACGTTAAAACACGTATGAAAAGTGGGTGTTGAGGGTTTGAATGAACGGGGTCACTAATCGAACCAAAACGACCTCCAATTAACGTCATTGACATAGATTATAAGTCATGACGACCTTACACACCTCGATCACGGATTGAAATTGAGAAATCTTGAGGTTGATTCACAATATAACTTCGCCGAGGGTATATAGGAACAAGTTCGCCGGGTTTAGAAAAGTAAAAGTAAAAAAGAGTTTGACTATAAGAATTCTTTATATACTTTCAATATTATACAGGCGAAGTTAGGGTTAACTTCGCTTACCCCTTAACTTCGCCTATTTAAAAAGTTCGCGTATAATTTCACAACTTCGCTTATATTAAAAGTTACACAACAAGCCCTTATAAATTGAACATTTTGCCATTAACTTTTAAAACCTCCTTTAAAGCGTTAAAAAATATGATCAACGACCAAGTAACCAGGTATTAAACCATAATACGACATAAGTAAAATCAAAATTTGAGATAGAATACACGGGATCAAATTTCAGTCTTGACAGGGACTTACATGTTTTAGAAAAGATCCGAACAGGAATCATACTAATTAAGTGATTGTCACTTAGATCCATGTTCAGCTGTATTATGACATAAAGAAACAGGTTGTAAGCAGGTAAACAACTTAGTATGGTTTTCATCGTTTCTGTGATACGGATTAGGTTCAATTAAGCTTAAAATATAAATGGACAACACATCAGAGATTGTGATGTCTCATATCTATTCTCAAAGCTTATTTGGCTTTCCCCAAATCACCCTGAGTTGACCTCGACTCGTAGTGTCTGATTAAATAGTAAGTACACTTCGATCTGTAGAGTCTTCTTCCCGTTCTCTTTCTTGCATCTTGATTGAGAAGTATTAACATTATAAGCTTTAGAATGTCTCAATAACACATAATTTATTTATTTATTTATTTATTTATTTATTTTTATTTTTTTATTTTTTTATAAAAAAATATTTACACAGCTTCAGAGTAGTAAACAACTGCAAGTCCCGAATCTGGATCACTGCAGTTTCTTGACACGCTATCTTCATGGGAATCAGAACACTCACGGGCTCGTGTATGACTGGGTAATCGCTTTTCTGCCTATCATTCGGAGAGATGTGTATGGATACATGCACAACTCATAATGAGTTTCCACTTAAAATCGAGGAGATTAAGTTAGTATCACTTCTACTTTTACGCACCATAAAAAGCTACCATTACATACAATGACTGTTCTAAAGTCTTTTAGGCCTAATAACTTCACTAGTTAAGCACACAGAATTAGTTTGTCTATCACTTTCCAAGGTTGGATCAATTTTCTTTTAAACATAGTAAAGAAACTTCTTACGAAGTAATAGACTTGAAAAATTATTTCATTTCCCATAAAAAGTTAAAATTCAAACGCCCCGATCAAGTCAAGTCTTCAGGTAAACGGCTATCCTGAAGATCCAATGGATCAGTTGGACCGACCACATACGAGTATGTGTCCTTCTAACTAAATATGAACGACTAATTTTCAGCGAAAGAATTAAAAACACATCATAATCCGCCTCGGTCACTTTCAGTCATCTGGTTAATGGCTATCCTCATAATCTATTGGTAGAACTGAGGACCAAACATATCCGAAGGTATGTCCTTCAAACTGAAGCAACTTCTAAGCGATAGTGACGTTTTTTTTTAAGTAAGTAAAAACGAAAAATATGGTTACTCGGGATTGATCATCCCATTAAGCTCAACAAGGTTTTGAAAACGAGTTCTGTCAAATGCATTAGTAAACAAATCAGCGAAATTATCTAACGAATCAACCTTTTCGAGCACTATCAATTTCTTCTCAGCACAATCCCGTATAAAATGATGACGAATGTCAATGTGTTTGGTTTTGCTATACTTTACGGGATTGTTAGTTACTGAGATAGCAGCAGTGTTATCTATGCAAATAGGAGTATGAGTGAAGTTCAGACCGTAATCGCGCAATTGCTGTTGTATCCAAAGAACCTGGGAGCAGCAGTTCGATGCTGCTATGTACTTTGCTTCACAGGTAGAGATGGCGACTGAGGTCTGCTTCTTGCACTGCCATGACACTAATCTGCCTCCAAGAAACTGGCACCCCTTGTTGTTGACTTCCGATTCTGATTACACCCTCCATAGTCAGAATCTGTGTAAGCGACCAACTCCAAGTCTCCACCTTTCGTGTACCACAACCCCAGCTTAGGCTTGCCCTTGAGATACCGCAAAATCCTCTTCACACCCTTCATGCGAGATTCCTTTGGGTTTGCCTGAAAGCGAGCACACAGACAAACTGCAAACATAATTCAGGTCTTGATGCAGTTAAGTACATTAAAGAACCTATGATTGCCCGATATTGGGTGGGGTCCACGTCTGCATCACTGTCTGAGTCAGCACCCAGTTTGTGGTTGACGAAAACTGGAGTATCAAATGGAGTGGTGTCCTCCATCTTGAAACGTTTGAGAACGTCTTGGACATATTTAGTCTGATGAATGAACATGCCATCTTTCTTCTGATCAACCTGCAATCCTAAAAAGAAAGTTAGTTCACCCATAGCACTCATTTCAAACCTCTTTTTCATGACGGCTTCAAACTCCTGACACATGGCGACTTTTGATGCAGCAAAGATGACGTCGTCCACGTAGACTTGAACCAGAAGAAAGTCTCTTCCTTTTCTCTTAACGAATAGTGTGCTATCGATCTTTCCCCTTTCAAACCCATTCTCAAGCAAGTAATCTGATAGAGTTGCATACCAGGCACGAGGGGCCTGATGAAGCCCATATAGCGCTTTACTTAGCTTGTACACGTGATCAGGAAAGTCTGGGTCAGGAAAACCCGGAGGTTGCTCAACGTACACAACCTCATCGACTTTACCGTTAAGAAACGCACTCTTCACGTCTAACTGGAACACCTTCATCTCCTTGTGTGCAGCAAATGCCAAAAACAAATGAATCGCTTCCAATCTCGCCACAGGAGCAAACACTTCATTGTAGTCGATCCCTTCTTGCTGATTAAAACCTTTTACAACCAGCCTTGCCTTGTTCCTGATAATTATCCCTTTTTCATCTCTTTTGCATTTGAAAACCCATTTTGTGCCAATCGCATGCACATTCTTCGGTTTTGCAACCAATTTCCAAACCTCCATCTTCTCGAACTGGGCTAACTCTTCTTGCATGGCTTCGACCCACGAGCTGTCCTTTAGAGCCATTTGATAGTTCTTTGGTTCAATCTGGCTGATGAAGCAGGTGTACAAGCACTCGTTAATGATACCTGTTTCTTTAATACTTGTGTAAACACAAGTGTGCTCATTCAAGCTTCGTCTTGTTTGTACACCGTCGGACAGATCACCTATCACGTTCTCCAAAGGGTGATTTCTGTGAACTCCAGTAGTCGGAACCGAACTGACTTGCAGATTGTCTTCCAGGTTCGAAGATAGTTCATCAATGGGCGATTGTTGTTGAGAATGAAAAGGATTGAAGAATTCATCTTCTGTAGAGGCAGCAGGGGTAACAACAGCACTTGACGAGGAAGGTTGACATTCATCGTACTGTGGTCGTTGCACAAAATTTTCTTCCTCATCATAATGAATTTGCGTGGCAATTCTCTCATCAACTTCAGCACAATCCAAGTAAGGCATATTAAAAGATTTAAAAAGCTTATCATAGTCGAAAGCCTCAGCGGGTCCCGTGCTTGGTTTTGGTGGTTTGTAACTTGTGATGTCAGTGTTACACACCACCTCCACCTTGCTGGTCGATTGATTAAAAACTCGTCTGTTGGGTGTCCCAACAACATATCCGACTAAAATACCTTCGTCGGCTTTCTCACCAAATTTTGAGTTCGTCTTTAATATCGAACACGGGGACCCGAATGGTTCGAGACCATTCAGGTTAGGCTTTCTACCATGCATAAGTTCATAACATGTTTTATTCAATCTTTTAACAGTTAAACTCGATTAAGGATATAACAGGCTGTTGCAACAGCTTCAGCCCAGAACACCACAGGAAGTTTAGCATCAGCCAACATTGTTCTGGCTCCTTCAATTAACGTCATGTTCTTCCTCTCAGCCACCCCATTTTGTTGCGGAGTATACGGGGCGCTGTACTGGTGGTCTATCCCTTTTTGTAGGCAGAACATCTCCATCTGGTAGTTTTTGAACTCTGTTCCATTGTCACTCCTGATGTATTTAACCTTTCTCCCCACTATGTTCTCAACTTTGGTAATCAAGTTAATTACCAACTGAACCGTGTCATCTTTCGTCTTCAGGAAATATACCCAAGAATATCGAGAGAAATCATCAGTAATCACTAAGCAGCACGATGTTCCATCTAGGCTTTTTACATTCACGGGACCGAAGAGATCCATGTGAAGTAGGTCTAGGGTACAGACTATTGAATTGATCTTCTTGGTATGATGAGGTTTCTTGTGTTGCTTTCCCTTTTTGCACGACAAGCATTGGTCTTCAAAGTTGAAATTTTTCAAGGGAACACCCATCACCAGCCCATTCTTGACAATGTAGTTCATTTTTCGAAGATATATATGCCCCATTCGTCGATGCCATAACTCGGACTCCGATTCAGTTGCTTTTGACAGAAGACATGATTCTTATGTTGCCATCTCAGTCGACCTCAGGTCCATTATATATGTATTCTTTTCCATTGGAGCCTTCATCACTATCCATGCCTCTGGTATCTTGAAACCAGGATACAGTACAATCGCTTCATTTTTGGTAAAGTGCACAGTGTAATCTTTGTCACAGATCTGAGACACACTCAGCAAATTATGCTTCAGCTCTTCAACGAAATTCACCTTTTCTAACTTCATTTTTCCATTAGTCACCGTCCCAATTCCAGTAATTCTACCACCACTCTCTCCAGCAAAACTTACTCTACCTCCCTGAACAGGTTTCCAATCGTGTAACAAATTCTTGTTACCAGTCATGTGCCGGGAACAGCCGCTATCCACAACCCATAGATTGTTTGCAACCCTGTTCAACTGTTCCTGCACGATTAAAGCAAAGGATTAAAATCTGGGGACCCAAGACCAATAAATCTGTTAAAAGGCATCCCATACTCTGGCTGTCCAAAGTTAGTATTAGAATGATTTCTGTAAGTCCTAAAAGGATACCTTCTTGTAGATTGACCATGAGGCCATCCAAACCTTCGTTAATTAAATGAATTAGAACTAGTGGTTTGGATGTTAACAGGGAAAAACTGAGATCGATTTCTTTGAAAACCTGGATTAGTCCAATATCTGAACTTTGATGAGTTTGCATTCTTACCATTATAGTAATTACTGTTAGCTCTATTCTCAGTTTTCGGAGGCCTCATACCTCTGAGTCTTTGATTTAGAGGGCAATTAGCAATCAGGTGTCCTATTTGATTACATCTGAAACAACTCCTGTGTTCAACTTTCATCTCAACAGTTGTTTCTGATGTTGAGGTAGCATTACTACCCGTTTGTCTAACATATGGTGGGACATACGGGTTTAGAGGAGACTTCTTTTCAGTAGGCTTATACTCCTCCCCACGTCTTAGTAACACTACCTCTTCTTTTGTCTCACTAGATTCGGATGTTTTGTCCGAATTTGATGAGACAGAACTTGGAACAGAAATCTTAATACTCGAAACAGGCTTAGTCGTATCTTTTTCACTCAATTCAGGTTTTTTAATTGAAACTTTAACAAGAACTGTCTGACTAATCTCAACATCAACAGATTTATGATTACTAGGATCATATGTATAGTTATGGTTATAAGGTGGTGGAACTTCAGAATATCCAATTCCTCCCCTTTTAACTGGGGAACGTTGATCACTTACGAGGTGATCAAGTATTGCAGAGGAATTTCTAAATTGCTCAAGCTTTCTGTTTAGTTCCACCACTTTCACCTGGTAATCAGCTATCTGTTTATCCCTTTCAGCAATTAGTTTGGTTTTCTCTTATAACACTTCATAGCTAAGATCAATTACTTGTATTTTTTCAGCAAGACTTGCTTTAAGACTTCTGATATCTTTTTCACTAGCCTTAATCTTTAATGAATAACTATTTTCTCTAGTTTTAGTGTAATGATGATCTTCTTTTAATGTTTTAAATTGAGAGTCCAAACTAACAAACTGATCAGTTAATGTTTTCAATTGTTCAGACAGATTTTCACATTGCATACAAGGGAGTTCAGAACTTACCTCAGAGAGCTGATCATTCACCTCTGCCATATAAGCTTGATCTTCTCTTGTCTCTCTGTCGTTTCCTTCAGTTTCGATGTTAACCAAGTTGGCCTGTTCGAACACGTCCTCAACCTCCAGATTCCAATTGTATCCCCCGTTCTGTCTAGATACCATCGCCCTATTCTCATTACTTCCCCCATTCGGTTGTGCTGGCCTGTTCTGACTACGTTCTACTCTTTCATTTGTGCATTCTTTAGAAAAGTGTCCATTCTGTTGACAGTTATAACACCGAACCTTTGACTTATCAAACCCTGGTTTTTCGCCAACAAGCTTTTTACTAGTTTTCTTCATAAACATTTTGACTCTCCTTACTATCATCGCCATCTGCCACTGCAGATCCATCTCCTCCAGATCATCAGCATCGATCTGATCATAGTCTTCGTCTAAAGTTGCAGGGTCAACGATTTTACCTTTAATGTAATTTTCGTAAGAGGCAATGAAAGATGCATAGAGAGCAAACTGTTGTTCAGCAGATTTAACACTCATGGGCATCTGAGAGTAGTTATTGTTCGGAACACTTGAGGAAAAACTACCCTTTGTTGCTTGAGGTTTAGAAGTATTTGTTCCACCAGCTACGAAACACACATCACCATCCATGTTGAGGCTCGAGTCTCCCTTTGAGTAGTAAGCAGATGATTCTGACTTTGAACTTGAACTTGAATTAACTTTCGCACCATACATTCCCGGATCCTGAACCTGATCAGTTGGTGTCTCTTTTCGAACCATGTTAAGTTCAAAAGTTTGTAGTTTATTGACTGTTGTTTCCAAGTCGATGTTTGCAAACTCTTTATCTTCTCTCATCAAGACAGTGTATATTTCCCATTTCGGTGGGAGAGCATCAAGAAGTTTTTCTACGATCTCTTCTTCTTTATAGTCAATTGAATAATTTCTGAGTTCTGTCATCAAGTGGTAATACCTTGTGATGATATCATCAAGTGACTCATTCTTCAGATACTTGAACACCGAGAATTGGGTTTTGAGAAGCTTAATCTTGGATGCACGTATCCCCACATTACCTTCATATCGGTTTTCAAGTGCTTCCCATAGCTCTCTGGCGGTTTTGTATTTCCTGAAAGTGTGAAGAATCTCTTGTGGAAGAGCCATTGTTATTGCAGCATGAGCTTTGCTTTCTGCCTCATACATCTTCTTTTCTTCCTCTTCCATCTTATTGTATTTCTTTATTTGTTCACGACCCTCAAACAAAGCCGTTGGTGGAATGTATCCATCTTGAATGCACACCCACATCTTAGCATCTTGATATTTAACATATTGTTCAAAGCGATCCTTCCATGCCACGAAATCTGTACCCTTAAGCATTTTCGGAGCCTTAGTGGCTGAACCGGCTTCCACTTCCATTTTCACCAGTTCCGTAATATTTATAGAAGTCATCTTTGGAAGAAATACAAACGAGCACTCAAAGAAACCAAAAAAAAAATAACTTATTATTCTGAACAGTACTGTAGGCGAAGTTACACTTAACTTCGCTTAAGTCTTAACTTCGCTTGTCACAACTTCGCTTGTCTAACTTCGCTTGATTTATCAACTTCGCTTTCTTCACAACTTCGCCTGATGACAACTTCGCTTGATAACAACTTCGCTTAAGTTAAGCGAACTTGTGAGTTAGGCGAAGTTATTGATGACTTCGCTTAATCTTATATCTTCGCCTAAACCCTACAAACAGTGGCGGCAAATTTGCCTGATGAACACAACTTTTTGCAGGTTTGATTTTGACGTTTTGCGAGGAATGCGAAGATGTAATGGGTTGTTTTTGATGTAGGGAGGTGAGTAGGACACAAAAACTCGGTATATCAACGTTAACTCGTCCCGCGAATAGTCGAACGGAACGATTTCTACACCCGTGTGATAATCCCGAACCACACAATCACGAGCAAATGCTCTGATACCAATTGTAGGTTCCCAGCCCGATCGACACGGAAATATCTCGTTCTACGTAGGTGCGGAATCCCTACGTAAGACGATACGAGCGTAGTAGACGATACACGTTAAACACAAGCAAACACACGTTACAATACTCAAAAGACACGTTGTATTGCAACTAATAACACGTGATTTGTCAATCACCGATTACTCGTACTGAACAACTGATTACAAACCTAGCCGCAGCTAAACATATATATCATACGACAACTTCGCCTAACATGTTAGGCGAAGTTGTCAGTAACTTCGCTTAAACCACAAGTTCGCCTATGATGAGAGAACTTGTGAAACACATTAATCAACTCATAACAAAACCAACTAACACTATTACAGACACTCGATACTGAACTACTGACATCATGTACCAACACTATTGCTCAGGCCAAAGAGCCCGGATCTCATCACAGAGCCAAGCACATTCTAAGGAAGTTCCACCTCATACGGGAGATACTGGAACGAGGTGACATCATAATAAGCAAAGTAGACATAGATCAAAACCTAGCAGACCCGTTCACTAAGCCGATGACTCATGACAAGCATGACCAACACAGGGATGCTATCGGTCTTAGATTGGCTAGTAATTTGTTTTGATTTAGTATTTGGATGTATGAACATTGAAACAGTTATACTTTTAAGTTCGCTTTTGATTTAATGGTTAAATGCAAACGTTGAATATTATAATTGTGTTCATTTTAATACGTTTAATCCATGAATATTGTATTCTAAATTATCCGTAGTCGGTCAGACTCATGGGAGCAATTCTGAATTAAGACTATTCTGACTTTGGACTCAAAGGGTTGACTTCCAAACTCACAGACCTCATTACGAATGACGTTGGATGTAACTCGCATCAAATCGTCTTCATGGATCTTAGTCATAAGATGCATTTGATATTGGTATGCTCATTTAGTATCCTTAAACCTGAGATACATATTAGAACTTTCGTTTACTAAAGGTATTCTTTGATCAGTGTCAAACGCTGTAGCGTAACTGCCAGACATAAAGGCATTGGTTGGGAGTATTCTGAAGTTCAGTGGGAGTTGTATGTAATCAAGATGGGATTCTGCACTCTTACATGATATGTAACAGTTAGACATCTTGGCGCCTTCGTTGATTCAAACTGGTCAAGTGTGAGGCCTCACCCAAACTTACTGTGTGTTTGATTGGACCACTTTGACTCGAGAACGAAAACGATAATGATTGAACGCCATATGAGATTGATCTGATCCATGTCTCATTGTTCAATTGGTGTCTTATACGGAAAGGATAGATGACAACGATTACTATAATTTCATTATCTTGCAATAGTGTATTCCAATATCTTTTGGTTAATGAATTTAAAGTGTCATAACTTGTTGGGGGCAGCCATGTGTAGCTAGAGCACCGCTGACTGTCTGCGTTAAGGATATTAATCGAAATCCGTCCAAGTGGGAGACTGTTGGAAATAGTGGACCGGTTCGGTTAATTTAACGCGACCAACCGAGTTACGACCCGTGAGAGTTACACCTTGGGCAACTAACTAAAAATCCGCTTACATTGTTTAACCGGTAAATGACGAATATAACTATGACGGAATTATCATTTATAATAGTTATAAATGTTATAGTTTATTTACTAAGTAAATAAACTTGTTCGGGCTTTAAACGAGTTGGACTTTGGAGGCCCGGTTAGGTTTTAATAATTATATACTTATATATAATTATATTAACCTAAATATGGCCAACTAAGAGAAAAAGTGATTCTGCCGTCACAACTCTCCAAGGTCAGTGGATATTCCCATATTGTTGGAGATAGAAAACAGTAGCCGCCAAACAACTCAATAATTGCCGCAAGCCAAAGTAAAACACCGTCCGTCGTTTATACAAGCAGGTAGTCACCACCGCACGACGCCGCCTAGCCCGCGCCGTCCTCCGCTGCTGTTGTTGACACGCCGCTGCCACCGCGCGTAGCCGCTGTTGCAACCCGCTTGTTCGATTCGTCAACTAGCGTTTGTTCGTTGAACCACGGTGTCTCAACCGGTTAATCACTAACCGAGGTATTATTTTTCTCATCGGTAGTTAACAATATATCGTATATTATTACTCATACTCGTATTGTTTGTAACCGGATCCTGTACGGTTCCGTTAAATGGTGATTACTAGTTTTGTATTCCGCTGCGTATTCATATATTAATGTGATTAATTATTATGAAACTAATTTAATTAAACCGGGTTTAATTGTTAAACCGTTGACTGATCACCACTGGAACCCAACAGTAGCGTCAGTGGGTGTAATGGGATCCGAGAATGACATTGGTGTGGATGCCGGCTTACAATCACTCATGTTGGCTCGGTTTAACAAATCAAGAATGTACTTAGATTGGGAGAGAAAGAGACCGTTAGTGTGAGGGAGAACCTCGACACCAAAAAAGTACGAGAGAGGACCGAGGTCTTTAAGAGAAAATCGAGTGGCAAGGGAGGCGATATACTGTTTACGAGAGTGGGATTCGAACCCGTAATAATTATATCGTCTACGTAGACGATGAGAAAAATTGGGGAGGTGGTGCTGTGATTAAAAAAAAGGGAAGAATCTGAAATAGTTGGTTTGAAACCCATGGAAAGAAGATAGGATTTTAGTTCGTCATACCAAGTACGTGATGCTTGGCGAAGACCATAGGTGGCTTTGTGTAATTTACACACATGATTTGGAAGAGATGGATCGGTAAAACCGGGGGGTTGAACCATAGAGACATCTTCTGTTAGTGTGCCTTGTAGAAACGCATTATTAATGTCAATCTGGCAAAGACACCAGCTTTGAGAGGTGGCAAGGGAGAGAATGAGACGGAGAGTAGCGGGTTTAATGACGGGGCTGAAAGTTTCTACATAATCGAAACCAGGGCGTTGATTAAAACCTTTAGCCACGAGACGAGCCTTTAGGCGGTCAACGGTCCCTTCAGGTTTGAACTTAGTTCTGAAAACCCATTTACAACCGACAAGGTTTGGTGCAGATTCTGGTGGAACAAGGGACCAAGTAGTATTGCGTTGAAGGGCATCAAACTCATCTTGCATGGCTTTGCGCCAGAGAGGACTCTTAAGAGCCTGGGTAATTGTTAGTGGTTCTTTGGGATGTGAAGGAGAAATATTATAGAGGACAAAATTATCATTGTGATATTTTGGGTTAGGTTACGAGATGGTGAGGGGAAAATGGTAGGAGTAGTGGTGGAGGAAGGAATAGTGGTGTTAGAGGTAATGGGAGCAGTAGTATTGGTGGAGGATTCATTGGAATATTGGGCAGAAGAGGGTGATAGGGTTTGGTTGTAGTGGATTTGGGCTGGAAGAAGGGGAGTTGGTGGAAGATAGGGAGGTCGGTTCATTGGTTTCATTTGGGCTGGTTGGAAGAAGTGAAGTGGGTATTGGGTTGTGGGGAATATTGGTTTGTTCATAATTGAAGGAATGGTTAGTAGGTTGAGAGGGTGTAGTAGTGGAAGTATTTTGAGATGAGGATATGGTGGGAACAGGGTCATGAATGGGTGTTTGATGGACGAAAAGTGGTAACCAATTATCCGGATTTGGAGGTGGAGGGGTTTGTAAGTTGGTTATGAGTTCATAGGGAAATTTATTTTCAATAAAGTGAACATGTCGGGATATGTACACCTTCTCCGATGTGGGATCAAGAAGATAATAAGCACTTTGAGTGGACGAGTATCCCACGAAAATGCAAGGCTTGGATTTTGGTTGAAGTTTGTGAGAAGTGTAAGGTCGAAGCCAAGGATAGGAAAGACAACCAAAACTACGAAGCTTATCGTAGTTTGGTAATTTTTAAAATAGGCGAAAGAATGGGGAGTCATTTTGGAGAGTTGATGTGGGTAGGCGGTTGATTAAATAAGTTGCGGTAGTTAGGGCGAAAGGCCAAAATTTTAATGGCATTTTGGCATGTGATAGGAGGGTGAGACCCGTTTCAACAATATGACGGTGTCGGCGTTCAAAGTGCTTATTTTATTTAGGGCTCTGGCTCTCTACTTTTTACTTGCAAAAAGGTTGATTTTAGTACCCTTTTATCTCAAAAAGTCGTTTCACACTTTTTTTTAGCATGTAGCTTTAAACTAAAAATTATTTTATTGTAGTAATACAATATTCATATCTCATAATCGTACTTAAGTAATATTACTAAGCCAACTGTGATTTTAATTTTTATAGTTATATGTATGGATTACACTGTAAATATTTCATTTTCCCCGGTATTATTGTATATCCATGAGTATACAGCAACCTAAAGTGTCACAAACACTTTTCATTTTCAAGAACCGAACCAAATTTCAATCACAATGAAACATTACCAAATAACTTAAACTTAAAATCAAATAACAAACTTTTATCACCATTAAATTTTGCAAACACTGGACCTAATCTATTCTATGCATTAATATAATAAGGAAAATGGATCATAAATTTATACATCCTAATCATTTTAATGTCATGTATATATGTAAAATATATGCTCACAATTTATATGTTTATGTAAAATATATGTTAATCTG
The DNA here is from genome assembly GCF_021521415.1 of Bidens hawaiensis. Taxonomy (NCBI): domain Eukaryota; kingdom Viridiplantae; phylum Streptophyta; class Magnoliopsida; order Asterales; family Asteraceae; genus Bidens; species Bidens hawaiensis. The sequence continues at coordinate 534,368 of NW_027492195.1, forward strand.
TGCTAAATTTCAAGTTTTCAACCTGAGATGTTGATGTTTAGATATTTAGATAAAGTGATAACTAGGCTTTAAAAGAGATTGGGCTAAAAAGAACTAAGAATAACTAGGGCTTTAAGCAGGATGGATCCAGTATAATAAGTTGTAGGGTCCATTTGTATTTCTGGGCTCTTGATTTTTAGTCTTATATATATAAGGTTGATTTTTAAAGGTGGGAAATTATTTTTTTTTCTGTCAAAGTGACCCTCATGAGATTTCGGTGGGACTTATGCCACAACAAAGTTTATTTATACAATGATAATTGAGTTTATTAATACAACTATAATTGTTGTAACAATAGCCAACATAATTGGAAAATTACAAGAATAAACATCTTTGACCAAAAATTTTAAAAGCAGACATATTTATTTTAACCTCATCTTTTCAGTCATTAAGTTTTGGTCTAATAACCAAGTAGTACAGACGGGTAAGCCTTAGCCGGAACTTTCTGGCCACTGAAATTTGTAAAAAGTAAATGAAACTCACTTTCAACTAATAAAAATTTGACACGTGTCAATCACAACAAATTAATTTTACAGCTCTAGTTTTTTAGCCGGCATCATTGACTCTTAACCGACTTCGGAATATGCATTTATTTACTTATCCGGCTCATATTTTCTCTTTTAGTCGGCTCCAACTATGCTCGCATGCTAAAACTTCATTATCCGGTTTTTTTCTTTTTATTCGTGAAAATTTAGCCATTAAATAAATATTTTATCAACCCAATTAAATACTTAGTCGATTCGTTTTTTTATTCTGTGAGTTGGCTTTGCAAAAGACAACTTTTTCATAGTTGTACTTTTAAAACTTTATATTTATGTGATTAGTAAAAAAAACATAGATATTACATCAACATAGCAGGTAGGCGGGCAACAAGCTGCGCCGCCACCCCGTTTTGAATTTCAAACCCTAACCTGCTAAAGTCAAACCCCTGCCCCTTTGAAGTCGACACATTGCTATGCACAACCTGTTGGACCCTGGTTAGGAAACGGATAGCTTCCTGTGCCAAGGAGCCAAAGGTATCAAAAGCCAAAAGGACAAAAACATGTTGGTTCTCTTCGCAGGGAAGTATTTTTTTTTCTAGGAAGCATGAAGTGTAACTTGATAGAATTGCTTGGCTCATATTTTAGTTTTCTTGTGGTGGATGCTTGTATCTTCCACATATATTATTTTTCTTTTGGTTTAGTTTGGTTTGTTTGTTTGTTTCTAGTTTTGTCATGTACTTTTTAAATATAAATAACGTTTTTAGTTTGATATCATATTTTGATTATCTGGTTGGAGCAGCGTGTTTGATTTGGGTCTCCAACTTCACTATTAATGCTGCTTTATACCAAGAGATTTTTTGTATGTTTATGTCTTTTTTTTTCTTTTTTTTTTGTCATTTAATGATTTTTTTTCCATTCCTTCCTTCGTGATTTTGGCTTTATTTGGTAAAGTGGGGACAGTATACATTTTAAGCACTTAAACGCTTTGTAAAGCAATTTGTAGAAGTAGGGAAAAAATTTCTTGTAAAAATACGTGTTTTATTTATTTCATCTTTTAAAAAAAATCATATTAATAACTTGTAATATTTCTAATAATCTAATACATTTCTTTACAAATTTATTAAAACCTAGATTATTTCTAAAATAAAGTATTTTTTAGTCTTATAATGACAAAAACAAAAACAGTTTAGTTTTATATTGTAAGAATTTGGGTTTTTATCATACTTTTTACTTGTAAGAACCTTAACCACAAGATGAAATGCAAAAAATAAGAGAAGATGTCTCTATGTGTTTCCTTAATAGTGGGGTTTCGTCTATGTCGTTTATTTAGATTACACTTTTTAGTAGATGTATATGTACTCAAGTGGACTTCCGGGTGGTAAGGAGTATTTTTCTCAACAGAATGGCGAGGGTTTGAATTCTACAGTGTAGAGGTTGTGTGATTTTACTTGCTAGGATAGATTATGTGCGTAAAAAAATGTAGTTGTATCTCGTTATAACTAGCAACGATTGTTTAAGATTCAGGCTGGTTGGCTCTTTACAACCATGTAAAGACCTTTTGATATGTGCATATTTCTCATAGTTAGTGGTAAAGATTAGATTCTTTTCAAGCTTAAGATAATAATTCTTTTAAAGCTTATGAAAAGTATAGTATCATGACCAAGCATTTTAGTGTAAATACACTTTGTCCGTCACTTGTGTGTATGAGTGAATCTTTTTGTTAGGTGTCAAGTCATTTATATTTGTAAACAAGAATTTGTGGGCTTCCTAATACCTCAAATTTTTATTATTAAACCATAACTCATACAGTGACGAAACCATAACTTGAACTTCTTTATCAGAGGGTCATCATATTCATAACGTTGTTTTTTCTACCGGCTTGAATCATCTTGAAGTCAATTTTGAAGGTACTCTATGCCCTCTAAATTTGGGGTTTTATAGACATGCAAAGTTAGAATTGTGAAGACTCTAATAGAGCCTCACTTAACTTGTATTAATACTAAAGAAATTTTAGTAACCATCTTATGCATAGTCAACATCCCTTATAAAGAAAATATTAGGGAAAAAATTTACATCAAATTAAAAGAATAAAAACAATCTACTTTGTTATTATGATCAAGTAATTGCAATATCAATAGCTTTGCACTTATGCCACCAACCGGTCTTGCTCTATTAACATTTGCTCCACCCATTGCGGCAGTTTCTCACCACCACCGCGGCCGCCGCCACCGTATCTTTGTTTCTCGGACGAACTATACAACCCGACTCCAACCGATGAAACATCCTTAACCATAGTATCTACCCATGAAACATCTGGCTGATGGTCCACATTCACATGTGCATCATTTCTATACACAAAAGATGCAGATTTTCTAAACTTATTACTATCTTCTCCATTAAACCCCCATTCTAGCTTCCCATCGGGCGAACCCCATTGCGAAAATGGTGCACCCATGGCTCCTGAACCCGCACCTGCTGGACTACGGTTAATAAAGCTTTGACTTCGTTGTTTCCACGAGCTAGACCTTGAATTCATCACTGCCTGAGCAACCGCAGCCGATGATTCAAAAGCAATATTTGCCACCGCAGCCGATGATTCAAAAGCAATATTTGCCGGTTTTCTTATCGGAGAAGATACATTGGAGTAAAGATTTGTAGACAAATTGTCAATCATTAGTTGCCTTTGTTGTTGTTGTTGTTGCTGCTGAGTTCTTAAACTTTGCAATTCCATATCGCGTGCGTTTAAAGCACTCCTTAAACGACTACCCGAAAGTTGCAAAACCGGTGGTGTCAAATGGTTCAAGTTATTGTTCATCCACCCAGTCGCGGGAGACACAGCTAGCGACATGGGTGGGGTGGAACAACCAAGAGCCAAGGGGCTTGAGTTCTTAATTGGACTCATTGGGCCCATCAGCCCCATCGAGCCCAATTCAGCTAAACTCACAGCCCCAGACTTTGGCGAAGGGATGGCTGAACCAGTTGAGGCATACAAAGGCCTCAACTCGTCAGCTCTATGTGCGAAAAAACAAACTTTTCGCTCACACCCAATCACGTCCTTACACAACCGTGTCTTGTACTGCGCCGGGTGGAGCCACGACTCAAACACCCCGTGCGCATACTCACACGCGTCACCGTGCCCACAACTCCCTTTACGAAACTCTGGGCACGGGACGCAGCTATAATTATACTTTTTCGGGTCCCGCCTTCGCGCATTCTCCCCGGGATGAACAAACGGGCACTCGGTCCAGTCATGAGTGTAAGCTCGCGAACACGGCTTCACTTTAAACGTATACATCCTAAACTCATCCGACCCGTACAACTCACCGTTAATATCCGGTAACGGAATATCCACCGGATATTCCTTTTTCCCAGTAACAACTTCCTCAACAACTTCAACAACAAATCCTTTCAAAAGCATCTCCAAACCTTTCCGAATATTCGATTTGATTCCACGAGCAATGACGTCACCAGGCTTGTTACTGTTACCGTCAGCTAAGTTGACGTCAGCACCGGCGTCAACTAACAGCTTAACGACCTCGACGGAGTTAGCAGAGCCGCCGGCGGCAGCGCAGTGGAGAGCGGTGGCGCCGTCGGTACCGGAGGCTTTGTTGATGTTAATAATAATATTATTAGTGCTGAGTATGTATTTAATAACGTGGATGCTTCCGTATAATGAAGCAATCATTAACGGAGTTCGTTCTTCATATGCTAATTTTGACTTTGATGAGTTTTTGTTGTTGTTGCTCCTTCCGTACCAAAATCCGACGTCATCGATGACGTTGGTACCGTTTTGTTGTAAATCTGATATGAATTTGGTAACGTCACCTGAAGCAGCGAGTTCGAGTAAACTCGAGTGGTTTAAAAGACACATAGTGTTAAGAGAATGGAATAATATTATTATTATGAATATGAATTGGAATGGAATATGATGAAGGTGAAGATATATATATATATATATATATATAATGATATGATGGTAGTGGGATGTGAGGAAGGTGTGAAGTGTGATGCTTTTTATTTTTTTGGTCAAAGGTCAAAAGTCAAAGCATTCAACAATGGTGGAAGTGAGGAAACTAAATTTATTTGAAATGCAAATGAAATGCGAAAGAAAGGTGAATTTGGGATGACACGTGGGTGGATGATAATGAGGTAGTACAAGTCCAGTGGAGTGTGAGCTTGAACCGGTTGTGAGGTGATTGTGAACCCACGCGGTTTAGGTACATTGGCTGGGTTAGTACAGATGATGTGTTGGATTTGGGACCCATGGTTAAGGGGTAGGGCTATTGATATAAAGAAGATTGTGTGACGAGTTATTTTTCAGGTACATACATCTAAAGAGTTATTATAATTAGACTCGATGAGCTAAACAAACACTATGAAGTGTTATACGCACTGTTGTAAAAATCACTAGTCGGGCGTCGGTGGTGGGGACTAGTGATTAATCGGGATTAATCGAGATTTATCGTGATTAATCGGATCAGACTTTAATGCATAATTTTTAGTTTTATAAATACATGGACACCATTTTATATGTAATTTCCAATTTTATACATACGCAAACATATTTTGGATGAAATCTCGCTTGAATCCACTAGTTTTTGTTAAAATCTCGCGCGGAACCACTGATTTTGGTCGGAATCTCGCCGAAAACCGCTTATTTCGGTCGGAATCTTGCCGGAAACCATCGATTTTGGCCGGATTTGACCATTGACCGATTATGTAAAGCCCTGTTACCGGTGCCTCACTTTTGACGTTGGATTTACTCATAAACACAGTTCTAAATACCAGAGTTAATTAAAACTTTCGCGGAATATCATAAAACATCAATAGTCGTTACAACCATTCATAACTTGTCTTTAAAACATAACTTAAAACATGTCTTTTAGTTCAAACGTTAACAATTAAATATTCAGATGCCAGCTTCTTTATTCATCCACCATGTGTCCCTTCAAGTCAGCTGTCTCATCCTACTCACCTACGTGCATACTAAAAGTCAGCTACGCTGAGTGAGTTCTAGTTAATCATACAACATACAACATATTCATAATTACATACTTTCATACGTACCCCATGCTTTCATACTTTCGTTTATACATACTTACTTACTTACCCTTTTCCTTTCATATTCATACCTTACGTTATAAAGAACATTTCGCCCTATAACCTTCGCGTATGTTATTAGGGTATGCAGCCCGTTTTAACCTTCACATATATTTTTAGGGTATGCAACCCTTTAACCTTCGCATATTTTATTAGGGTATGCAACCCTTTAACCTTCGCATATATTATTAGGGTATGCAACCCTTTAACCTTCGCATATATTATTATGGTATGCAACCCTTTAACCTTACCTTATATTTCATTATCATCACCACTATCATGTCTATACATTTAATATCATACATATTATAGTCGTACATACTTCCTTATTCACATACACATAACATACATACTACACTATACTTGCCTTAACGATACGTGCAATACCCGAAGGTCGTTCACGTACTGTCAAGCATACATTCGTAACAATCACATTTGTCATTAAGACATACACTTACCATTTAAGGTAAGTGTATTAACATTCACATCGAGTATGCACACAGCCCCGAAAACATAACAAGGAAGTGGGGCTAGAAATTCTCCTGAAGTCGGTTACGTTCACCGTTTATGGTAATCCCTTTCTTGAGCTGCGCACGACTAACTGTATAACAATTACACGTATCAGTTAACTATCACTACACATATCGTCTTCCTAGTTCAATTATTACCACGACGAACAGGGGTCCGGGGGCAGCGCCCCTGGCAGCGGGGTTCTAGGGGCGACAGCCCCTAGCGGGGTCCAAGGGGTAGAGCCCCTGGCTGGGGTTAAGCTGACATTTTATTTACATTAACTGTCTTAACACATTTTTCACTAGGATTTTAATCCATTTCTCAGCGAACTTAACTTTTGGCGAACTTAATATTAAGCAAAATTAACATTTAGCGAACTTATATACAAGTGAATTTAAACCCTAAGCGAACTTATGCCAGGCGAAGTTGTCACTAGGCGAAGTTATAACCAGCCACATAGTATCTGGCGAACTTAACTAGCAACGAACTTAGTCAACAACGAAGTTGATCATAAGCGGACTTATACACCCAGCGAACTTATATACCCAGCGAAGTTCATACAGCAGCGAACTTATAACCAGCGAAGTTAAACAGTAAGCTCGCTGCTGTCGGAGTTCGTTTCATCAATCCAAAACACGCGTTTTGCGACCTTTGTTCGCTTATTATGGTTCGGCCTTAGCCCCAACCGTTACCTAGTCCGATTGCGGCTTAAGCTTTACCCGAACGAATCGTAAAGTTTTAATCTTTTTAAGCTAAAACGTTCCAACTCGATTCAAGGGTTCATTTAATCGAGCCGTTTCCATTTCCGGGTTCATTACACTTATATTCATCATCAAGTTTACAACTTTATGTTTTACCTTCGCCCGATCTAGTCTCGTTCAAAGTTTCAAGGCTAAACGTTTATAAAAACGTAAACTTTAAAGGTAAAATGGCTTACCTTTATGCGTTCTTCGGTCTCGGTTAGCTTGCTTATGGACTCTAGATCTTGTGTATGGCTCGTATAGCAAGGATCTACCAAAACTAACGTTCGCTCGATCCCGTTTCACCCCTTTCTCACTCGCGGCCGTATATGTGTGGTGGTGTGTGTGTGTTTTTGGGTGTGGAGAGAATAAGATGGAAATAAATGAGGGTTTAGGGTTTAAGGGTGATTTAAGGGAGTATTTATACTCCTAAGGCCCATGGACCCTAAGTCCATCTCATCCATAATCTCATCTTGATTAATCTAAGTCCACAACCTTTTCTTTACTAATTATTTATTTAAGCCCAACAACTAAACACGACTTTCTTTTATTAAATACGAAAATTTTAGGATGTTACAGATTAATTGGCCGGCTAGCCCAAAATTAATCAGTGAAGTGGGGACTAGCTATTAATCGATGATTAATTGATGACTAGTCGGGATTTTTGAAACACTGATTATACGAGCCGTATGGTATGTATATAACTAAAGGAAATAGTTATATAACACCAAAATTGATCATGTGACTAACAATACGATCATTAATAAATTCATACGACCGTAAGAAAATCTCTCACCCTACATACCACCCGTATTTGATAGGCTGGTGTAAAACGACTCGTGTGATATAAACAAACACATTGATATATGTTTTGTGTGTGGGTGGGTGGGGGGGGGGGGGGATTCTTTGATATGTAAAGAAGTTCAATTTCGTTAGTTATTAAACACAAAATTCACACATAAATTTATACATTATAAAACCTACTAACTTTACTCTAAAGGTGTTATTGTGTTAACGTTATTTCATGAGTTTTATTTATCCATCATTCGTACGTAATTCTGTAAACAAATGAGTTCACGTAACAAAACAAGAAATAATTGGAATATATTGTCTTTTATAACGTTATCAAAGACAAATTCTTCTTTAAAATCATTATGTTTTGATTAATTCATTGTGTTTTTTATTTCTTTGTTGATTAAAACATTGTGTATTGGTCAATAATTGAATTTCTTTAGTAATTCGTTTTAAATTTTGATTTAAAGCACAAGCCATACTCCAATTTTATTTGTAATAAATTTTCATTATGAAATAACAACTATTCAACAAATAAATTAAAGCAAATTTTAGGTTCCTATGGATCCACGATAAGCTTTAACGAAACTGGTATTGATGTCATTGGAGGAAAAGTGTAGATTTGAGATGCCGCAATATCTCAAGTTCGATTCCAATTCTAACCGGGGTTTACCGCAGTGAGCCTTACGGCAACGGGTTTTTCTTAAAACGAGAGATAGTGGGCTTGGGCCTTGAGCTACCCAGCATTGCCTGCGATCGTGAACATATAAGGTTTCCTTTTGCCATTGAATTTCCATGATTAGCCCGACTTTATGTTTAAAGCAGGAGTTCCACGATGCGTTAACTGATAACGCATCGCTGCTACCCTATGTTAGCAACATAAACGTATCTCGTCGCCGGCGGCATGTTAGCGAACACCTACGATGTGTTAACATAACATAGGGTAGCAGCGATGCGTTGTCCACTAACGCATCGTGAAACCCCTACTTTAAACATTAACGCATCGCTGCGCATCGTCAACCCTATGTTATGTTAACACATCGTCGGTGTTCGCTAACATGTCGCTGACAACGAGATACCAAAGGGACAAAATTAGAAACTTGAATTTAAGAGGACAAACTTGAAAACACATTCTATAAATTGACTATTTTAGAAATTTTCTCGTAGAAATAGAATCTTCCAATTGCTACTCCCAAGTGGCAAGTGGTGTAATGTAACATCAACTCTTAAAGTCGCTTTAAAAAGTAGTAAGTAATATTAATATATCCTAGTTATGCGCTTACCAACACGTTTTGAACGGTTCATTTTGATTTTTACATTTATTCTAATAAAATCCACTTGAAGAGCTTTTGAGTACAAAACTACAATTTCGTACGTATTTTTGAGAAATAGTCTAGTTTTTCTTTCAAGCTCACTTGTTTGTATTAGTGGGCCATGTATTTGTAACTCGAAATCACGTTCTGATTTTCATATACGATGTATAAACTTTCTTTTTCATAAAAAGTTCGTTTAAATTTCAATTTTGACAAACTTTTTTTATTTAAATTTCAGGTTATTTAAATATTTTTGTTTTGTTTTAGCAGTCTACAGACGTTAAAAAACAAACAGTCTTTTTTTTTACAGACTGCAGAGGTTTAATCCATCTCTTCTGTTACAGATATTTGCAGATGTGTTCCGCAGACTGTATGCATTTTAACTTTGAAAAAACAAACAACACCATAATATTAAAATGGATAGGTTTGCTTTGCTTAATGGATAGGAGTCGTAGGACAATTGTTTTTAACATGCGTTATTTAATATAGTTTGCTATTTCTGTTAATTAATATAATATTTTGTTTTCAGTCACATAAGGATAAATAAAAAATAAAAAGAAATCAAAAAATTCAATCTAATATAGTCAACACTCAACAGGACATGGTCTCTACTGGATCTTGGGTTAAAGGTCAAGGCCCAAAAGTTTTGACCTGTAAACGCGTGAAACAACTTTCACTTTTGACCAAATTAGTGTACCCTCGATCACTTTTCTCTTTTTGTCGTTTTGATTTTTGAGTCAAACTCAAGGTGTTTATTTACTCTTCCAGTAACTAAAAAATCAACAACAAAGTTTATATGCACGTTTTAAGCTTTTTATTTTTTTTGAACTAACAATGAATAAATCCTGACTACTCGAATGACAAAAGGAAAGGCAGTCTATACATCTACGATCGCAGACAACCTGTATAGCTCACCGGTTTCTTGGTCATGACCAGCTAAAGCTAAAGTTCCATTAAAGAGCGTTTACACGGGGTAAAATCTACTCAGAGAATATAAGGTTTTCATGAAGCTAATCTTTAGCCGCCATTCAAGCACGAATACCTTCGTTTAAGAGAATATTTTTGGTGTAGAAAGTTTCAAATTCAGGATCTTCCGTCGCTCAAATTTCTTGAGAAACAAAGTCATAGGCGCGTACTTCAAGGCCAGACCGACTACTCCATGAGTACTCATCCATAAACCAGTAACTGGTACAAATAAATAAAGAAATGTAACCAACGTTTATTGGAAAAAGCAACCCCAAAGATTTGGGACCAAAAGCGATTAGCAGTGACTATTGAATAAGTTTCTTCAGCTTGAGTTGGGTTACCACTTTTTGTTCCATGGAAAATTCGTCGCCCGAAGACCCACTACGATAGAAACCAGTTAGGTTGGGATCAGATTCAAACTTGAAACATTGGGGCCTCAATCACGATCTACTTCCCCCTCCAACGCCAGTTGAGCTATTCTGATTCTTTTATTAACGAAGAACAATAAATGTAACCTTAAGGCACCCACAATGTTGGGTTTTATGTTTACACTCTCAAACCACTTAGACGTACCGGTGGATGGCGCAAAGTTGGACTTGGTTCTTAAATGCAAACGATAAAAGCTCTTTAAAAAAATGTATTGATATTCAATTATTTTTTGTATTCTAAATTTAATTGGTTTTTTTAAGGATATGTTGCTATATGTTTCAAGCATGAAATTGTGTTCAAAGATTTGTGGGTGATATATAGAAATGTACAATGTCAGGAAACACAATCCAAAGCGAGCCTGAGACGAGACTATCACACATTATGCGAAGAGGACATGTAAAGCGAGAGCGAACCAACACCTGCCTATCAACCTATGGAGTATGAACATGTACAATTGTACAAAGAGTGAGTTGCTTCTAGATTGGGCCAACGGTCGATTCAATAAGTGAAAAATTGCTAAGCTGACAGACTGACTAGTTAGCCAATTTTTACGATGAAGCCCGCTTATGATAAATATAGGGATATTGGTTTTTAATACTCTCAACTTTCCCTCATTGGTAGATAACACTCTCAACTTTTGATTTGTCACCCACCATTCCCAACTTTCACCGTATTTTCCTGTACCACTCTCCGTCTAAATGAACACTAACCTCGTTAATGTTTTGGACTAAAAATGTCATTCAAATTAGTTGAGGGGGTAAAACAGAAATTTTATTTTTAACACACAACCTCCATTTCCGGTGACCTCGTTTTTCCGGCGAACTCATTTTTTCCAGAGAATTTGAGTATTCCGGCTATCTCGTCTTTCAGAACACCATATCCATCATTTCACCGAGTTTCACATATGAATTGGAGTTTTCCGACGAGTTGCAGGTTTTCGGCGAACACCATATCCATCATTTCACCGCCCATCGCCCCAAAACCGCAACCCGCCCCCCCCCCCCCCCCCGCCAGTGTCTCACCCAGCCACCTTCCGGGGTCGCCTGCGTGCCGGAAAATCGAGTTGCGGGTTTCTGGCGAGCACCATATTCATCATATCTCCACCGGTGCACAATCTTCATGATCTCCATCACCTTTTTACACCTCTGAACCATCTCCATTTTCTGAAAGACGAGATAGTCGGAAAACTCAAATTCGCCGGAAAAAAAGAGGTCGCCGGAAAAACGAGGTCACTGGAAAAGGAGGCTGTGTGTTAAAAATAAAATTTATGTCTTACCCCCTCAACTAATTTGAATGACATTTTTAGTCCAAAACATTAACGAGGTTGGTGTTCATTTAGACGGGGAGTGGTACAGGAAAATAGGGTGAAAGTTGGGAGTGGTGGGTGACAAATCGAAAGTTGGGAGTGTTATTTACCAATGAGGGAAAGTTGAGAGTATTAAAAACCAATATCCCATAAATATATGATGAAAATGAAATTTTATTGTCGTTCATTTTCCCATAAAAAATCGAATTTCGGTTTCAAACAAACACAACATTAAAATGTGTTTGTATGATTTGGAAAGTAATATTTAAACTAGCAACAAAAGCGATATGCACAATCGGTACATTATACTCTAACCAATTTTCATAACTTTTTAAACCAAATAGAACGTAAACTTCTTAACTCATGACAGTTGTAAATATGGTGTAAGTTATAAACTAAACAGATCATAAGCCGGCTGACAAGGTGTAATAATTGGGCCCAACGCAACGCCGATAATTAGACACCTATTTAAGATACGATTAAACCTATTAACTAAAAAACACAATATGTACTTTTTTTTTAATTTTTTTTAAATAATTGAAATGAGTATGCTAGACTCTATCATTTCTCCTTATTGCTACACGAAACATGCAACTGTGATATAGACATTAGATATAAAGTAGTTAAACGAGTCTTATTCATGTTTGATACTTGTGTTTAGCGCGATGTCTCTAACCTGCTTAACACGTTAAGACATGTTTTGTCGGCCCTAGCTAAACGAGTTGACTATTCAATTAAGCAGGTTAAACAGGTTGATATGAACACTACCCTATTACTTGAGATTTTAGACATAGGTAATTCGTCACACTACCAATAACTTGCTATGAGTAAGATTATATTAGGCGCGTTTGTTTGTTAATACTGTATGTATACCCTTTACATTTACATACAACATATACACGCAACATGCAAGCCTTCACCAACGAACACAATAACACCCGAACCACACATTCATCAATGAACAAAGTCGAACTGCATAAGCAGCTTTACCGAGTTGTACTTATCGCCATTCGGGTTGTACAATGGAACCGCACGAATGCCCTTTCGCAGCTCAGAAATTGGTAGACATGTTTGACCACCAAAATCACCCTTTTCTGACATGCCATATTCATTAACTTCAATCCTAAGAATAGCAAGTTCTGGGACCGATAACGGGAATTCAAATTCTTCGTTCCATGCGGGTATCCAGTTGCCCTCGATTGCTTTCGTTCTTGTCATTCTAGTATCAGCAGGTACTCCCGCTATTCCTACCTGCATTGCAAAATGTTATAATATGTTTAAACACGACGCATAGTTACTTTTTGATTATTATTGCATAAAGTTTGGTACCTTTGTGTAGAATTCTGGAGGTGAGTATGCATCAATACGTGTATTCGAAAAATCATAATACCATCCTTCGTCCATAAAAACGGTTACCTAACAAACATCAACAACGGTTTTGTAAGTCAAATACAATCTTTACGCGATGGGATCCACGAAAAGCGTGATTGTTTACCTTGAGAATGATTTTGAAAGGTAATGTAACTCTCGGGTCAAAGATGGAGTCATTTTGTATCAAGATATCAGGTTTCTTGACATACCCACAACCGCCATTGGCCTTGAACATTCCTTGCATAACCCAATGTGATCTTTCATATCCCTAGCAACATAAACTTTATGTTGTTTATTATTTGTTATTAATTATTGATTATTGATATATACTTGTTAGAATTAGATGCCTAACCTGCATATTAAATGCCACCATCTGAGCCCCGTGCATCCACCCAATCAAAGGGTTATAGTTAGACGAGTCGAAGCGTATCCCCTTAGGATATACTCTCAGAATATTCCTCTGAGTGAACCTAAAGCAAGCCAATTCTTAGCATATATTTGTAACTAACTATATATATATATATGTGTGTGTGTGTGTATGTGTGTGTGTGTATGAAAAATTAAAACAATACCAGACAATCTGCGGGCCATGAGTTTTTAAGCCTTCTCAAGCTTTTGCTCACTTAAGCTAAGCAGTTTGACTTTATCAGGGTCAACTCTAAGACAATCGTCTAAACCGCCCTTTCCTTTTCCAGCATGAATAGCAATCAAATTTCTATATTCAGGGGCACAATGGTCATCGTCTTCCTCTCCGTCTTCTTCTTCCGAATCATCATTATCATTCTGTGAAGCATTTTCACTTGCCTTAGTTTCTTGCGATTTAAGATACTCTTTTGGAGGTTCGGTAGATATAATAATAATCCTTCTTTTCAGACTTTCTGGAGACGGGAATTCCTCTAAACTCTCTGTGTTCGGAGTAAACAGCATGTCTCTAAATGTTTCAGTAACCATCTACTGTTTAATCACAGTGTAACATATAAATGAATACATTAACGAACGTAAATGAACGAACTTAAACAAACATAAACTAACAAACATAATCCAACATAATTACCAAAATACCATTTGACGCAAAAATTTACTCACCTCAGCCACTTTGGCCTGAAGATCAGTAGTAAGATGGTCGTTAAGGATAATTACAACAGGATACTCAGATGCAGTGAAGGCATGAACCTTGATAGACTTTAAACACTTAGTCAATTGAACCGGAGTTTTCGTTGTCCTATACAACATAACATCATGTCAACAGATTTGCTAGTTGCACCATCATTGTTACTTTTTAAGTTTTTATCACAAATAAGCAACAAATATACTTATATACACCATACCTTCCATGAAGAACATGTACATCATCTTTAGTTGAATTAGGCCATATATCCAACTCAATGACCCTCACGCCTTTACGCAATGCTTGAACTATCGGAACTTCACTAGAATCATTGCTCAATTGGTTCCCGGTTAAATATGACTTGTGACCGGTGAATATGAAGTAGTGAGACAATGGATCATTCATATCATGATGAACCTGAAAGATAACAACAATCATCATCTTAATTCCCACATGTCAAATCATCAACTAATCATCAAATAATTTTGGATTATTTGGAAAATCCATAATGTGTTTGGTTGGTAAATTGATGATGTTGGAATTCTCTTCCTCCTATCTTCCCCTTAGAACCGGAAAACGGGTTGCGTCGCAGGTATGGGTTAGGGCCGGAACAGGTCGAATAAAAATAAGTTACTTTGTTTCAGGTCGGAACGGCTTTTGGGTCAAAACTGGTTTTGGATCAGAACGGCTTTCGGGTTTCCCACCCAAAACCGTGTCAATACAAGCCTGTTCTGGGCCAAAACCTGTTTCGACCCGAAACATGTTTCGAATCAAACCTTTTCTGACCCGAAACCCGTTCCAAACCCATTCCGACCTGAACCAAATGAACATTGTGAAGGGAATCTTGAATTGCAATAAACATTGGATTTGACTTGAAATTACTTTCAAATTTCAGTTACTTCCCTATCCAACCAAAATGCATGGTTGTAAAAATAAAAAATCCCAACTAGACACCGATTAATCCCCAATTAATCGCTAGTTCCCACCCCACCAATTAATTTTAGGCTAATTGGTCAATGGTCAAATCTGGCCAACTTCAGGATTAATCAGACTTAGTCTGCGTTTTTTTGGCAAGGTTCCGGCCAAAATTGGCGGTTTCCGGTGAGATTCCGATAAAAAAATGTTTCCAACAAGATTCCAGCCAAAATGTGTATGTGTATATATAAAAGTGAAAATTACATTTTAAATTGTGTGCATATATATAAAACTGAAAATTATACATTAAAATCTAATCAAATTAATCGTTAGTCCCCACTCCACGGCCCTACTAGCAATTACTACAACCTTGCCAAAATGTCACATGATTTAAATTCAATTCATTTATATTCCGTGAACCGAACACGCCCTAAGCTTCAACAAAATGGAATCAAATTTTACGGAACCATTAGGATCAATAGGCGGATTAGAGTCGGCAAACAGGTACTTGAAGAACGTCTCGAGATAGAAACCCCTGCGAAAATGAGATGTGCTATGCATAATTACTTGAGCATCTTCCACAGTAGTCTTCTCCTGTTTCTGCACTTCAACAAGAAACCGCCGAAGATGGTCAACGCTCATTATACCGTTATCGGAGTATTCATCGAACAGAGCCTTGATCGGCAGTGGAGCTTCGGTTGCGACCAGCCCTCCGCCGGAAACAGAAACATCCTTTGCAGGACATTACCGTTGGTCAGTGAACGGAGATTTATGATTAACATTGAGGATTAATTTGTATAATATTGTAGCAGAATTCATTTTGCTTACATAGATGGGAAGCTATAAATTGTTGTAATCAGTTTAAAAGAAACAGCAAGTCATTCTATATGAATATTGTGGGACCCGTTGTAACAGGTTTACCCGTGACTTATAGGTTCAAATTCACTTATTATTACAGAGCTATATGTCCCTGTACAAACCTACACGAACACAAACATACAATATATTACATTTTCCAAACATGCTTATAAGTTATAACCATTTTGGATGTTTGCATGGTAACAATAACACACACACATGCTTTTCACGTAAAGCACAAACACCATTCAAACAAATCTTTATTACTAATATCTTTAGACATATCCGTTAGTAATCGTCACATCACAAATCATGACTTCAAACCAAAGCTTACCCGTGGCCTAAATTAAAAGCTAGAAAACGGAACCAATCTAGGGGTTTCGCGGAAGAGGAGTCGATTTAGAAAGTGAAACAAACAAGAGTGTCATAACAAGTAAACAAACCATGTTTATGCGTTATAATTGACAAGCTAAATAAATTCAGTATAATCAAAGGGCCTTTGGTGTAGTGAAACCAAGATGTTAAATATACGTGTAACAAAAATGATGAGGGTTCAAGACTCGTGATAGGAAAAAAGGCGTAGATTTATTAAAGTTGTTAAAAAAATATGTTTAAATTAAAATGCATGAGTTTATTTAAAAGTGCCAAACGAGGTGACAGATATTAAATATGGTATGACCAAGTTGTAAACTAAACATGTCATATACCGGCTGACGGATTTGTAATAAATGGGGCTAAGTGGGTTACATGTTTAATTAAACGGGTTAAACATGTTAATGTAAACACAACTGTTTTATGAAACGTTTAAACATGTCAACTCAAACACAACTTGTTTATTAAACTTGTTAGTTCTTTTATATGTAACTACTATAGTTTACTCGTCATTGTATGTTAGCGACGATTTAAACTTCCATAATACTAACTTTTGCAAGGTTGTTTGTTTCATATCACTACCTTCTATGTTATTTAGATTAATAAAATGTATGCGTGAAAAGTGTTTTTGTAACCGGGAGTATTGACGAGAGTAGGCACTAGCAATGTTTTGTCTCCATCACACTATCAATAACTTTGCTATAAATAAGATTCAGGTATACATATGTTTGTTGGCTAATACATATGTTTGTAAGCTAATATTGTATATATACCGGCAACATAATACATACACGAACTCATGGATCTTTATAATATCCTTTTAATACTTATAAGCACATTTTGAAAAGATAACACCATTATTATTTATTCACCACTCCTAAGGATCAAACAAAACTAGCACAAAAACGTAATTATCTCATGGGAGATTGTATTGTATAACACTTCTCGGTAATATTCACATACAGCATGCACACAACATACAAACATATACACACAACATACAACATGTACACACAACACCCAAGCCTTCACCAACGAGCACAACGCCGCCTGAACCACACACGCAACAAATTAAACAAAGTCGAACTGCATAAGCAGCTTTACCGACTTGTACTTTTCGCCTTTCTGGTTGTACAACGGAACTGCTCGAATGCCCTTACGAAGCTCAGAAACCGGTAGGCATGTTTGACCACCAAAATCATCCTTTTCTGACATGTCATATTCATGAACTTCAATCCTAAGAATAGCAAGTTCTGGGACCGATAACGGGAATTCAAATTCTTCGTTCCATGCGGGTATCCAGTTGTCCTCGATTGCTTTCGTTCTTTTCATTATAGTATCAGCAGATACTCCCGCTATTCCAACCTGCATTGCATCATGTTATAATATGTTTATAACATGTGATCGATAATATATAATTACTTTCTGAAAGTGGCAAATGGATGGGTCAGGTGGGTTGGGTAAATACAAGGCAACTGGGTCGGTTTTCGGTTGAATTGATTATCTCGAACACGATCATATATTTATTCTTGTTAGAAGTACCAACCTAACCCAAGCACACCTAAAAGTCGTGTAACCCAAATAGGACCAATGTAACTGACTTATCTGAACAAGTCAAATGGGTCCGTTGGCAGGTTGTTAATACATTGTAAACACGTCATAAACGGGCTTATGAATTGTAAAATATTGGGTTGGTGGGCTGAAGGGTCTGAAATGCGTTGACGGGAGGGTTGACTGGTCATCCTTTTTATTAAACGGGTTAAACATGTCAACTTGAACATGGCATGTTTAACTAAACGAGTTAATTAAACATGTCAACGACAACGTAAACATGACTTGTCTATTAAACGGGTTAGATAAACCAATGTTTTCGTGGCCGTGTCAAGAATTGCCACCATTAGGCATTAGGTGAAATGGGCTTGGATAACTTATTCTCAAAAACAATTTGTTATTTAAAAAATTATGTGTTAAATATTATTACAAAAGTTTATCTTTACAACAAAACTATAACTTTTGAATAAATCAATAGCTGAGGTTTTATGTATTGAAAATGTAGACAATTTAATTATTTTAAAAACAATTTAGTTATGTTAAAAACAACTGGTTTGCAAAAGAAAATGATTGGCTCATTAGAGATCAAACCTAACCTAAATCAATTAACAGAACACGATAAGTAAAATAATTAGCACGCTAGATATCAAACCTAACTCAAATCACTTGACCATTATTACATAAGGTGCCTTACCCTGGTGTAGAAATCAGGAGGTGAGTATGCATCAAAATGTGTAAGTTTAAAATCAGAGGACCATCCTTCGCCCATAAAAACGGTTACCTAAGAAGCATCAAGAAAACTTTTGTTAGTCAAATAGAAACTTAAGAAATTGAACTACAAGAATTAAAAGAAATGTAAATAGGCGATTTAATAATATCCAATTGTACGCAATGGGACCCACAAAAGGCAGATGAAAAAAAATTTATTATTTTACCTTGAGAGTGATTTTGACAGGTAATGTAACTCTCGGGTCAAAGATGGAGTCATTTCTCATCAAGATATCAGGTTTCTTGACATATCCACAACCGCCATTGGCCTTGAACATTCCTTGCATAACCCAAAGTGATCTTCCATATCCCTGTCAACATAATTTATCATTGGTGGCTTATAAGTGATAGAAACTGGGAACCGAACTGCCGTCTATCATTTATAGCTAATATACTTTTTTCTGTGGGTGAATACCATCAGTCTTTGTTGGAACTAGTAAGCATCTTGAATACTTTGTTACTTTTGTTAATCATTAGACCGGCTACTATAGCTTTAACTCAATATTTTTGTGTTCTTTTTAGCATGCTACTTTTAAGTATTTTAGTTGATATTATTCAATAACTTTGGTCTTCTTTTGGGGCATTTAGCCAAAATCAAGCAAAAATCTGCAGTAACTTAGGGGGTGTTTGGGATTCCTTATGTTACCTCCTTATAACTTTTCATTAAGTTAATAAGTTACAAAAGTGTAACTTATAGAACTTTTCATCTCACATCAAAAGCAATCCCAAACACCTTATTCCTTTTCAAAAAGTTAATAAGTTATAAGTTGGTGAAAATAAGCAATCCCAAACACCCCCTTAATATTTTAGGACCAAACCTGCATATTAAATGCCACCATCTGAGCTCCATGCATCCACCCAATCATTGGATTATAATTAGACGAGTCAAAACGTATCCCCTTAGGATATACTCTCAGAATATTCCTCTGAGTGAACCTAAATCAAGCGAATTCTTAGTATATCTTTGTATATAACTATATAACTATATATATATATATATATAATGTAAAAATTAAGACAATACCTAACAATCTGTGGCCCATGAGTTTTTGCTGCCTTCTCAAGCTCTTGCTCACTTAAGCTAAGCCGTTTGACTTTATCAGGGTCTACTCTTAGCCAATCATCTAAACCGCCCTTACCTTTTCCAGCATGAATAGCAATCAAATTCCTATATCTAGGGGCACAATGGTCATCTTCTTCCTCTTCATCTTCTGCTTCTTCCGAATCATCCTTAAATTCAGCAGTACTACTGGATTTAAAGCTGGGAAGTTCACCGCCCCATGCTTCTGATGAATCATTATCTTTCTGTGAAGCGTTTCCACTTGCCTTAGTTTCTTGGGATTTAAGATACTCTTTTGGAGGTTTAGTAGATATAATAATCCTTCTTTTCAGAATTTCTGGAGATGGGAATTCCTCTAAACTCTCCGTGTTTGGAGTAAACAGCACGTCTCCAAATGTTTCAGTAACCATCTACAGTTTAATCACATTGTAAATATACGAATCATTTAATCCAAGTTTCCAACACAATTACCATTTCTCAGCAACTTTTACTCATTAAATGAAACACGCTTACCAACTTACAATTTTTTTACCAATTGATTAGGCCTATAAACGAACCAATCGTTCGTTTATTTAGTAAACTAACTAATGTTTTGCATTCATTTAGTTAAACGAACGAACATGAACACATGTCTCATTAGTTCATTTAAGTTAGTTGATGTTCATTCTGCGTCCATTTATGTTTGTTGGTTTACGTTTGTTTGTTTACATTTTTTGACATATTCACTTAAATTTTTTAGATCTGTTACAATTTAGTCTTGTTTTACTAACTTTTTAGGCATAACTCACATTTAGTTATAATTGGTTTTAGCTCAGTTATGTTTGTTCCTTTACTTTGTGAACTGCTCGTTTGTATTGTTACTAAACGAACATAAACATATTCATTTTCTTAACGAATGAACACCAACAAAAAAAAACCCCGTTCGTTTAATTGTTCATGTTCCGTTTGTTTGTTTAATGTTAAACGAACCGATTTTTCACAGGCCTACACTTAATGCAACAACTTGAGTAATTTGGTAAGAGAGTGGTAAGTATAAATGGCACAGGTCAGTTCAGAAACAATAAGAAAAGAAATGAAAACACACATTGATCAAAACTATGATAGAGTCCATTTATTAATATGAACCGAATACAATTATTAAAGCCAAGACTAACAGACCCTTTAAATGGGAGAACCAAACTTAAAGAACAGGAAACCCTAAACTAATTAAAAGAAAACAAAATAAGAATCCTAAAATAAAACTACAAAAATTAAAACAGAACTAATTCTATAACATTCTTAACCCAATTAACATGTGAGCCAAAACGAATTAAGTCCAACAGGTATGTTTTAAAAATACGGTTATAATAAGTACGCTATGTACGTTGAAAATATATATATATACATCATACTGCATTTTTTAAACTTTGCTGGATTGTAAATAAGAAAATACGACAAAGTTACTCACCTTAGCCACTTTAGCCTGAAGATCAGTAGTAAGATGGTCTTCAAGGGTAATAACAACAGGATACTCAGATGCAGTGAAAGCATTATTCTTGATAGACTTTAAACACTTAATCAATTGAACTGGAGTTGTCAATGTCCTACACAACAAACCAAACATTGACAACAATTATCATGAAAACAAAGCAAATATTAATCAGAAAAATTAGCAAGTAGCAACAAATAGACACCATACCTTCCATGAAGAACATCCACATCATTCTTAGTTGAATTAGGCCATATATCCAATTCAATAACCCTCACACCTTTCTGCAATGCTTTAACTATTGGAGCATCACTACAATCACTGCTCAACTGGTTCCCAGTTAAATAAGAATTGTGACCAGTGTATATAAAATAGTGAGACAATGGAGCATTCATATCATGATGAACCTGAAAGAGAACAAAGACATTCATCCTCATTAGGGCTGTAAAAAACCGAACGAAGCCTTTTTCATGTTCGTTTGTTTAGCATTAATGTAATACCCCGATTTTTAAAGCCCAAAAGTTATTAATATTATAACTAGAGTGTTGGTTTTACAATTGTTATAGGACTTACCGATTGAGAAACCAACAATGTGCACTTATCAAAGTATTTATAAATAAAAATATATATGATTATTAATATATATTTCGTTAAAGGGTGGGATAGAGGAACGGTTAGCCTACATCCTACCCTCCCCATACCCTGCTTATAGCATTGCTATTTATGGGATCTTATTGGGTATGTTGTTGTTGTCATGATTATTAATAAAGAATTCAACTGTATTAACTGTCAATTTCATTAAATGGAAAGTTGAAACGTATTTTGAATTAATTTATATTATATTGTGGGTGCAATATTGAGTTAGTCAAAATCTTAAATCTTAAAATTCTTATTTTCTCTAGTGATGGTAAACTGCCCTTATTTTTGCCGACAATTATTATTATTATTATTTATTTGTCATAAGTTATTTCTTTCAATTTGTTTAGACCCTCCCTCCTGTCATATTTGTTTTTATTGGGACTAGAGATGAAGGTTTATAGCCGAACTTACTTCTGAATCTAAGCTCTTCAGTTTATTCAAGACATACAATAAAATTATATAAGTTCGAATCTTCGTTTTCAAGGTACTGATAGTCTATTAATGTTACGCTTATCATAATTTATATGCTTGGTTTATAGCATGAAACGCTTACTGATTGATATGAACCATTGATTTCGAATCGTTTATTTATTGATATGAACCACTGAAATTCAATCGTTTACGGATTGATATGAAATACTGATATCAAATTGTTTATTTATTGATCTTTGAATTGATTTTGATTTCTATTGAATTGTTATGATAAGTTTTTGGACCCTGATGCGAAGAATAGTTTTGGTATTAGATTTCATTATGTTTTTTACACATTTTTTTATTGTTTTGCTATTTTACAGGTTTATCTATTCGATATTTTGATTTTATGAGGAACGTGAGTTTATAGTGAGTTGAGACGTATTGATCGATCATGGGATCGAAAAAATGCATTGTCTCACTACTAAATGTTATAGATTGAATTACTGAATCACTGGAGACGTATGTATCAATCCCATGAGGGAAAATATCATCTCAATTTTCGTCATCACACAACCTTATGACACCATTTATTGATTTTATGTTTTTATTTATTGAGTTATAATTTCGATATGAAGTTATTTCAATTTTCTGAATACAAGTTTATACGATTAATGAAAGTTACGAATTATAGAATTGATATGCTACAAGCTACAAATTGATATGAATATGTTTTCGTTATCCGCCCACTGAGCATATCGTTCAAACGTGCTTTTGTTTTGTTACGTTAGGTTTCAAGATTATCCGCGAAGAATCGATCAAGGGCTTGGGTAAAAGTTAAAAGATCAAGTGTTTTATAAATGCAAGAAATAAATGATGTTTTGTAACGAATCTTTGGTTTTTATTGTAAAAAGTGTTGTTTTAATTTTAATAAAATTGACGCTTTGAATTCTGTTTACTGTAAAAGTTACACGCCAGCCCTAGGTCGGGCGGGGTGTTACAATTAAACTAGTTCATGAACGCTAATCGAACGAAAAATCTTGTTTGTGTTCGTTCGTTAAGGAATTTAACTTGTTCACGAATGCAAATGAACATGTACTATTTAAGAAAAGAAAACAGCATTCGTAATCCAAAACATTAGACATAATCACCTTATTTAATTATAAAGCTAAGCACTTGAGATAATAATAATAGTAATAATAATCCACCAATCGATTGTTTTATTCTGATAATGTCATCAACGAAGCACAAGTTAGATTTATTGTTGTTAGTTAAATCAACACTATATAAAACAAAACATTAACGAAACCAAAAAACTAAACATAAGTAATAAAATTTTAAAATTTATATATTACTATGTTAGGTTGATTATTAGTAATAAAATATTATAAATATATAAAACAAACCTTTAACTTACGAACATAAACAAACGAACATAATAACAAATTACCGCACGTTCACAAACACAAATGAACGAACACAACATCTAATAATCTTATTAAAGCAGATAGTTTTAAACACAGTACATACTAATTCGTACTAAATATTAATTAATTAGATCTCTTCTATAATATTATATCAAAACATACCGAACGATTAGGATTAAGAGCCGGATTAGAGTCACTAAACAAGTACTTAAAGAAGGCCTCAATATTAAACCCCTTGCGATGAAATAGATGAGCCGTACTACGCATAATCTCTTGAGCATCTTCCAGAGTAGCATTCTCTTGCTTCTGCACCTCAATTAAAAACCGGTGGAGTTGATCGGCGTTCATGATGCCGTTATCGGAGTACTTCTCGAACAGAGCTTTGACCGGCGGCGGAGCCTCGGTGGCGGCCAGCCGGAACCTCCGCCGGAAACAGAAGCAGACTTTGTAGGTCTGCTTTGACATTGTGGTGGATTGGTGAGTGGAGAATTAGGGTTAGAATTGGGGGTTTGTATAATAATAATAGTAATAATAATAATATTGTAGCAGATTCTTTTGCTTACAGATATGGGAAGGTATGATTGTTTTGTAATCAGGTTAAGGCATTGGATGTGGAGGTGTGGGGCCCAGTGTGTTTGGAGCTGTTGTGGCTGGAAGTTGATTGTGGAGACGTGTAAGAGACGTGTCATGGGAACGTAAATAGAATAATAGATAGTCCATGTTAATTAATACTTTGATCGGACAATAATTAACTTTATATGATTATTTTCTATTTATAGTTATCTTTTTTATTTATAGTTGACGTCTCACTCTATATAGAAACTTATTTAGGCATTACTTTTATAAGATTATTGTAGTAGTTTTATGTAGAGGTGCACAAATCGGTTTAAAACTCAAAACCGGTTTGGGTTAAAACCGATTCGGTTTTATCAGCAAAAGTCAAAACCGGTTTATTATCGGTTTCGGTTCGGGTTGAAACCGGTTTCTTACCATGTTACGATCGGTTTCGGTTCGGGTTTTGACCGTTTTGGTTCGGTTAACCGGTTTGAAACCGGTTTTAGTGGAGAAAACTACAAACCGGTTCCAACCCTTCGGTTCCAATCGGTTCCAAACCGGTTTCTACATAATCGGTTTCAAACTGGTTCGGTTTCAGTTCAATTTTCGGGTCGGCTCGGTTAACCGATTTGTTTGCCCACCTCTAGTTTTATGTCCCTCACTATTTTTCGATTGCCTTGGAGAATCAACACGTCTTCATTCCTTTTGTTTTTGACACATTTGGGTCTCTTGCCCCCGATGCCGCTACGTTTCTAAAAAGAGTTCAGCGGGTCGTGCACAGTAACTCATCGACGCCGAAGAACGGTAATTTTGTTTTCAGTAGGATCGGTTTTGTCATTCAAAAGGGGGTGGCGGCGCAGCTTGTTGCCCGCTTACCTGCCTTTTTATTGTAATTGGATCCTTTTATTTTTAATATTAATCGTTAAAGCAGTTGTTTCTTTACAATTGAAAAAAAAATACATTGATTTATTGACTATATGCCAACATTAATAAATAGTGTTCGTATTTCATTCTCATTCATCTTATTATTTCATACATCTCAACTGCTAATGAGAGCAACTCTTCTCCATTGTTGTATATCTTTCATTTGGCTTTGGTCATAGGTGCATCTTGTGATCTAGATGTAGTTCTAAGTTTCAACTCGAAAATGTTTAACTGTCCCATATAGTTTTGCATTATTAGTAATTTACGATTTTATTTGTCAATAGATTCACTCATGTTTCTATTTAGGATGTTGAGGCAAACCCCATCGAGCACCATGAGTCCTTAAGGATGGTTGCAACGCCGGTGGACAAGTCCAACGTCGTTCATCTACAAGAGAGATATTGGGTAAAAAACAATATCTCGTTTCAAAATTATTATTATATTTTAATTACTTTTGTTGTGGATAAAATGTGAACTTCGTATGTAAGTGTGTTTGGATGGAATAAATTAGGAAGTGTGTCATCTTATTATCTTAGCAAGTTTTCACCTAATTAACCAATAAACAAAGTCACGAAACCTAATATCCTAACATGAATGTTGGTTATTACAAGTTTACTCATCAAATGTAGGCCATTAATCTCATCTTAAAACCTAATATCATAACACAGGTGATACAATTTTCTAGCTATTCTTTTAGGATATTTTATCTTAATAAGCTCTTTCGGTCACCACAAATCTAATTGAATAAAATGTAAAAATAAAACAAAGTGAGATTAACTTAAAATACATGGTAAAAGAAGAATGAGTATTGAGAATCGGCATACTGTGATGATGAACAACGGGTTAGGTTTGGATAACATTAGAAAAACAATGACCTGGTATAAAAGAGAAGGGGGTAATATGGTAATTATAACCCTTTTTTTCCTTTCCCTGAAATTCGTCTAATTTGGAAATAAAACAAATACCATTAAATAACTCTCTATTATTTTCCTTTCCATTAAAAAAAACTATGGAACGCCATTTCTTCTAATTCCTCCCTCTTTCTTTTCTTTTCTCCCCACAAGTTAACTCTGGAACACGGTTTTAGAGTAAGCTTTAATATTGGAGGTTTGAAAAAAATCAAACTACAAACTAGCCGCTCCACAAGTTCTATCGTGTTGTTATTGGTGCAAATATATAGTCATCTCTTGTCACCATTTCAACCATACAGTTAAAGGCAATTTTCACAAGATTATGATTACTAACCGCCGCTTGTAGTTATATTTATGTTTCATTGATCGTTGGTTTGGGTTTTGCCAAAAAAATAAATAAATAAATTGTTTGTATTATGATTTGGAACTATAAAAAATTCTTCGTATTGAAGTTTTGAATGTTGGGGCTTGTAAGTATTTGAAATTGAGGCAATAGTTTGATTTGTTAAACATAATATTAATTTGGTATTTACATGATTATATCATGTGGGCATACCTTTCAAAGTTCATACTATTGACACGTTGAATTGGTGAAATCATATCTAGGATTTAAAATTTGGTTGTTTGATTTGTGTATTAGATTTTAGTTGTCTCTGTGTTTTTATTTATTTGATTAATTTTTTTAATTAATAGTGAGTTCAACTACGTGTGATGTTTTCATTTGGGGGGGGGGGGGGTGTTTAAACAAACTCGAGACTATTTTATTCGATATTTTTTATTAAATGATATTATTTTCATATCATGTTAGAAATGATATACATTAACTAAAAACAAACATAGAAATATAGAATAAAAGCTAACTAGATTATTTTCATATCATTGTAGAAATTGTACGTCACTCTATTATACATACATAGTTATAACTAAACAAATAGAATTTTGCAGGTCTGTTTTTTGCATACACATCTCCTTAATGCACTTTCGTTTTGCCTTAGCCTTACCTTGTTCCTTAGCATCACATTACTTCTCGTTTAGCTTAGAGTCCTTTTGTACTATTTGCCCTTTTTTCTTTGCTTTAAGCCTTCGCGTCTATTACTGGTATTAGTTCTTTTAGCACTCTATGTTTAGCGGTAGTGTACCACAATTTTTAATAGCACTCATATGTTTTGTTGGTTCATGATCCACCACTCACATTTTCCATGTCAAAAGGTTTTTTTAAAAGCCATGTCTCTCAGTGGGAATAAGCTTCTCAAATCATACTAGTAGCTTTTGTTATAAGTGAGATTTTACTGGGTACGTTTGTTTGTTATAATAGCGTGATATAAGTATACATGCTACATTTGTGTATCTTTTTAACTTTCATATAATACAGACCTAAAAGCCACTAATACACATAAATACTTCACTTATTAGCCTTAGGCCATGTGGGGGGGGGGGGGGGGTATTTGTCGCTCCTTAATATTATTATTATATTCAAAAATGATCGTTGGGCCCAAACGGTCATATTTAAAATAAAAAAAAACAAAAACAAAATTAATTTAAATAATATATATATATACGTATACCTTATATCCATTTCATACACTACATTGTAACATCCCAAAATTTCAAATAATAATATTTAATATATTTATTTGTTATGATGGAAAGGTTTACTTGAGTTAGTAAATAAATAATAAATAATAAAGATGGAAAGATAAGTAGGCTATTAGATGGAATTAATTATGAACCAAAAAGGAAAGATGGGCTTTAGGTCCATGAGCTTAAGGGAGTATAAATACCCCTTAAACCCTAATCATTTCCATTTCCATCCATTCTACACCATAGCCTACACCATAAAACACACACTTAAGCCAAAACACCCTCTAACCCTTGCGGCCAAGGTCCGAACCCAAAATCAAGCATAGAAATATTAGATCTTCAATCATACAAGCAAGCAAACGAGTCCAAGATCACGTATTAAAGCTAACGTAGCTCGGAGAGAATCGTAAAGGTACGTTTTATCTTAAAGATTACATTTTTATAGTTCGTTTGCTCTAAGGATTGATACAAAGGAAGATCGGTCATCCTTATGTAATAGAAATGTGAACTTGATGTTAAAAATGGACTTAATCAACTTATTAGTTAAAGACTAAGCTAAAAACGGGTTTACGACTGATAAAGGTTTAAGCTTTATGCCAAAATGGGTTAGATCTTGATGTAATAATGTAGGGTGTAAAACGGTTAAGGAGACTGGAAAAAGGTGGTTAAAAGTTGTGATATGGACCGTTAACCGTTACCTGAGCCAAGAAAAGAATAAAGCCAAGAAAAGAATAAAAGATAGGAAAATATGAACTGAAAGCATCAGACACGGTTCTCGGTCAAAAAGAGTTCTCGGTCAACACGAGTCCTCGGTGGCATGAGTTCTCGGTCACCAAGAGTTCTCGGTCACTCCATTGAGTTCTCGGTGACAAGGGTTCCGGTCCTTGAGTTCTCGGTCACGAGCTCTTTGCTGGGTTCTCTGCCAAGAGTTCTCGGCTGATCAATCAGTTTCTAGGCATTGGGCCTGGTCTCAGCTGGGCCAGATACCATTAAAATGATGGGCCTGATTTAATTAGTTTAAGTTAAACAAACAAGCCTAATTTAGCAAGAACATTGGTTAACTAAAATACCAACTTAATTAATTGTACGGTTAATTAACAAATATATATTTAACAGTTAGCCGTGCACAATTAAAGAAAGGGATTACTATTGGCTCCGAGCGTAACCGGATCCAGGTGAGTTTCTAGCCCTATTTCCTTGTTATGTTTTCGGGGCGCTGTGTGCATACTCGATGTGATTAGTTAATACACTTACCTTAAGTGGTAAGTGTATGCCTATTATGATATATGTGAAGATTATGAAAGAATGTTTGATGGTACATGAACGATCTTCGGATATTGCATGTACTGATAGAAGATAGCTTGAAGATGTGATTGTTTATATATGTTTCATGTATGATGTATGTATGTTATAGATTATTGAGTATGTAGGAAAGTATATAAAATTCACAAAAGAAAAGGAAAGTATGAAATGAAGGAATTGACAGCAAAGGGTGGCAGACCCTAATAATATCTGTGAATGAGGGTGGCAGACCATTCAAACAAAGTTCGTCGTCTTTATTACTAATATCTTTAGACATATCCGTTAGTAATCGTCACATCACAAATCATGACTTCCAACCGAAGCTTACACGTGGCCTGAAAAGCTAGAAAACGGAACCAATCAAGGGGTTTCCTGGAAGAGGAGCCAATTTAGAAAGCGAAACAAACAAAGGTGTCATAAACCATGTTTATGCGTTATAATTTGACAAGCTAAATAAATTCAGTATAATCAAAGGGCCTTTGGTGCATTGATACCAAGATGTTAAACACATGTGTAACTCTTCAAAATAATGAGGGTTCAAGTCTCATGATAAGGGAAAAAAAGTGCAGATTTATTAAAGTTGTTAAAAATATGTTTAAATTATAATGCATGAGTTCATTTTAAAGCGTCAAATGAGGTG